>NW_027175172.1:731267-1096900 GCF_028021215.1 Eschrichtius robustus
AGACACAGGCACCCCAAAGTTTAGGGCTGTTCTGTTGACAAGAACCTCCACTTCATGACACCTTAAATATCCCAGGAAAGAGAAAAATGGATAAAGAAGTTGTGGTCCTTATGTACAATGGAATATCACTCAGACATGAAATCAATGTCATAAGGCTAGTAGAAGCAAGATGAGTGGATTTAGGTACGACGATTCTAAGTGAAATAAGTCACACAGAAAAAGACACTTATCATAAGCTATCACTTATAGAGGGAATGTAAAAACCGCTACAATTGAACTGAATTACAAAACAGAACAGAGTCACACGTTTAGAAAACACACTATGGCTGCTTAACGGGAAAGGTGAGGTGGGGTGAGGCATAAAACAAGGGTTTCAAATTCGCTCAGATACCGTTCCATACACCCAATATGTAATAGACAAGACCTACTCCTTGCTCAGTGAACTGGACTCAACACCCCCTATTCACCGCACAAGAATATATGTGACTAGTAAGAATCTTAAAACCTATGTATAGATATCTGTCTGGAAGTGAGTCAACTGGGTGTAAAGCCGCATAAACACAGCCGTGAAAAGCAGATAAACCCCATTATAAAAATAAATAACTTTTAGAAACCCGTAAAACAAAGACAGTGAAAGAGAGAGAAATTCTTACAAAATTCGTTCAGAGGCTGTGATGCAACCTGGATTGACCATATCTAGACCCACAGCTGAATGAGACATAAGGGTGGACACTCTTGGGGCTGAAAGGTTGGGTGAGGTTGGGTGAGCAAACGCAGACCCTTTAAAGTAATACTGCCTGGTACCCATCCCATGGGTCCCAAATCTCCAGGTTCAAGGGCATCTTCCTACATCGAAAACATGCATGAGAAACCCAGAAGATGGTACACCGTGTGATTTTGAAAGGTTTCTAATACGCACCTGATTTTTCATCTCCTTGTGCTAGGGTTCGCCTTTCCAGCTACTTTACTAGCAATCTCCCTACTTGGAGAATCAGCACCTTTAAGCTCCTGTTCCCTACACGTTGCAATTTGTCCTGAGGATGAAAGAGAAGAGGGGCAACCAATGAGAGACTAGAGCTAGGTGTTGGGACAGGCACAGGTCACTCTATTTTCCCATCGGGAAGAAGAATTAACCACAGGCTCAGCCTGCCGCCCAGAAGCAGAATAGGGCCTGAGGCAATCCCGCGCTTTTGCGGCCAGCTCCCAAAAAAGCCAGTTGAAAAATGGAGCTCAGGGACACTGTGATTCACAAACCCGCAGAGCTATAAATGATAACTCTCATCCACAGATATATTGAGGGAAGGCAAGGAAGAGGATTTGAAAGCAAGGCAGAATTGCAGGAAACAGGTTTCAGGAGGTAGATTCGAATCGCCTTTAAAGCACATGAAAAGTGGCAAAACGTCGACAATGATGCCCTTGGCCAAACAGGGCGTATGCGTTTTTTCCTGAATATATTCAGGAAAAAACGCATACGCCCTGTTTGGCCAACCAAGCAACCTGGAAACGCTAATCAGCGCTACAAAGAAGTCTCGCTTCCCATCGGTCAAAAGGGCCATGCTGCAAAAAGTGTCAAAACCAGAAATGCAGGACAGGCCATGGAGAAATGGCAGCCTTGCTACGCTGATGGGCGGGATGTAAATTGCCAACAGCCACTCTGGAGAAGTGTACGGTGTGTCCTGAAACATCGAAAAAACACAGCTTAGGGAGCATAGGGCACGTCCACTCATGGGCGTATAAATTGGGAAAACTAAAAATCAGCAAGACACAGGCACCCCAAAGTTTAGGGCTGTTCTGTTGACAAGAACCTCCACTTCATGACACCTTAAATATCCCAGGAAAGAGAAAAATGGATAAAGAAGTTGTGGTCCTTATGTACAATGGAATATCACTCAGACATGAAATCAATGTCATAAGGCTAGTAGAAGCAAGATGAGTGGATTTAGGTACGACGATTCTAAGTGAAATAAGTCACACAGAAAAAGACACTTATCATAAGCTATCACTTATAGAGGGAATGTAAAAACCGCTACACTTGAACTGAATTACAAAACAGAACAGAGTCACACGTTTAGAAAACACACTATGGCTGCTTAACGGGAAAGGTGAGGAGGGGTGAGGCATAAAACAAGGGTTTCAAATTCGCTCAGATACCGTTCCATACACCCAATATGTAATAGACAAGACCTACTCCTTGCTCAGTGAACTGGACTCAACACCCCCTATTCACCGCACAAGAATATATGTGACTAGTAAGAATCTTAAAACCTATGTATAGATATCTGTCTGGAAGTGAGTCAACTGGGTGTAAAGCCGCATAAACACAGCCGTGAAAAGCAGATAAACCCCATTATAAAAATAAATAACTTTTAGAAACCCGTAAAACAAAGACAGTGAAAGAGAGAGAAATTCTTACAAAATTCGTTCAGAGGCTGTGATGCAACCTGGATTGACCATATCTAGACCCACAGCTGAATGAGACATAAGGGTGGACACTCTTGGGGCTGAAAGGTTGGGTGAGGTTGGGTGAGCAAACGCAGACCCTTTAAAGTAATACTGCCTGGTACCCATCCCATGGGTCCCAAATCTCCAGGTTCAAGGGCATCTTCCTACATCGAAAACATGCATGAGAAACCCAGAAGATGGTACACCGTGTGATTTTGAAAGGTTTCTAATACGCACCTGATTTTTCATCTCCTTGTGCTAGGGTTCGCCTTTCCAGCTACTTTACTAGCAATCTCCCTACTTGGAGAATCAGCACCTTAAAGCTCCTGTTCCCTACACGTTGCAATTTGTCCTGAGGATGAACGAGAAGAGGGGCAACCAATGAGAGACTAGAGCTAGGTGTTGGGACAGGCACAGGTCACTCTATTTTCCCATCGGGAAGAAGAATTAACCACAGGCTCAGCCTGCCGCCCAGAAGCAGAATAGGGCCTGAGGCAATCCCGCGCTTTTGCGGCCAGCTCCCAAAAAAGCCAGTTGAAAAATGGAGCTCAGGGACACTGTGATTCACAAACCCGCAGAGCTATAAATGATAACTCTCATCCACAGATATATTGAGGGAAGGCAAGGAAGAGGATTTGAAAGCAAGGCAGAATTGCAGGAAACAGGTTTCAGGAGGTAGATTCGAATCGCCTTTAAAGCACATGAAAAGTGGCAAAACGTCGACAATGATGCCCTTGGCCAAACAGGGCGTATGCGTTTTTTCCTGAATATATTCAGGAAAAAACGCATACGCCCTGTTTGGCCAACCAAGCAACCTGGAAACGCTAATCAGCGCTACAAAGAAGTCTCGCTTCCCATCGGTCAAAAGGGCCATGCTGCAAAAAGTGTCAAAACCAGAAATGCAGGACAGGCCATGGAGAAATGGCAGCCTTGCTACGCTGATGGGCGGGATGTAAATTGCCAACAGCCACTCTGGAGAAGTGTACGGTGTGTCCTGAAACATCGAAAAAACACAGCTTAGGGAGCATAGGGCACGTCCACTCATGGGCGTATAAATTGGGAAAACTAAAAATCAGCAAGACACAGGCACCCCAAAGTTTAGGGCTGTTCTGTTGACAAGAACCTCCACTTCATGACACCTTAAATATCCCAGGAAAGAGAAAAATGGATAAAGAAGTTGTGGTCCTTATGTACAATGGAATATCACTCAGACATGAAATCAATGTCATAAGGCTAGTAGAAGCAAGATGAGTGGATTTAGGTACGACGATTCTAAGTGAAATAAGTCACACAGAAAAAGACACTTATCATAAGCTATCACTTATAGAGGGAATGTAAAAACCGCTACACTTGAACTGAATTACAAAACAGAACAGAGTCACACGTTTAGAAAACACACTATGGCTGCTTAACGGGAAAGGTGAGGAGGGGTGAGGCATAAAACAAGGGTTTCAAATTCGCTCAGATACCGTTCCATACACCCAATATGTAATAGACAAGACCTACTCCTTGCTCAGTGAACTGGACTCAACATCCCCTATTCACCGCACAAGAATATATGTGACTAGTAAGAATCTTAAAACCTATGTATTGATATGTGTCTGGAAGTGAGTCAAGTGGGTGTAAAGCCACATAAACACAGCCGTGAAAAGCAGCTAAACCCCATTATAAAAATAAATTACTTTTAAAAACCCGTAAAACAAAGACAGTGAAAGAGAGAGAAATTCTTACAAAATTCGTTCAGAGGCTGTGATGCAACCTGGATTGACCATATCTAGACCCACAGCTGGATGAGACATAAGGGTGGACACTCTTGGGGCTGAAAGGTTGGGTGAGGTTGGGTGAGCAGACGCAGACCCTTTAAAGTAATACTGCCTGGTACCCATCCCATGGGTCCCAAATCTCCAGGTTCAAGGGCATCTTCCTACATCGAAAACATGCATGAGAAACCCAGAAGATGGTACACCGTGTGATTTTGAAAGGTTTCTAATACGCACCTCATTTCTCATCTCCTTGTGCTAGGGTTCGCCTTTCCAGCTACTTTACTAGCAATCTCCCTACTTGGAGAATCAGCACCTTTAAGCTCCTGTTCCCTACAGGTTGCAATTTGTCCTGAGGATGAACGGGAAGAGGGGCAACCAATGAGAGACTAGATCTAGGTGTTGGGACAGGCACAGGTCACTCTATTTTCCCATCGGGAAGAAGAATTAACCACAGGCTCAGCCTGCCGCCCAGAAGCAGAATAGGGCCTGAGGCAATCCCGCGCTTTTGCGGCCAGCTCCTAAAAAAGCCAGTTGAAAAATGGAGCTCAGGGACACTGTGATTCACAAACCCGCAGAGCTATAAATGATAACTCTCATCCACAGATATATTGAGGGAAGGCAAGGAAGAGGATTTGAAAGCAAGGCAGAATTGCAGGAAACAGGTTTCAGGAGGTAGATTCGAATCGCCTTTAAAGCACATGAAAAGTGGCAAAACGTCGACAATGATGCCCTTGGCCAAACAGGGCGTATGCGTTTTTTCCTGAATATATTCAGGAAAAAACGCATACGCCCTGTTTGGCCAACCAAGCAACCTGGAAACGCTAATCAGCGCTACAAAGAAGTCTCGCTTCCCATCGGTCAAAAGGGCCATGCTGCAAAAAGTGTCAAAACCAGAAATACAGGACAGGCCATGGAGAAATGGCAGCCTTGCTACGCTGATGGGCGGGATGTAAATTGCCAACAGCCACTCTGGAGAAGTGTACGGTGTGTCCTGAAACATCGAAAAAACACAGCTTAGGGAGCATAGGGCACGTCCACTCATGGGCGTATAAATTGGGAAAACTAAAAATCAGCAAGACACAGGCACCCCAAAGTTTAGGGCTGTTCTGTTGACAAGAACCTCCACTTCATGACACCTTAAATATCCCAGGAAAGAGAAAAATGGATAAAGAAGTTGTGGTCCTTATGTACAATGGAATATCACTCAGACATGAAATCAATGTCATAAGGCTAGTAGAAGCAAGATGAGTGGATTTAGGTACGACGATTCTAAGTGAAATAAGTCACACAGAAAAAGACACTTATCATAAGCTATCACTTATAGAGGGAATGTAAAAACCGCTACACTTGAACTGAATTACAAAACAGAACAGAGTCACACGTTTAGAAAACACACTATGGCTGCTTAACGGGAAAGGTGAGGTGGGGTGAGGCATAAAACAAGGGTTTCAAATTCGCTCAGATACCGTACCATACACCCAATATGTAATAGACAAGACCTACTCCTTGCTCAGTGAACTGGACTCAACACCCCCTATTCACCGCACAAGAATATATGTGACTAGTAAGAATCTTAAAACCTATGTATAGATATCTGTCTGGAAGTGAGTCAAGTGGGTGTAAAGCCGCATAAACACAGCCGTGAAAAGCAGATAAACCCCATTATAAAAATAAATAACTTTTAAAAACCCGTAAAACAAAGACAGTGAAAGAGAGAGAAATTCTTACAAAATTCGTTCAGAGGCTGTGATGCAACCTGGATTGACCATATCTAGACCCACAGCTGGATGAGACATAAGGGTGGACACTCTTGGGGCTGAAAGGTTGGGTGAGGTTGGGTGAGCAGACGCAGACCCTTTAAAGTAATACTGCCTGGTACCCATCCCATGGGTCCCAAATCTCCAGGTTCAAGGGCATCTTCCTACATCGAAAACATGCATGAGAACCCCAGAAGATGGTACACCATGTGATTTTGAAGGGTTTCTAATACGCACCTGATTTCTCATCTCCTTGTGCTAGGGTTCGCCTTTCCAGCTACTTTACTAGCAATCTCCCTACTTGGAGAATCAGCACCTTTAAGCTCCTGTTCCCTACAGGTTGCAATTTGTCCTGAGGATGAACGGGAAGAGGGGCAACCAATGAGAGACTAGATCTAGGTGTTGGGAAAGGCACAGGTCACTCTATTTTCCCATCGGGAAGAAGAATTAACCACAGGCTCAGCCTGCCGCCCAGAAGCAGAATAGGGCCTGAGGCAATCCCGCGCTTTTGCGGCCAGCTTCCAAAAAAGCCAGTTGAAAAATGGAGCTCAGGGACACTGCAATTCACAAACCCGCAGAGCTATAAATAATAACTCTCATCCACAGATATATTGAGGGAAGGCAACGAAGAGGATTTGAAAGCAAGGCAGAATTGCAGGAAACAGGTTTCATGAGGTAGATTCGAATCGCCTTTAAAGCACATGAAAAGCGGCAAAACTTCGACAATGATGCCCTTGGCCAAACAGGGCGTATGCGTTTTTTCCTGAATATATTCAGGAAAAAACGCATACGCCCTGTTTGGCCAACCAAGCAACCTGGAAAGGCTAATCAGCGCTACAAAGAAGTCTCGCTTCCCATCGGTCAAAAGGGTCATGCTGCAAAAAGTGTCTAAACCAGAAATGCAGGACAGGCCATGGAGAAATGGCAGCCTTGCTACGCTGATGGGCGGGATGTAAATTGCCAACAGCCACTCTGGAGAAGTGTACGGTGTGTCCTGAAACATCGAAAAAACACAGCTTAGGGAGCATAGGGCACGTCCACTCATGGGCGTATAAATTGGGAAAACTAAAAATCAGCAAGACACAGGCACCCCAAAGTTTAGGGCTGCTCTGTTGACAAGAACCTCCACTTCATGACACCTTAAATATCCCAGGAAAGAGAAAAATGGATAAAGAAGTTGTGGTCCTTATGTACAATGGAATATCACTCAGACATGAAATCAAGGTCATAAGGCTAGTAGAAGCAAGATGAGTGGATTTAGGTACGACGATTCTAAGTGAAATAAGTCACACAGAAAAAGACACTTATCATAAGCTATCACTTATAGAGGGAATGTAAAAACCGCTACACTTGAACTGAATTACAAAACAGAACATTGTCACACGTTTAGAAAACACACTATGGCTGCTTAAGGGGAAAGGTGAGGTGGGGTGAGGCATAAAACAAGGGTTTCAAATTCGCTCAGATACCGTTCCATACACCCAATATGTAATAGACAAGACCTACTCCTTGCTCAGTGAACTGGACTCAACACCCCCTATTCACCGCACAAGAATATATGTGACTAGTAAGAATCTTAAAACCTATGTATTGATATCTGTCTGGAAGTGAGTCAAGTGGGTGTAAAGCCGCATAAACACAGCCGTGAAAAGCAGCTAAACCCCATTATAAAAATAAATTACTTTTAAAAACCCGTAAAACAAAGAGAGTGAAAGAGAGAGAAATTCTTACACAATTCGTTCAGAGGTTGTGATGCAACCTGGATTGACCATATCTAGACCCACAGCTGGATGAGACATAAGGGTGGACACTCTTGGGGCTGAAAGGTTGGGTGAGGTTGGGTGAGCAGACGCAGACCCTTTAAAGTAATACTGCCTGGTACCCATCCCATGGGTCCCAAATCTCCAGGTTCAAGGGCATCTTCCTACATCGAAAACATGCATGAGAAACCCAGAAGATGGTACACCGTGTGATTTTGAAAGGTTTCTAATACGAACCTGATTTCTCATCTCCTTGTGCTAGGGTTCGCCTTTCCAGCTACTTTACTAGCAATCTCCCTACTTGGAGAATCAGCACCTTTAAACTCCTGTTCCCTACAGGTTGCAATTTGTCCTGAGGTTGAACGGGAAGAGGGGCAACCAATGAGAGACTAGATCTAGGTGTTGGGACAGGCACAGGTCACTCTATTTTCCCATCGGGAAGAAGAATTAACCACAGGCTCAGCCTGCCGCCCAGAAGCAGAATAGGGCCTGAGGCAATCCCGTGCTTTTGCGGCCAGCTCCCAAAAAAGGCAGTTGAAAAATGGAGCTCAGGGACACTGCAATTCACAAACCCGCAGATCTATAAATGATAACTCTCATCCACAGATATATTGAGGGAAGGCAACGAAGAGGATTTGAAAGCAAGGCAGAATTGCAGGAAACAGGTTTCAGGAGGTAGATTCGAATCGCCTTTAAAGCACATGAAAAGTGGCAAAACGTCGACAATGATGCCCTTGGCCAAACAGGGCGTATGCGTTTTTTCCTGAATATATTCAGGAAAAAACGCATACGCCCTGTTTGGCCAACCAAGCAACCTGGAAAGGTTAATCAGCGCTACAAAGAAGTCTCGCTTCCCATCGGTCAAAAGGGCCATGCTGCAAAAAGTGTCAAAACCAGAAATGCAGGACAGGCCATGGAGAAATGGCAGCCTTGCTACGCTGATGGGCGGGATGTAAATTGCCAACAGCCACTCTGGAGAAGTGTACGGTGTGTCCTGAAACATCGAAAAAACACAGCTTAGGGAGCATAGGGCACGTCCACTCATGGGCGTATAAATTGGGAAAACTAAAAATCAGCAAGACACAGGCACTCCAAAGTTTAGGGCTGCTCTGTTGAGAAGAACCTCCACTTCATGACACCTTAAATATCCCAGGAAAGAGAAAAATGGATAAAGAAGTTGTGGTCCTTATGTACAATGGAATATCACTCAGACATGAAATCAAGGCCATAAGGCTAGTAGAAGCAAGATGAGTGGATTTAGGTACGATGATTCTAAGTGAAATAAGTCACACAGAAAAAGACACTTATCATTAGCTATCACTTATAGAGGGAATGTAAAAACCGCTACACTTGAACTGAATTACAAAACAGAACAGAGTCACACGTTTAGAAAACACACTATGGCTGCTTAACGGGAAAGGTGAGGAGGGGTGAGGCATAAAACAAGGGTTTCAAATTCGCTCAGATACCGTTCCATACACCCAATATGTAATAGACAAGACCTACTCCTTGCTAAGTGAACTGGACTCAACACACCCTATTCACCGCACAAGAATATATGTGACTAGTAAGAATCTTAAAACCTATGTATTGATATGTGTCTGGAAGTGAGTCAAGTGGGTGTAAAGCCGCATAAACACAGCCGTGAAAAGCAGCTAGACCCCATTATAAAAATAAATTACTTTTAAAAACCCGTAAAACAAAGACAGTGAAAGAGAGAGAAATTCTTACAAAATTCGTTCAGAGGCTGTGATGCAACCTGGATTGACCATATCTAGACCCACAGCTGGATGAGACATAAGGGTGGACACTCTTGGGGCTGAAAGGTTGGGTGAGGTTGGGTGAGCAAACGCAGACCCTTTAAAGTAATACTGCCTGGTACCCATCCCATGGGTCCCAAATCTCCAGGTTCAAGGGCATCTTCCTACATCGAAAACATGCATGAGAAACCCAGAAGATGGTACACCGTGTGATTTTGAAAGGTTTCTAATACGCACCTGATTTCTCATCTCCTTGTGCTCGGGTTCGCCTTTCCAGCTACTTTACTAGCAATCTCCCTACTTGGAGAATCAGCACCTTTAAGCTCCTGTTCCCTACAGGTTGCAATTTGTCCTGAGGATGAACGGGAAGAGGGGCAACCAATGAGAGACTAGATCTAGGTGTTGGGACAGGCACAGGTCACTCTATTTTCCCATCGGGAAGAAGAATTAACCACAGGCTCAGCCTGCCGCCCAGAAGCAGAATAGGGCCTGAGGCAATCCCGTGCTTTTGCGGCCAGCTCCCAAAAAAGCCAGTTGAAAAATGGAGCTCAGGGACACTGCGATTCACAAACCCGCAGAGCTATAAATGATAACTCTCATCCACAGATATATTGAGGGAAGGCAACAAAGAGGATTTGAAAGCAAGGCAGAATTGCAGGAAACAGGTTTCAGGAGGTAGATTCGAATCGCCTTTAAAGCACATGAAAAGTGGCAAAACGTCGACAATGATGCCCTTGGCCAAACAGGGCGTATGCGTTTTTTCCTGAATATATTCAGGAAAAAACGCATACGCCCTCTTTGGCCAACCAAGCAACCTGGAAAGGCTAATCAGCGCTACAAAGAAGTCTCGCTTCCCATCGGTCAAAAGGGCCATGCTGCAAAAAGTGTCAAAACCAGAAATGCAGGACAGGCCATGGAGAAATGGCAGCCTTGCTACGCTGATGGGCGGGATGTAAATTGCCAACAGCCACTCTGGAGAAGTGTACGGTGTGTCCTGAAACATCGAAAAAACACAGCTTAGGGAGCATAGGGCACGTCCACTCATGGGCGTATAAATTGGGAAAACTAAAAATCAGCAAGACACAGGCACCCCAAAGTTTAGGGCTGCTCTGTTGACAAGAACCTCCACTTCATGACACTTTAAATATCCCAGGAAAGAGAAAAATGGATAAAGAAGTTGTGGTCCTTATGTACAATGGAATATCACTCAGACATGAAATCAATGTCATAAGGCTAGTAGAAGCAAGATGAGTGGATTTAGGTACGACAATTCTAAGTGAAATAAGTCACACAGAAAAAGACACTTATCATAAGCTATCACTTATAGAGGGAATGTAAAAACCGCTACACTTGAACTGAATTACAAAACAGAACAGAGTCACACGTTTAGAAAACACACTATGGCTGCTTAACGGGAAAGGTGAGGTGGGGTGAGGCATAAAACAAGGGTTTCAAATTTGCTCAGATACCGTTCCATACACCCAATATGTAATAGACAAGACCTACTCCTTGCTCAGTGAACTGGACTCAACACCCCCTATTCACCGCACAAGAGTATATGTGACTAGTAAAAATCTTAAAACCTATGTATTGATATCTGTCTGGAAGTGAGTCAAGTGGGTGTAAAGCTGCATAAACACAGCCATGAAAAGCAGCTAAACCCCATTATAAAAATAAATTACTTTTAAAAACCCGTAAAACAAAGACAGTGAAAGAGAGAGAAATTCTTACAAAATTCGTTCAGAGGCTGTGATGCAACCTGGATTGACCATATCTAGACCCACAGCTGGATGAGACATAAGGGTGGACACTCTTGGTCCTGAAAGGTTGGGTGAGGTTGGGTGAGCAGACGCAGACCCTTTAAAGTAATACTGCCTGGTACCCATCCCATGGGTCCCAAATCTCCAGGTTCAAGGGCATCTTCCTACATCGAAAACATGCATGAGAAACCCAGAAGATGGTACACCGTGTGATTTTGAAAGGTTTCTAATACGCACCTCATTTCTCATCTCCTTGTGCTCGTGTTCGCCTTTCCAGCTACTTTACTAGCAATATGCCTACTTGGAGAATCAGCACCTTTAACCTCCTGTTCCCTAAAGGTTGCAATTTGTCCTGAGGATGAACGGGAAGAGGGCCAACCAATGAGAGACTAGATCTAGGTGTTGGGACAGGCACAGGTCACTCTATTTTCCCATCGGGAAGAAGAATTAACCACAGGCTCAGCCTGCCGCCCAGAAGCAGAATAGGGCCTGAGGCAATCCCGCGCTTTTGCGGCCAGCTCCCAAAAAAGCCAGTTGAAAAATGGAGCTCAGAGACACTGCAATTCACAAACACGCAGATCTATAAATGATAACTCTCATCCACAGATATATTGAGGGAAGGCAACGAAGAGGATTTGAAAGCAAGGCAGAATTGCAGGAAACAGGTTTCAGGAGGTAGATTCGAATCGCCTTTAAAGCACATGAAAAGTGGCAAAACGTCGACAATGATGCCCTTGGCCAAACAGGGCGTATGCGTTTTTTCCTGAATATATTCAGGAAAAAACGCATACGCCCTGTTTGGCCAACCAAGCAACCTGGAAAGGTTAATCAGCGCTACAAAGAAGTCTCGCTTCCCATCGGTCAAAAGGGCCATGCTGCAAAAAGTGTCAAAACCAGAAATGCAGGACAGGCCATGGAGAAATGGCAGCCTTGCTACGCTGATGGGCGGGATGTAAATTGCCAACAGCCACTCTGGAGAAGTGTACGGTGTGTCCTGAAACATCGAAAAAACACAGCTTAGGGAGCATAGGGCACGTCCACTCATGGGCGTATAAATTGGGAAAAATAAAAATCAGCAAGACACAGGCACCCCAAAGTTTAGGGCTGCTCTGTTGACAAGAAACTCCACTTCATGACACCTTAAATATCCCAGGAAAGAGAAAAATGGATAAAGAAGTTGTGGTCCTTATGTACAATGGAATATCACTCAGACATGAAATCAAGGCCATAAGGCTACTAGAAGCAAGATGAGTGGATTTAGGTACGATGATTCTAAGTGAAATAAGTCACACAGAAAAAGACACTTATCATTAGCTATCACTTATAGAGGGAATGTAAAAACCGCTACACTTGAACTGAATTACAAAACAGAACAGAGTCACACGTTTAGAAAACACACTATGGCTGCTTAACGGGAAAGGTGAGGAGGGGTGAGGCATAAAACAAGGGTTTCAAATTCGCTCAGATACCGTTCCATACACCCAATATGTAATAGACAAGACCTACTCCTTGCTCAGTGAACTGGACTCAACACACCCTATTCACCGCACAAGAATATATGTGACTAGAAAGAATCTTAAAACCTATGTATTGATATGTGTCTGGAAGTGAGTCAAGTGGGTGTAAAGCCACATAAACACAGCCGTGAAAAGCAGCTAAACCCCATTATAAAAATAAATTACTTTTAAAAACCCGTAAAACAAAGACAGTGAAAGAGAGAGAAATTCTTACAAAATTCGTTCAGAGGCTGTGATGCAACCTGGATTGACCATATCTAGACCCACAGCTGGATGAGACATAAGGGTGGACACTCTTGGGGCTGAAAGTTTGGGTGAGGTTGGGTGAGCAGACGCAGACCCTTTAAAGTAATACTGCCTGGTACCCATCCCATGGGTCCCAAATCTCCAGGTTCAAGGGCATCTTCCTACATCGAAAACATGCATGAGAAACCCAGAAGATGGTACACCGTGTGATTTTGAAAGGTTTCTAATACGCACCTGATTTCTCATCTCCTTGTGCTAGGGATCGCCTTTCCAGCTACTTTACTAGCAATCTCCCTACTTGGAGAATCAGCACCTTTAAGCTCCTGTTCACTACAGGTTGCAATTTGTCCTGAGGATGAACGGGAAGAGGGGCAACCAATGAGAGACTAGATCTAGGTGTTGGGACAGGCACAGGTCACTCTATTTTCCCATCGGGAAGAAGAATTAACCACAGGCTCAGCCTGCCGCCCAGAAGCAGAATAGGGCCTGAGGCAATCTCGCGCTTTTGCGGCCAGCTCCCAAAAAAGCCAGTTGAAAAATGGAGCTCAGGGACACTGTGATTCACAAACCCGCAGAGCTATAAATGATAACTCTCATCCACAGATATATTGAGGGAAGGCAAGGAAGAGGATTTGAAAGCAAGGCAGAATTGCAGGAAACAGGTTTCAGGAGGTAGATTCGAATCGCCTTTAAAGCACATGAAAAGTGGCAAAACGTCGACAATGATGCCCTTGGCCAAACAGGGCGTATGCGTTTTTTCCTGAATATATTCAGGAAAAAACGCATACGCCCTGTTTGGCCAACCAAGCAACCTGGAAACGCTAATCAGCGCTACAAAGAAGTCTCGCTTCCCATCGGTCAAAAGGGCCATGCTGCAAAAAGTGTCAAAACCAGAAATGCAGGACAGGCCATGGAGAAATGGCAGCCTTGCTACGCTGATGGGCGGGATGTAAATTGCCAACAGCCACTCTGGAGAAGTGTACAGTGTGTCCTGAAAAATCGAAAAAACACAGCTTAGGGAGCATAGGGCACGTCCACTCATGGGCGTATAAATTGGGAAAACTAAAAATCAGCAAGACACAGGCACCCCAAAGTTTAGGGCTGTTCTGTTGACAAGAACCTCCACTTCATGACACCTTAAATATCCCAGGAAAGAGAAAAATGGATAAAGAAGTTGTGGTCCTTATGTACAATGGAATATCACTCAGACATGAAATCAATGTCATAAGGCTAGTAGAAGCAAGATGAGTGGATTTAGGTACGACGATTCTAAGTGAAATAAGTCACACAGAAAAAGACACTTATCATAAGCTATCACTTATAGAGGGAATGTAAAAACCGCTACACTTGAACTGAATTACAAAACAGAACAGAGTCACACGTTTAGAAAACACACTATGGCTGCTTAACGGGAAAGGTGAGGTGGGGTGAGGCATAAAACAAGGGTTTCAAATTCGCTCAGATACCGTTCCATACACCCAATATGTAATAGACAAGACCTACTCCTTGCTCAGTGAACTGGACTCAACACCCCCTATTCACCGCACAAGAATATATGTGACTAGTAAGAATCTTAAAACCTATGTATAGATATCTGTCTGGAAGTGAGTCAACTGGGTGTAAAGCCGCATAAACACAGCCGTGAAAAGCAGATAAACCCCATTATAAAAATAAATAACTTTTAGAAACCCGTAAAACAAAGACAGTGAAAGAGAGAGAAATTCTTACAAAATTCGTTCAGAGGCTGTGATGCAACCTGGATTGACCATATCTAGACCCACAGCTGAATGAGACATAAGGGTGGACACTCTTGGGGCTGAAAGGTTGGGTGAGGTTGGGTGAGCAAACGCAGACCCTTTAAAGTAATACTGCCTGGTACCCATCCCATGGGTCCCAAATCTCCAGGTTCAAGGGCATCTTCCTACATCGAAAACATGCATGAGAAACCCAGAAGATGGTACACCGTGTGATTTTGAAAGGTTTCTAATACGCACCTGATTTTTCATCTCCTTGTGCTAGGGTTCGCCTTTCCAGCTACTTTACTAGCAATCTCCCTACTTGGAGAATCAGCACCTTTAAGCTCCTGTTCCCTACACGTTGCAATTTGTCCTGAGGATGAACGAGAAGAGGGGCAACCAATGAGAGACTAGAGCTAGGTGTTGGGACAGGCACAGGTCACTCTATTTTCCCATCGGGAAGAAGAATTAACCACAGGCTCAGCCTGCCGCCCAGAAGCAGAATAGGGCCTGAGGCAATCCCGCGCTTTTGCGGCCAGCTCCCAAAAAAGCCAGTTGAAAAATGGAGCTCAGGGACACTGTGATTCACAAACCCGCAGAGCTATAAATGATAACTCTCATCCACAGATATATTGAGGGAAGGCAAGGAAGAGGATTTGAAAGCAAGGCAGAATTGCAGGAAACAGGTTTCAGGAGGTAGATTCGAATCGCCTTTAAAGCACATGAAAAGTGGCAAAACGTCGACAATGATGCCCTTGGCCAAACAGGGCGTATGCGTTTTTTCCTGAATATATTCAGGAAAAAACGCATACGCCCTGTTTGGCCAACCAAGCAACCTGGAAACGCTAATCAGCGCTACAAAGAAGTCTCGCTTCCCATCGGTCAAAAGGGCCATGCTGCAAAAAGTGTCAAAACCAGAAATGCAGGACAGGCCATGGAGAAATGGCAGCCTTGCTACGCTGATGGGCGGGATGTAAATTGCCAACAGCCACTCTGGAGAAGTGTACGGTGTGTCCTGAAACATCGAAAAAACACAGCTTAGGGAGCATAGGGCACGTCCACTCATGGGCGTATAAATTGGGAAAACTAAAAATCAGCAAGACACAGGCACCCCAAAGTTTAGGGCTGTTCTGTTGACAAGAACCTCCACTTCATGACACCTTAAATATCCCAGGAAAGAGAAAAATGGATAAAGAAGTTGTGGTCTTTATGTACAATGGAATATCACTCAGACATGAAATCAATGTCATAAGGCTAGTAGAAGCAAGATGAGTGGATTTAGGTACGACGATTCTAAGTGAAATAAGTCACACAGAAAAAGACACTTATCATAAGCTATCACTTATAGAGGGAATGTAAAAACCGCTACACTTGAACTGAATTACAAAACAGAACAGAGTCACACGTTTAGAAAACACACTATGGCTGCTTAACGGGAAAGGTGAGGAGGGGTGACGCATAAAACAAGGGTTTCAAATTCGCTCAGATACCGTTCCATACACCCAATATGTAATAGACAAGACCTACTCCTTGCTCAGTGAACTGGACTCAACACCCCCTATTCACCGCACAAGAATATATGTGACTAGTAAGAATCTTAAAACCTATGTATTGATATGTGTCTGGAAGTGAGTCAAGTGGGTGTAAAGCCACATAAACACAGCCGTGAAAAGCAGCTAAACCCCATTATAAAAATAAATTACTTTTAAAAACCCGTAAAACAAAGACAGTGAAAGAGAGAGAAATTCTTACAAAATTCGTTCAGAGGCTGTGATGCAACCTGGATTGACCATATCTAGACCCACAGCTGGATGAGACATAAGGGTGGACACTCTTGGGGCTGAAAGGTTGGGTGAGGTTGGGTGAGCAGACGCAGACCCTTTAAAGTAATACTGCCTGGTACCCATCCCATGGGTCCCAAATCTCCAGGTTCAAGGGCATCTTCCTACATCGAAAATATGCATGAGAAACCCAGAAGATGGTACACCGTGTGATTTTGAAAGGTTTCTAATACGCACCTCATTTCTCATCTCCTTGTGCTAGGGTTCGCCTTTCCAGCTACTTTACTAGCAATCTCCCTACTTGGAGAATCAGCACCTTTAAGCTCCTGTTCCCTACAGGTTGCAATTTGTCCTGAGGATGAACGGGAAGAGGGGCAACCAATGAGAGACTAGATCTAGGTGTTGGGACAGGCACAGGTCACTCTATTTTCCCATCGGGAAGAAGAATTAACCACAGGCTCAGCCTGCCGCCCAGAAGCAGAATAGGGCCTGAGGCAATCCCGCGCTTTTGCGGCCAGCTCCCAAAAAAGCCAGTTGAAAAATGGAGCTCAGGGACACTGTGATTCACAAACCCGCAGAGCTATAAATGATAACTCTCATCCACAGATATATTGAGGGAAGGCAAGGAAGAGGATTTGAAAGCAAGGCAGAATTGCAGGAAACAGGTTTCAGGAGGTAGATTCGAATCGCCTTTAAAGCACATGAAAAGTGGCAAAACGTCGACAATGATGCCCTTGGCCAAACAGGGCGTATGCGTTTTTTCCTGAATATATTCAGGAAAAAACGCATACGCCCTGTTTGGCCAACCAAGCAACCTGGAAACGCTAATCAGCGCTACAAAGAAGTCTCGCTTCCCATCGGTCAAAAGGGCCATGCTGCAAAAAGTGTCAAAACCAGAAATACAGGACAGGCCATGGAGAAATGGCAGCCTTGCTACGCTGATGGGCGGTATGTAAATTGCCAACAGCCACTCTGGAGAAGTGTACGGTGTGTCCTGAAACATCGAAAAAACACAGCTTAGGGAGCATAGGGCACGTCCACTCATGGGCGTATAAATTGGGAAAACTAAAAATCAGCAAGACACAGGCACCCCAAAGTTTAGGGCTGTTCTGTTGACAAGAACCTCCACTTCATGACACCTTAAATATCCCAGGAAAGAGAAAAATGGATAAAGAAGTTGTGGTCCTTATGTACAATGGAATATCACTCAGACATGAAATCAATGTCATAAGGCTAGTAGAAGCAAGATGAGTGGATTTAGGTACGACGATTCTAAGTGAAATAAGTCACACAGAAAAAGACACTTATCATAAGCTATCACTTATAGAGGGAATGTAAAAACCGCTACACTTGAACTGAATTACAAAACAGAACAGAGTCACACGTTTAGAAAACACACTATGGCTGCTTAACGGGAAAGGTGAGGTGGGGTGAGGCATAAAACAAGGGTTTCAAATTCGCTCAGATACCGTTCCATACACCCAATATGTAATAGACAAGACCTACTCCTTGCTCAGTGAACTGGACTCAACACCCCCTATTCACCGCACAAGAATATATGTGACTAGTAAGAATCTTAAAACCTATGTATAGATATCTGTCTGGAAGTGAGTCAAGTGGGTGTAAAGCCGCATAAACACAGCCGTGAAAAGCAGATAAACCCCATTATAAAAATAAATAACTTTTAAAAACCCGTAAAACAAAGACAGTGAAAGAGAGAGAAATTCTTACAAAATTCGTTCAGAGGCTGTGATGCAACCTGGATTGACCATATCTAGACCCACAGCTGGATGAGACATAAGGGTGGACACTCTTGGTCCTGAAAGGTTGGGTGAGGTTGGGTGAGCAGACGCAGACCCTTTAAAGTAATACTGCCTGGTACCCATCCCATGGGTCCCAAATCTCCAGGTTCAAGGGCATCTTCCTACATCGAAAACATGCATGAGAAACCCAGAAGATGGTACACCGTGTGATTTTGAAAGGTTTCTAATACGCACCTCATTTCTCATCTCCTTGTGCTCGGGTTCGCCTTTCCAGCTACTTTACTAGCAATATGCCTACTTGGAGAATCAGCACCTTTAACCTCCTGTTCCCTAAAGGTTGCAATTTGTCCTGAGGATGAACGGGAAGAGGGCCAACCAATGAGAGACTAGATCTAGGTGTTGGGACAGGCACAGGTCACTCTATTTTCCCATCGGGAAGAAGAATTAACCACAGGCTCAGCCTGCCGCCCAGAAGCAGAATAGGGCCTGAGGCAATCCCGCGCTTTTGCGGCCAGCTCCCAAAAAAGCCAGTTGAAAAATGGAGCTCAGAGACACTGCAATTCACAAACACGCAGATCTATAAATGATAACTCTCATCCACAGATATATTGAGGGAAGGCAACGAAGAGGATTTGAAAGCAAGGCAGAATTGCAGGAAACAGGTTTCAGGAGGTAGATTCGAATCGCCTTTAAAGCACATGAAAAGTGGCAAAACGTCGACAATGATGCCCTTGGCCAAACAGGGCGTATGCGTTTTTTCCTGAATATATTCAGGAAAAAACGCATACGCCCTGTTTGGCCAACCAAGCAACCTGGAAAGGTTAATCAGCGCTACAAAGAAGTCTCGCTTCCCATCGGTCAAAAGGGCCATGCTGCAAAAAGTGTCAAAACCAGAAATGCAGGACAGGCCATGGAGAAATGGCAGCCTTGCTACGCTGATGGGCGGGATGTAAATTGCCAACAGCCACTCTGGAGAAGTGTACGGTGTGTCCTGAAACATCGAAAAAACACAGCTTAGGGAGCATAGGGCACGTCCACTCATGGGCGTATAAATTGGGAAAAATAAAAATCAGCAAGACACAGGCACCCCAAAGTTTAGGGCTGCTCTGTTGACAAGAAACTCCACTTCATGACACCTTAAATATCCCAGGAAAGAGAAAAATGGATAAAGAAGTTGTGGTCCTTATGTACAATGGAATATCACTCAGACATGAAATCAAGGCCATAAGGCTACTAGAAGCAAGATGAGTGGATTTAGGTACGATGATTCTAAGTGAAATAAGTCACACAGAAAAAGACACTTATCATTAGCTATCACTTATAGAGGGAATGTAAAAACCGCTACACTTGAACTGAATTACAAAACAGAACAGAGTCACACGTTTAGAAAACACACTATGGCTGCTTAACGG
This sequence comes from Eschrichtius robustus, assembly GCF_028021215.1. Taxonomy (NCBI): domain Eukaryota; kingdom Metazoa; phylum Chordata; class Mammalia; order Artiodactyla; family Eschrichtiidae; genus Eschrichtius; species Eschrichtius robustus. The sequence continues at coordinate 750,965 of NW_027175172.1, forward strand.
GAAAGGTGAGGAGGGGTGAGGCATAAAACAAGGGTTTCAAATTCGCTCAGATACCGTTCCATACACCCAATATGTAATAGACAAGACCTACTCCTTGCTCAGTGAACTGGACTCAACACCCCCTATTCACCGCACAAGAATATATGTGACTAGAAAGAATCTTAAAACCTATGTATTGATATGTGTCTGGAAGTGAGTCAAGTGGGTGTAAAGCCACATAAACACAGCCGTGAAAAGCAGCTAAACCCCATTATAAAAATAAATTACTTTTAAAAACCCGTAAAACAAAGACAGTGAAAGAGAGAGAAATTCTTACAAAATTCGTTCAGAGGCTGTGATGCAACCTGGATTGACCATATCTAGACCCACAGCTGGATGAGACATAAGGGTGGACACTCTTGGGGCTGAAAGTTTGGGTGAGGTTGGGTGAGCAGACGCAGACCCTTTAAAGTAATACTGCCTGGTACCCATCCCATGGGTCCCAAATCTCCAGGTTCAAGGGCATCTTCCTACATCGAAAACATGCATGAGAAACCCAGAAGATGGTACACCGTGTGATTTTGAAAGGTTTCTAATACGCACCTGATTTCTCATCTCCTTGTGCTAGGGATCGCCTTTCCAGCTACTTTACTAGCAATCTCCCTACTTGGAGAATCAGCACCTTTAAGCTCCTGTTCACTACAGGTTGCAATTTGTCCTGAGGATGAACGGGAAGAGGGGCAACCAATGAGAGACTAGATCTAGGTGTTGGGACAGGCACAGGTCACTCTATTTTCCCATCGGGAAGAAGAATTAACCACAGGCTCAGCCTGCCGCCCAGAAGCAGAATAGGGCCTGAGGCAATCTCGCGCTTTTGCGGCCAGCTCCCAAAAAAGCCAGTTGAAAAATGGAGCTCAGGGACACTGTGATTCACAAACCCGCAGAGCTATAAATGATAACTCTCATCCACAGATATATTGAGGGAAGGCAAGGAAGAGGATTTGAAAGCAAGGCAGAATTGCAGGAAACAGGTTTCAGGAGGTAGATTCGAATCGCCTTTAAAGCACATGAAAAGTGGCAAAACGTCGACAATGATGCCCTTGGCCAAACAGGGCGTATGCGTTTTTTCCTGAATATATTCAGGAAAAAACGCATACGCCCTGTTTGGCCAACCAAGCAACCTGGAAACGCTAATCAGCGCTACAAAGAAGTCTCGCTTCCCATCGGTCAAAAGGGCCATGCTGCAAAAAGTGTCAAAACCAGAAATGCAGGACAGGCCATGGAGAAATGGCAGCCTTGCTACGCTGATGGGCGGGATGTAAATTGCCAACAGCCACTCTGGAGAAGTGTACAGTGTGTCCTGAAAAATCGAAAAAACACAGCTTAGGGAGCATAGGGCACGTCCACTCATGGGCGTATAAATTGGGAAAACTAAAAATCAGCAAGACACAGGCACCCCAAAGTTTAGGGCTGTTCTGTTGACAAGAACCTCCACTTCATGACACCTTAAATATCCCAGGAAAGAGAAAAATGGATAAAGAAGTTGTGGTCCTTATGTACAATGGAATATCACTCAGACATGAAATCAATGTCATAAGGCTAGTAGAAGCAAGATGAGTGGATTTAGGTACGACGATTCTAAGTGAAATAAGTCACACAGAAAAAGACACTTATCATAAGCTATCACTTATAGAGGGAATGTAAAAACCGCTACACTTGAACTGAATTACAAAACAGAACAGAGTCACACGTTTAGAAAACACACTATGGCTGCTTAACGGGAAAGGTGAGGTGGGGTGAGGCATAAAACAAGGGTTTCAAATTCGCTCAGATACCGTTCCATACACCCAATATGTAATAGACAAGACCTACTCCTTGCTCAGTGAACTGGACTCAACACCCCCTATTCACCGCACAAGAATATATGTGACTAGTAAGAATCTTAAAACCTATGTATAGATATCTGTCTGGAAGTGAGTCAACTGGGTGTAAAGCCGCATAAACACAGCCGTGAAAAGCAGATAAACCCCATTATAAAAATAAATAACTTTTAGAAACCCGTAAAACAAAGACAGTGAAAGAGAGAGAAATTCTTACAAAATTCGTTCAGAGGCTGTGATGCAACCTGGATTGACCATATCTAGACCCACAGCTGAATGAGACATAAGGGTGGACACTCTTGGGGCTGAAAGGTTGGGTGAGGTTGGGTGAGCAAACGCAGACCCTTTAAAGTAATACTGCCTGGTACCCATCCCATGGGTCCCAAATCTCCAGGTTCAAGGGCATCTTCCTACATCGAAAACATGCATGAGAAACCCAGAAGATGGTACACCGTGTGATTTTGAAAGGTTTCTAATACGCACCTGATTTTTCATCTCCTTGTGCTAGGGTTCGCCTTTCCAGCTACTTTACTAGCAATCTCCCTACTTGGAGAATCAGCACCTTTAAGCTCCTGTTCCCTACACGTTGCAATTTGTCCTGAGGATGAACGAGAAGAGGGGCAACCAATGAGAGACTAGAGCTAGGTGTTGGGACAGGCACAGGTCACTCTATTTTCCCATCGGGAAGAAGAATTAACCACAGGCTCAGCCTGCCGCCCAGAAGCAGAATAGGGCCTGAGGCAATCCCGCGCTTTTGCGGCCAGCTCCCAAAAAAGCCAGTTGAAAAATGGAGCTCAGGGACACTGTGATTCACAAACCCGCAGAGCTATAAATGATAACTCTCATCCACAGATATATTGAGGGAAGGCAAGGAAGAGGATTTGAAAGCAAGGCAGAATTGCAGGAAACAGGTTTCAGGAGGTAGATTCGAATCGCCTTTAAAGCACATGAAAAGTGGCAAAACGTCGACAATGATGCCCTTGGCCAAACAGGGCGTATGCGTTTTTTCCTGAATATATTCAGGAAAAAACGCATACGCCCTGTTTGGCCAACCAAGCAACCTGGAAACGCTAATCAGCGCTACAAAGAAGTCTCGCTTCCCATCGGTCAAAAGGGCCATGCTGCAAAAAGTGTCAAAACCAGAAATGCAGGACAGGCCATGGAGAAATGGCAGCCTTGCTACGCTGATGGGCGGGATGTAAATTGCCAACAGCCACTCTGGAGAAGTGTACGGTGTGTCCTGAAACATCGAAAAAACACAGCTTAGGGAGCATAGGGCACGTCCACTCATGGGCGTATAAATTGGGAAAACTAAAAATCAGCAAGACACAGGCACCCCAAAGTTTAGGGCTGTTCTGTTGACAAGAACCTCCACTTCATGACACCTTAAATATCCCAGGAAAGAGAAAAATGGATAAAGAAGTTGTGGTCTTTATGTACAATGGAATATCACTCAGACATGAAATCAATGTCATAAGGCTAGTAGAAGCAAGATGAGTGGATTTAGGTACGACGATTCTAAGTGAAATAAGTCACACAGAAAAAGACACTTATCATAAGCTATCACTTATAGAGGGAATGTAAAAACCGCTACACTTGAACTGAATTACAAAACAGAACAGAGTCACACGTTTAGAAAACACACTATGGCTGCTTAACGGGAAAGGTGAGGAGGGGTGACGCATAAAACAAGGGTTTCAAATTCGCTCAGATACCGTTCCATACACCCAATATGTAATAGACAAGACCTACTCCTTGCTCAGTGAACTGGACTCAACACCCCCTATTCACCGCACAAGAATATATGTGACTAGTAAGAATCTTAAAACCTATGTATTGATATGTGTCTGGAAGTGAGTCAAGTGGGTGTAAAGCCACATAAACACAGCCGTGAAAAGCAGCTAAACCCCATTATAAAAATAAATTACTTTTAAAAACCCGTAAAACAAAGACAGTGAAAGAGAGAGAAATTCTTACAAAATTCGTTCAGAGGCTGTGATGCAACCTGGATTGACCATATCTAGACCCACAGCTGGATGAGACATAAGGGTGGACACTCTTGGGGCTGAAAGGTTGGGTGAGGTTGGGTGAGCAGACGCAGACCCTTTAAAGTAATACTGCCTGGTACCCATCCCATGGGTCCCAAATCTCCAGGTTCAAGGGCATCTTCCTACATCGAAAATATGCATGAGAAACCCAGAAGATGGTACACCGTGTGATTTTGAAAGGTTTCTAATACGCACCTCATTTCTCATCTCCTTGTGCTAGGGTTCGCCTTTCCAGCTACTTTACTAGCAATCTCCCTACTTGGAGAATCAGCACCTTTAAGCTCCTGTTCCCTACAGGTTGCAATTTGTCCTGAGGATGAACGGGAAGAGGGGCAACCAATGAGAGACTAGATCTAGGTGTTGGGACAGGCACAGGTCACTCTATTTTCCCATCGGGAAGAAGAATTAACCACAGGCTCAGCCTGCCGCCCAGAAGCAGAATAGGGCCTGAGGCAATCCCGCGCTTTTGCGGCCAGCTCCCAAAAAAGCCAGTTGAAAAATGGAGCTCAGGGACACTGTGATTCACAAACCCGCAGAGCTATAAATGATAACTCTCATCCACAGATATATTGAGGGAAGGCAAGGAAGAGGATTTGAAAGCAAGGCAGAATTGCAGGAAACAGGTTTCAGGAGGTAGATTCGAATCGCCTTTAAAGCACATGAAAAGTGGCAAAACGTCGACAATGATGCCCTTGGCCAAACAGGGCGTATGCGTTTTTTCCTGAATATATTCAGGAAAAAACGCATACGCCCTGTTTGGCCAACCAAGCAACCTGGAAACGCTAATCAGCGCTACAAAGAAGTCTCGCTTCCCATCGGTCAAAAGGGCCATGCTGCAAAAAGTGTCAAAACCAGAAATACAGGACAGGCCATGGAGAAATGGCAGCCTTGCTACGCTGATGGGCGGTATGTAAATTGCCAACAGCCACTCTGGAGAAGTGTACGGTGTGTCCTGAAACATCGAAAAAACACAGCTTAGGGAGCATAGGGCACGTCCACTCATGGGCGTATAAATTGGGAAAACTAAAAATCAGCAAGACACAGGCACCCCAAAGTTTAGGGCTGTTCTGTTGACAAGAACCTCCACTTCATGACACCTTAAATATCCCAGGAAAGAGAAAAATGGATAAAGAAGTTGTGGTCCTTATGTACAATGGAATATCACTCAGACATGAAATCAATGTCATAAGGCTAGTAGAAGCAAGATGAGTGGATTTAGGTACGACGATTCTAAGTGAAATAAGTCACACAGAAAAAGACACTTATCATAAGCTATCACTTATAGAGGGAATGTAAAAACCGCTACACTTGAACTGAATTACAAAACAGAACAGAGTCACACGTTTAGAAAACACACTATGGCTGCTTAACGGGAAAGGTGAGGTGGGGTGAGGCATAAAACAAGGGTTTCAAATTCGCTCAGATACCGTTCCATACACCCAATATGTAATAGACAAGACCTACTCCTTGCTCAGTGAACTGGACTCAACACCCCCTATTCACCGCACAAGAATATATGTGACTAGTAAGAATCTTAAAACCTATGTATAGATATCTGTCTGGAAGTGAGTCAAGTGGGTGTAAAGCCGCATAAACACAGCCGTGAAAAGCAGATAAACCCCATTATAAAAATAAATAACTTTTAAAAACCCGTAAAACAAAGACAGTGAAAGAGAGAGAAATTCTTACAAAATTCGTTCAGAGGCTGTGATGCAACCTGGATTGACCATATCTAGACCCACAGCTGGATGAGACATAAGGGTGGACACTCTTGGGGCTGAAAGGTTGGGTGAGGTTGGGTGAGCAGACGCAGACCCTTTAAAGTAATACTGCCTGGTACCCATCCCATGGGTCCCAAATCTCCAGGTTCAAGGGCATCTTCCTACATCGAAAACATGCATGAGAACCCCAGAAGATGGTACACCATGTGATTTTGAAAGGTTTCTAATACGCACCTGATTTCTCATCTCCTTGTGCTAGGGTTCGCCTTTCCAGCTACTTTACTAGCAATCTCCCTACTTGGAGAATCAGCACCTTTAAGCTCCTGTTCCCTACAGGTTGCAATTTGTCCTGAGGATGAACGGGAAGAGGGGCAACCAATGAGAGACTAGATCTAGGTGTTGGGAAAGGCACAGGTCACTCTATTTTCCCATCGGGAAGAAGAATTAACCACAGGCTCAGCCTGCCGCCCAGAAGCAGAATAGGGCCTGAGGCAATCCCGCGCTTTTGCGGCCAGCTTCCAAAAAAGCCAGTTGAAAAATGGAGCTCAGGGACACTGCAATTCACAAACCCGCAGAGCTATAAATAATAACTCTCATCCACAGATATATTGAGGGAAGGCAACGAAGAGGATTTGAAAGCAAGGCAGAATTGCAGGAAACAGGTTTCAGGAGGTAGATTCGAATCGCCTTTAAAGCACATGAAAAGTGGCAAAACGTCGACAATGATGCCCTTGGCCAAACAGGGCGTATGCGTTTTTTCCTGAATATATTCAGGAAAAAACGCATACGCCCTGTTTGGCCAACCAAGCAACCTGGAAACGCTAATCAGCGCTACAAAGAAGTCTCGCTTCCCATCGGTCAAAAGGGCCATGCTGCAAAAAGTGTCAAAACCAGAAATACAGGACAGGCCATGGAGAAATGGCAGCCTTGCTACGCTGATGGGCGGTATGTAAATTGCCAACAGCCACTCTGGAGAAGTGTACGGTGTGTCCTGAAACATCGAAAAAACACAGCTTAGGGAGCATAGGGCACGTCCACTCATGGGCGTATAAATTGGGAAAACTAAAAATCAGCAAGACACAGGCACCCCAAAGTTTAGGGCTGTTCTGTTGACAAGAACCTCCACTTCATGACACCTTAAATATCCCAGGAAAGAGAAAAATGGATAAAGAAGTTGTGGTCCTTATGTACAATGGAATATCACTCAGACATGAAATCAATGTCATAAGGCTAGTAGAAGCAAGATGAGTGGATTTAGGTACGACGATTCTAAGTGAAATAAGTCACACAGAAAAAGACACTTATCATAAGCTATCACTTATAGAGGGAATGTAAAAACCGCTACACTTGAACTGAATTACAAAACAGAACAGAGTCACACGTTTAGAAAACACACTATGGCTGCTTAACGGGAAAGGTGAGGTGGGGTGAGGCATAAAACAAGGGTTTCAAATTCGCTCAGATACCGTTCCATACACCCAATATGTAATAGACAAGACCTACTCCTTGCTCAGTGAACTGGACTCAACACCCCCTATTCACCGCACAAGAATATATGTGACTAGTAAGAATCTTAAAACCTATGTATAGATATCTGTCTGGAAGTGAGTCAAGTGGGTGTAAAGCCGCATAAACACAGCCGTGAAAAGCAGATAAACCCCATTATAAAAATAAATAACTTTTAAAAACCCGTAAAACAAAGACAGTGAAAGAGAGAGAAATTCTTACAAAATTCGTTCAGAGGCTGTGATGCAACCTGGATTGACCATATCTAGACCCACAGCTGGATGAGACATAAGGGTGGACACTCTTGGTCCTGAAAGGTTGGGTGAGGTTGGGTGAGCAGACGCAGACCCTTTAAAGTAATACTGCCTGGTACCCATCCCATGGGTCCCAAATCTCCAGGTTCAAGGGCATCTTCCTACATCGAAAACATGCATGAGAAACCCAGAAGATGGTACACCGTGTGATTTTGAAAGGTTTCTAATACGCACCTCATTTCTCATCTCCTTGTGCTCGGGTTCGCCTTTCCAGCTACTTTACTAGCAATATGCCTACTTGGAGAATCAGCACCTTTAACCTCCTGTTCCCTAAAGGTTGCAATTTGTCCTGAGGATGAACGGGAAGAGGGCCAACCAATGAGAGACTAGATCTAGGTGTTGGGACAGGCACAGGTCACTCTATTTTCCCATCGGGAAGAAGAATTAACCACAGGCTCAGCCTGCCGCCCAGAAGCAGAATAGGGCCTGAGGCAATCCCGCGCTTTTGCGGCCAGCTCCCAAAAAAGCCAGTTGAAAAATGGAGCTCAGAGACACTGCAATTCACAAACACGCAGATCTATAAATGATAACTCTCATCCACAGATATATTGAGGGAAGGCAACGAAGAGGATTTGAAAGCAAGGCAGAATTGCAGGAAACAGGTTTCAGGAGGTAGATTCGAATCGCCTTTAAAGCACATGAAAAGTGGCAAAACGTCGACAATGATGCCCTTGGCCAAACAGGGCGTATGCGTTTTTTCCTGAATATATTCAGGAAAAAACGCATACGCCCTGTTTGGCCAACCAAGCAACCTGGAAAGGTTAATCAGCGCTACAAAGAAGTCTCGCTTCCCATCGGTCAAAAGGGCCATGCTGCAAAAAGTGTCAAAACCAGAAATGCAGGACAGGCCATGGAGAAATGGCAGCCTTGCTACGCTGATGGGCGGGATGTAAATTGCCAACAGCCACTCTGGAGAAGTGTACGGTGTGTCCTGAAACATCGAAAAAACACAGCTTAGGGAGCATAGGGCACGTCCACTCATGGGCGTATAAATTGGGAAAAATAAAAATCAGCAAGACACAGGCACCCCAAAGTTTAGGGCTGCTCTGTTGACAAGAAACTCCACTTCATGACACCTTAAATATCCCAGGAAAGAGAAAAATGGATAAAGAAGTTGTGGTCCTTATGTACAATGGAATATCACTCAGACATGAAATCAAGGCCATAAGGCTACTAGAAGCAAGATGAGTGGATTTAGGTACGATGATTCTAAGTGAAATAAGTCACACAGAAAAAGACACTTATCATTAGCTATCACTTATAGAGGGAATGTAAAAACCGCTACACTTGAACTGAATTACAAAACAGAACAGAGTCACACGTTTAGAAAACACACTATGGCTGCTTAACGGGAAAGGTGAGGAGGGGTGAGGCATAAAACAAGGGTTTCAAATTCGCTCAGATACCGTTCCATACACCCAATATGTAATAGACAAGACCTACTCCTTGCTCAGTGAACTGGACTCAACACCCCCTATTCACCGCACAAGAATATATGTGACTAGAAAGAATCTTAAAACCTATGTATTGATATGTGTCTGGAAGTGAGTCAAGTGGGTGTAAAGCCACATAAACACAGCCGTGAAAAGCAGCTAAACCCCATTATAAAAATAAATTACTTTTAAAAACCCGTAAAACAAAGACAGTGAAAGAGAGAGAAATTCTTACAAAATTCGTTCAGAGGCTGTGATGCAACCTGGATTGACCATATCTAGACCCACAGCTGGATGAGACATAAGGGTGGACACTCTTGGGGCTGAAAGTTTGGGTGAGGTTGGGTGAGCAGACGCAGACCCTTTAAAGTAATACTGCCTGGTACCCATCCCATGGGTCCCAAATCTCCAGGTTCAAGGGCATCTTCCTACATCGAAAACATGCATGAGAAACCCAGAAGATGGTACACCGTGTGATTTTGAAAGGTTTCTAATACGCACCTGATTTCTCATCTCCTTGTGCTAGGGATCGCCTTTCCAGCTACTTTACTAGCAATCTCCCTACTTGGAGAATCAGCACCTTTAAGCTCCTGTTCACTACAGGTTGCAATTTGTCCTGAGGATGAACGGGAAGAGGGGCAACCAATGAGAGACTAGATCTAGGTGTTGGGACAGGCACAGGTCACTCTATATTCCCATCGGGAAGAAGAATTAACCACAGGCTCAGCCTGCCGCCCAGAAGCAGAATAGGGCCTGAGGCAATCTCGCGCTTTTGCGGCCAGCTCCCAAAAAAGCCAGTTGAAAAATGGAGCTCAGGGACACTGTGATTCACAAACCCGCAGAGCTATAAATGATAACTCTCATCCACAGATATATTGAGGGAAGGCAAGGAAGAGGATTTGAAAGCAAGGCAGAATTGCAGGAAACAGGTTTCAGGAGGTAGATTCGAATCGCCTTTAAAGCACATGAAAAGTGGCAAAACGTCGACAATGATGCCCTTGGCCAAACAGGGCGTATGCGTTTTTTCCTGAATATATTCAGGAAAAAACGCATACGCCCTGTTTGGCCAACCAAGCAACCTGGAAACGCTAATCAGCGCTACAAAGAAGTCTCGCTTCCCATCGGTCAAAAGGGCCATGCTGCAAAAAGTGTCAAAACCAGAAATGCAGGACAGGCCATGGAGAAATGGCAGCCTTGCTACGCTGATGGGCGGGATGTAAATTGCCAACAGCCACTCTGGAGAAGTGTACAGTGTGTCCTGAAAAATCGAAAAAACACAGCTTAGGGAGCATAGGGCACGTCCACTCATGGGCGTATAAATTGGGAAAACTAAAAATCAGCAAGACACAGGCACCCCAAAGTTTAGGGCTGTTCTGTTGACAAGAACCTCCACTTCATGACACCTTAAATATCCCAGGAAAGAGAAAAATGGATAAAGAAGTTGTGGTCCTTATGTACAATGGAATATCACTCAGACATGAAATCAATGTCATAAGGCTAGTAGAAGCAAGATGAGTGGATTTAGGTACGACGATTCTAAGTGAAATAAGTCACACAGAAAAAGACACTTATCATAAGCTATCACTTATAGAGGGAATGTAAAAACCGCTACACTTGAACTGAATTACAAAACAGAACAGAGTCACACGTTTAGAAAACACACTATGGCTGCTTAACGGGAAAGGTGAGGTGGGGTGAGGCATAAAACAAGGGTTTCAAATTCGCTCAGATACCGTTCCATACACCCAATATGTAATAGACAAGACCTACTCCTTGCTCAGTGAACTGGACTCAACACCCCCTATTCACCGCACAAGAATATATGTGACTAGTAAGAATCTTAAAACCTATGTATAGATATCTGTCTGGAAGTGAGTCAACTGGGTGTAAAGCCGCATAAACACAGCCGTGAAAAGCAGATAAACCCCATTATAAAAATAAATAACTTTTAGAAACCCGTAAAACAAAGACAGTGAAAGAGAGAGAAATTCTTACAAAATTCGTTCAGAGGCTGTGATGCAACCTGGATTGACCATATCTAGACCCACAGCTGAATGAGACATAAGGGTGGACACTCTTGGGGCTGAAAGGTTGGGTGAGGTTGGGTGAGCAAACGCAGACCCTTTAAAGTAATACTGCCTGGTACCCATCCCATGGGTCCCAAATCTCCAGGTTCAAGGGCATCTTCCTACATCGAAAACATGCATGAGAAACCCAGAAGATGGTACACCGTGTGATTTTGAAAGGTTTCTAATACGCACCTGATTTTTCATCTCCTTGTGCTAGGGTTCGCCTTTCCAGCTACTTTACTAGCAATCTCCCTACTTGGAGAATCAGCACCTTTAAGCTCCTGTTCCCTACACGTTGCAATTTGTCCTGAGGATGAACGAGAAGAGGGGCAACCAATGAGAGACTAGAGCTAGGTGTTGGGACAGGCACAGGTCACTCTATTTTCCCATCGGGAAGAAGAATTAACCACAGGCTCAGCCTGCCGCCCAGAAGCAGAATAGGGCCTGAGGCAATCCCGCGCTTTTGCGGCCAGCTCCCAAAAAAGCCAGTTGAAAAATGGAGCTCAGGGACACTGTGATTCACAAACCCGCAGAGCTATAAATGATAACTCTCATCCACAGATATATTGAGGGAAGGCAAGGAAGAGGATTTGAAAGCAAGGCAGAATTGCAGGAAACAGGTTTCAGGAGGTAGATTCGAATCGCCTTTAAAGCACATGAAAAGTGGCAAAACGTCGACAATGATGCCCTTGGCCAAACAGGGCGTATGCGTTTTTTCCTGAATATATTCAGGAAAAAACGCATACGCCCTGTTTGGCCAACCAAGCAACCTGGAAACGCTAATCAGCGCTACAAAGAAGTCTCGCTTCCCATCGGTCAAAAGGGCCATGCTGCAAAAAGTGTCAAAACCAGAAATGCAGGACAGGCCATGGAGAAATGGCAGCCTTGCTACGCTGATGGGCGGGATGTAAATTGCCAACAGCCACTCTGGAGAAGTGTACGGTGTGTCCTGAAACATCGAAAAAACACAGCTTAGGGAGCATAGGGCACGTCCACTCATGGGCGTATAAATTGGGAAAACTAAAAATCAGCAAGACACAGGCACCCCAAAGTTTAGGGCTGTTCTGTTGACAAGAACCTCCACTTCATGACACCTTAAATATCCCAGGAAAGAGAAAAATGGATAAAGAAGTTGTGGTCTTTATGTACAATGGAATATCACTCAGACATGAAATCAATGTCATAAGGCTAGTAGAAGCAAGATGAGTGGATTTAGGTACGACGATTCTAAGTGAAATAAGTCACACAGAAAAAGACACTTATCATAAGCTATCACTTATAGAGGGAATGTAAAAACCGCTACACTTGAACTGAATTACAAAACAGAACAGAGTCACACGTTTAGAAAACACACTATGGCTGCTTAACGGGAAAGGTGAGGAGGGGTGACGCATAAAACAAGGGTTTCAAATTCGCTCAGATACCGTTCCATACACCCAATATGTAATAGACAAGACCTACTCCTTGCTCAGTGAACTGGACTCAACACCCCCTATTCACCGCACAAGAATATATGTGACTAGTAAGAATCTTAAAACCTATGTATTGATATGTGTCTGGAAGTGAGTCAAGTGGGTGTAAAGCCACATAAACACAGCCGTGAAAAGCAGCTAAACCCCATTATAAAAATAAATTACTTTTAAAAACCCGTAAAACAAAGACAGTGAAAGAGAGAGAAATTCTTACAAAATTCGTTCAGAGGCTGTGATGCAACCTGGATTGACCATATCTAGACCCACAGCTGGATGAGACATAAGGGTGGACACTCTTGGGGCTGAAAGGTTGGGTGAGGTTGGGTGAGCAGACGCAGACCCTTTAAAGTAATACTGCCTGGTACCCATCCCATGGGTCCCAAATCTCCAGGTTCAAGGGCATCTTCCTACATCGAAAATATGCATGAGAAACCCAGAAGATGGTACACCGTGTGATTTTGAAAGGTTTCTAATACGCACCTCATTTCTCATCTCCTTGTGCTAGGGTTCGCCTTTCCAGCTACTTTACTAGCAATCTCCCTACTTGGAGAATCAGCACCTTTAAGCTCCTGTTCACTACAGGTTGCAATTTGTCCTGAGGATGAACGGGAAGAGGGGCAACCAATGAGAGACTAGATCTAGGTGTTGGGACAGGCACAGGTCACTCTATTTTCCCATCGGGAAGAAGAATTAACCACAGGCTCAGCCTGCCGCCCAGAAGCAGAATAGGGCCTGAGGCAATCCCGCGCTTTTGCGGCCAGCTCCCAAAAAAGCCAGTTGAAAAATGGAGCTCAGGGACACTGTGATTCACAAACCCGCAGAGCTATAAATGATAACTCTCATCCACAGATATATTGAGGGAAGGCAAGGAAGAGGATTTGAAAGCAAGGCAGAATTGCAGGAAACAGGTTTCAGGAGGTAGATTCGAATCGCCTTTAAAGCACATGAAAAGTGGCAAAACGTCGACAATGATGCCCTTGGCCAAACAGGGCGTATGCGTTTTTTCCTGAATATATTCAGGAAAAAACGCATACGCCCTGTTTGGCCAACCAAGCAACCTGGAAACGCTAATCAGCGCTACAAAGAAGTCTCGCTTCCCATCGGTCAAAAGGGCCATGCTGCAAAAAGTGTCAAAACCAGAAATACAGGACAGGCCATGGAGAAATGGCAGCCTTGCTACGCTGATGGGCGGTATGTAAATTGCCAACAGCCACTCTGGAGAAGTGTACGGTGTGTCCTGAAACATCGAAAAAACACAGCTTAGGGAGCATAGGGCACGTCCACTCATGGGCGTATAAATTGGGAAAACTAAAAATCAGCAAGACACAGGCACCCCAAAGTTTAGGGCTGTTCTGTTGACAAGAACCTCCACTTCATGACACCTTAAATATCCCAGGAAAGAGAAAAATGGATAAAGAAGTTGTGGTCCTTATGTACAATGGAATATCACTCAGACATGAAATCAATGTCATAAGGCTAGTAGAAGCAAGATGAGTGGATTTAGGTACGACGATTCTAAGTGAAATAAGTCACACAGAAAAAGACACTTATCATAAGCTATCACTTATAGAGGGAATGTAAAAACCGCTACACTTGAACTGAATTACAAAACAGAACAGAGTCACACGTTTAGAAAACACACTATGGCTGCTTAACGGGAAAGGTGAGGTGGGGTGAGGCATAAAACAAGGGTTTCAAATTCGCTCAGATACCGTTCCATACACCCAATATGTAATAGACAAGACCTACTCCTTGCTCAGTGAACTGGACTCAACACCCCCTATTCACCGCACAAGAATATATGTGACTAGTAAGAATCTTAAAACCTATGTATAGATATCTGTCTGGAAGTGAGTCAAGTGGGTGTAAAGCCGCATAAACACAGCCGTGAAAAGCAGATAAACCCCATTATAAAAATAAATAACTTTTAAAAACCCGTAAAACAAAGACAGTGAAAGAGAGAGAAATTCTTACAAAATTCGTTCAGAGGCTGTGATGCAACCTGGATTGACCATATCTAGACCCACAGCTGGATGAGACATAAGGGTGGACACTCTTGGGGCTGAAAGGTTGGGTGAGGTTGGGTGAGCAGACGCAGACCCTTTAAAGTAATACTGCCTGGTACCCATCCCATGGGTCCCAAATCTCCAGGTTCAAGGGCATCTTCCTACATCGAAAACATGCATGAGAACCCCAGAAGATGGTACACCATGTGATTTTGAAAGGTTTCTAATACGCACCTGATTTCTCATCTCCTTGTGCTAGGGTTCGCCTTTCCAGCTACTTTACTAGCAATCTCCCTACTTGGAGAATCAGCACCTTTAAGCTCCTGTTCCCTACAGGTTGCAATTTGTCCTGAGGATGAACGGGAAGAGGGGCAACCAATGAGAGACTAGATCTAGGTGTTGGGAAAGGCACAGGTCACTCTATTTTCCCATCGGGAAGAAGAATTAACCACAGGCTCAGCCTGCCGCCCAGAAGCAGAATAGGGCCTGAGGCAATCCCGCGCTTTTGCGGCCAGCTTCCAAAAAAGCCAGTTGAAAAATGGAGCTCAGGGACACTGCAATTCACAAACCCGCAGAGCTATAAATAATAACTCTCATCCACAGATATATTGAGGGAAGGCAACGAAGAGGATTTGAAAGCAAGGCAGAATTGCAGGAAACAGGTTTCATGAGGTAGATTCGAATCGCCTTTAAAGCACATGAAAAGCGGCAAAACTTCGACAATGATGCCCTTGGCCAAACAGGGCGTATGCGTTTTTTCCTGAATATATTCAGGAAAAAACGCAAACGCCCTGTTTGGCCAACCAAGCAACCTGGAAAGGCAAATCAGCGCTACAAAGTAGTCTCGCTTCCCATCGGTCAAAAGGGTCATGCTGCAAAAAGTGTCTAAACCAGAAATGCAGGACAGGCCATGGAGAAATGGCAGCCTTGCTACGCTGATGGGCGGGATGTAAATTGCCAACAGCCACTCTGGAGAAGTGTACGGTGTGTCCTGAAACATCGAAAAAACACAGCTTAGGGAGCATAGGGCACGTCCACTCATGGGCGTATAAATTGGGAAAACTAAAAATCAGCAAGACACAGGCACCCCAAAGTTTAGGGCTGCTCTGTTGACAAGAACCTCCACTTCATGACACCTTAAATATCCCAGGAAAGAGAAAAATGGATAAAGAAGTTGTGGTCCTTATGTACAATGGAATATCACTCAGACATGAAATCAAGGTCATAAGGCTAGTAGAAGCAAGATGAGTGGATTTAGGTACGACGATTCTAAGTGAAATAAGTCACACAGAAAAAGACACTTATCATAAGCTATCACTTATAGAGGGAATGTAAAAACCGCTACACTTGAACTGAATTACAAAACAGAACAGAGTCACACGTTTAGAAAACACACTATGGCTGCTTAACGGGAAAGGTGAGGTGGGGTGAGGCATAAAACAAGGGTTTCAAATTCGCTCAGATACCGTTCCATACACCCAATATGTAATAGACAAGACCTACTCCTTGCTCATTGAACTGGACTCAACACCCCCTATTCACCGCACAAGAATATATGTGACTAGTAAGAATCTTAAAACCTATGTATTGATATCTGTCTGGAAGTGAGTCAAGTGGGTGTAAAGCCGCATAAACACAGCCGTGAAAAGCAGCTAAACCCCATTATAAAAATAAATTACTTTTAAAAACCCGTAAAACAAAGAGAGTGAAAGAGAGAGAAATTCTTACACAATTCGTTCAGAGGCTGTGATGCAACCTGGATTGACCATATCTAGACCCACAGCTGGATGAGACATAAGGGTGGACACTCTTGGGGCTGAAAGGTTGGGTGAGGTTGGGTGAGCAGACGCAGACCCTTTAAAGTAATACTGCCTGGTACCCATCCCATGGGTCCCAAATCTCCAGGTTCAAGGGCATCTTCCTACATCGAAAACATGCATGAGAAACCCAGAAGATGGTACACCGTGTGATTTTGAAAGGTTTCTAATACGCACCTGATTTCTCATCTCCTTGTGCTAGGGTTCGCCTTTCCAGCTACTTTACTAGCAATCTCCCTACTTGGAGAATCAGCACCTTTAAACTCCTGTTCCCTACAGGTTGCAATTTGTCCTGAGGATGAACGGGAAGAGGGGCAACCAATGAGAGACTAGATCTAGGTGTTGGGACAGGCACAGGTCACTCTATTTTCCCATCGGGAAGAAGAATTAACCACAGGCTCAGCCTGCCGCCCAGAAGCAGAATAGGGCCTGAGGCAATCCCGTGCTTTTGCGGCCAGCTCCCAAAAAAGGCAGTTGAAAAATGGAGCTCAGGGACACTGCAATTCTCAAACCCGCAGATCTATAAATGATAACTCTCATCCACAGATATATTGAGGGAAGGCAACGAAGAGGATTTGAAAGCAAGGCAGAATTGCAGGAAACAGGTTTCAGGAGGTAGATTCGAATCGCCTTTAAAGCACATGAAAAGTGGCAAAACGTCGACAATGATGCCCTTGGCCAAACAGGGCGTATGCGTTTTTTCCTGAATATATTCAGGAAAAAACGCATACGCCCTGTTTGGCCAACCAAGCAACCTGGAAATGTTAATCAGCGCTACAAAGAAGTCTCGCTTCCCATCGGTCAAAAGGGCCATGCTGCAAAAAGTGTCAAAACCAGAAATGCAGGACAGGCCATGGAGAAATGGCAGCCTTGCTACGCTGATGGGCGGGATGTAAATTGCCAACAGCCACTCTGGAGAAGTGTACGGTGTGTCCTGAAACATCGAAAAAACACAGCTTAGGGAGCATAGGGCACGTCCACTCATGGGCGTATAAATTGGGAAAACTAAAAATCAGCAAGACACAGGCACTCCAAAGTTTAGGGCTGCTCTGTTGAGAAGAACCTCCACTTCATGACACCTTAAATATCCCAGGAAAGAGAAAAATGGATAAAGAAGTTGTGGTCCTTATGTACAATGGAATATCACTCAGACATGAAATCAAGGCCATAAGGCTAGTAGAAGCAAGATGAGTGGATTTAGGTACGATGATTCTAAGTGAAATAAGTCACACAGAAAAAGACACTTATCATTAGCTATCACTTATAGAGGGAATGTAAAAACCGCTACACTTGAACTGAATTACAAAACAGAACAGAGTCACACGTTTAGAAAACACACTATGGCTGCTTAACGGGAAAGGTGAGGAGGGGTGAGGCATAAAACAAGGGTTTCAAATTCGCTCAGATACCGTTCCATACACCCAATATGTAATAGACAAGACCTACTCCTTGCTAAGTGAACTGGACTCAACACACCCTATTCACCGCACAAGAATATATGTGACTAGTAAGAATCTTAAAACCTATGTATTGATATGTGTCTGGAAGTGAGTCAAGTGGGTGTAAAGCCGCATAAACACAGCCGTGAAAAGCAGCTAGACCCCATTATAAAAATAAATTACTTTTAAAAACCCGTAAAACAAAGACAGTGAAAGAGAGAGAAATTCTTACAAAATTCGTTCAGAGGCTGTGATGCAACCTGGATTGACCATATCTAGACCCACAGCTGGATGAGACATAAGGGTGGACACTCTTGGGGCTGAAAGGTTGGGTGAGGTTGGGTGAGCAGACGCAGACCCTTTAAAGTAATACTGCCTGGTACCCATCCCATGGGTCCCAAATCTCCAGGTTCAAGGGCATCTTCCTACATCGAAAACATGCATGAGAAACCCAGAAGATGGTACACCGTGTGATTTTGAAAGGTTTCTAATACGCACCTGATTTCTCATCTCCTTGTGCTCGGGTTCGCCTTTCCAGCTACTTTACTAGCAATCTCCCTACTTGGAGAATCAGCACCTTTAAGCTCCTGTTCCCTACAGGTTGCAATTTGTCCTGAGGATGAACGGGAAGAGGGGCAACCAATGAGAGACTAGATCTAGGTGTTGGGACAGGCACAGGTCACTCTATTTTCCCATCGGGAAGAAGAATTAACCACAGGCTCAGCCTGCCGCCCAGAAGCAGAATAGGGCCTGAGGCAATCCCGTGCTTTTGCGGCCAGCTCCCAAAAAAGTCAGTTGAAAAATGGAGCTCAGGGACACTGCGATTCACAAACCCGCAGAGCTATAAATGATAACTCTCATCCACAGATATATTGAGGGAAGGCAACGAAGAGGATTTGAAAGCAAGGCAGAATTGCAGGAAACAGGTTTCAGGAGGTAGATTCGAATCGCCTTTAAAGCACATGAAAAGTGGCAAAACGTCGACAATGATGCCCTTGGCCAAACAGGGCGTATGCGTTTTTTCCTGAATATATTCAGGAAAAAACGCATACGCCCTGTTTGGCCAACCAAGCAACCTGGAAAGGCTAATCAGCGCTACAAAGAAGTCTCGCTTCCCATCGGTCAAAAGGGCCATGCTGCAAAAAGTGTCAAAACCAATAATGCAGGACAGGCCATGGAGAAATGGCAGCCTTGCTACGCTGATGGGCGGGATGTAAATTGCCAACAGCCACTCTGGAGAAGTGTACGGTGTGTCCTGAAACATCGAAAAAACACAGCTTAGGGAGCATAGGGCACGTCCACTCATGGGCGTATAAATTGGGAAAACTAAAAATCAGCAAGACACAGGCACCCCAAAGTTTAGGGCTGCTCTGTTGACAAGAACCTCCACTTCATGACACTTTAAATATCCCAGGAAAGAGAAAAATGGATAAAGAAGTTGTGGTCCTTATGTACAATGGAATATCACTCAGACATGAAATCAATGTCATAAGGCTAGTAGAAGCAAGATGAGTGGATTTAGGTACGACAATTCTAAGTGAAATAAGTCACACAGAAAAAGACACTTATCATAAGCTATCACTTATAGAGGGAATGTAAAAACCGCTACACTTGAACTGAATTACAAAACAGAACAGAGTCACACGTTTAGAAAACACACTATGGCTGCTTAACGGGAAAGGTGAGGTGGGGTGAGGCATAAAACAAGGGTTTCAAATTTGCTCAGATACCGTTCCATACACCCAATATGTAATAGACAAGACCTACTCCTTGCTCAGTGAACTGGACTCAACACCCCCTATTCACCGCACAAGAGTATATGTGACTAGTAAAAATCTTAAAACCTATGTATTGATATCTGTCTGGAAGTGAGTCAAGTGGGTGTAAAGCTGCATAAACACAGCCATGAAAAGCAGCTAAACCCCATTATAAAAATAAATTACTTTTAAAAACCCGTAAAACAAAGACAGTGAAAGAGAGAGAAATTCTTACAAAATTCGTTCAGAGGCTGTGATGCAACCTGGATTGACCATATCTAGACCCACAGCTGGATGAGACATAAGGGTGGACACTCTTGGTGCTGAAAGGTTGGGTGAGGTTGGGTGAGCAGACGCAGACCCTTTAAAGTAATACTGCCTGGTACCCATCCCATGGGTCCCAAATCTCCAGGTTCAAGGGCATCTTCCTACATCGAAAACATGCATGAGAAACCCAGAAGATGGTACACCGTGTGATTTTGAAAGGTTTCTAATACGCACCTCATTTCTCATCTCCTTGTGCTCGGGTTCGCCTTTCCAGCTACTTTACTAGCAATATGCCTACTTGG
This sequence comes from Eschrichtius robustus, assembly GCF_028021215.1. Classification (NCBI taxonomy): domain Eukaryota; kingdom Metazoa; phylum Chordata; class Mammalia; order Artiodactyla; family Eschrichtiidae; genus Eschrichtius; species Eschrichtius robustus. The sequence continues at coordinate 770,975 of NW_027175172.1, forward strand.
AGAATCAGCACCTTTAACCTCCTGTTCCCTAAAGGTTGCAATTTGTCCTGAGGATGAACGGGAAGAGGGGCAACCAATGAGAGACTAGATCTAGGTGTTGGGACAGGCACAGGTCACTCTATTTTCCCATCGGGAAGAAGAATTAACCACAGGCTCAGCCTGCCGCCCAGAAGCAGAATAGGGCCTGAGGCAATCCCGCGCTTTTGCGGCCAGCTTCCAAAAAAGCCAGTTGAAAAATGGAGCTCAGGGACACTGCAATTCACAAACCCGCAGAGCTATAAATAATAACTCTCATCCACAGATATATTGAGGGAAGGCAACGAAGAGGATTTGAAAGCAAGGCAGAATTGCAGGAAACAGGTTTCATGAGGTAGATTCGAATCGCCTTTAAAGCACATGAAAAGCGGCAAAACTTCGACAATGATGCCCTTGGCCAAACAGGGCGTATGCGTTTTTTCCTGAATATATTCAGGAAAAAACGCAAACGCCCTTTTTGGCCAACCAAGCAACCTGGAAAGGCAAATCGGCGCTACAAAGTAGTCTCGCTTCCCATCGGTCAAAAGGGTCATGCTGCAAAAAGTGTCTAAACCAGAAATGCAGGACAGGCCATGGAGAAATGGCAGCCTTGCTACGCTGATGGGCGGGATGTAAATTGCCAACAGCCACTCTGGAGAAGTGTACGGTGTGTCCTGAAACATCGAAAAAACACAGCTTAGGGAGCATAGGGCACGTCCACTCATGGGCGTATAAATTGGGAAAACTAAAAATCAGCAAGACACAGGCACCCCAAAGTTTAGGGCTGCTCTGTTGACAAGAACCTCCACTTCATGACACCTTAAATATCCCAGGAAAGAGAAAAATGGATAAAGAAGTTGTGGTCCTTATGTACAATGGAATATCACTCAGACATGAAATCAAGGTCATAAGGCTAGTAGAAGCAAGATGAGTGGATTTAGGTACGACGATTCTAAGTGAAATAAGTCACACAGAAAAAGACACTTATCATAAGCTATCACTTATAGAGGGAATGTAAAAACCGCTACACTTGAACTGAATTACAAAACAGAACAGAGTCACACGTTTAGAAAACACACTATGGCTGCTTAACGGGAAAGGTGAGGTGGGGTGAGGCATAAAACAAGGGTTTCAAATTCGCTCAGATACCGTTCCATACACCCAATATGTAATAGACAAGACCTACTCCTTGCTCAGTGAACTGGACTCAACACCCCCTATTCACCGCACAAGAATATATGTGACTAGTAAGAATCTTAAAACCTATGTATTGATATCTGTCTGGAAGTGAGTCAAGTGGGTGTAAAGCCGCATAAACACAGCCGTGAAAAGCAGCTAAACCCCATTATAAAAATAAATTACTTTTAAAAACCCGTAAAACAAAGACAGTGAAAGAGAGAGAAATTCTTACAAAATTCGTTCAGAGGCTGTGATGCAACCTGGATTGACCATATCTAGACCCACAGCTGGATGAGACATAAGGGTGGACACTCTTGGGGCTGAAAGGTTGGGTGAGGTTGGGTGAGCAGACGCAGACCCTTTAAAGTAATACTGCCTGGTACCCATCCCATGGGTCCCAAATCTCCAGGTTCAAGGGCATCTTCCTACATCGAAAACATGCATGAGAAACCCAGAAGATGGTACACCGTGTGATTTTGAAAGGTTTCTAATACGCACCTGATTTCTCATCTCCTTGTGCTAGGGTTCGCCTTTCCAGCTACTTTACTAGCAATCTCCCTACTTGGAGAATCAGCACCTTTAAACTCCTGTTCCCTACAGGTTGCAATTTGTCCTGAGGATGAACGGGAAGAGGGGCAACCAATGAGAGACTAGATCTACGTGTTGGGACAGGCACAGGTCACTCTATTTTCCCATCGGGAAGAAGAATTAACCACAGGCTCAGCCTGCCGCCCAGAAGCAGAATAGGGCCTGAGGCAATCCCGTGCTTTTGCGGCCAGCTCCCAAAAAAGGCAGTTGAAAAATGGAGCTCAGGGACACTGCAATTCACAAACCCGCAGATCTATAAATGATAACTCTCATCCACAGATATATTGAGGGAAGGCAACGAAGAGGATTTGAAAGCAAGGCAGAATTGCAGGAAACAGGTTTCAGGAGGTAGATTCGAATCGCCTTTAAAGCACATGAAAAGTGGCAAAACGTCGACAATGATGCCCTTGGCCAAACAGGGCGTATGCGTTTTTTCCTGAATATATTCATGAAAAAACGCATACGCCCTGTTTGGCCAACCAAGCAACCTGGAAAGGCTAATCAGCGCTACAAAGAAGTCTCGCTTCCCATCGGTCAAAAGGGCCATGCTGCAAAAAGTGTCAAAACCAGAAATGCAGGACAGGCCATGGAGAAATGGCAGCCTTGCTACGCTGATGGGCGGGATGTAAATTGCCAACAGCCACTCTGGAGAAGTGTACGGTGTGTCCTGAAACATCGAAAAAACACAGCTTAGGGAGCATAGGGCACGTCCACTCATGGGCGTATAAATTGGGAAAACTAAAAATCAGCAAGACACAGGCACCCCAAAGTTTAGGGCTGCTCTGTTGACAAGAACCTCCACTTCATGACACCTTAAATATCCCAGGAAAGAGAAAAATGGATAAAGAAGTTGTGGTCCTTATGTACAATGGAATATCACTCAGACATGAAATCAAGGTCATAAGGCTAGTAGAAGCAAGATGAGTGGATTTAGGTACGACGATTCTAAGTGAAATAAGTCACACAGAAAAAGACACTTATCATAAGCTATCACTTATAGAGGGAATGTAAAAACCGCTACACTTGAACTGAATTACAAAACAGAACAGAGTCACACGTTTAGAAAACACACTATGGCTGCTTAACGGGAAAGGTGAGGTGGGGTGAGGCATAAAACAATGGTTTCAAATTTGCTCAGATACCGTTCCATACACCCAATATGTAATAGACAAGACCTACTCCTTGCTCAGTGAACTGGACTCAACACCCCCTATTCACCGCACAAGAGTATATGTGACTAGTAAAAATCTTAAAACCTATGTATTGATATCTGTCTGGAAGTGAGTCAAGTGGGTGTAAAGCTGCATAAACACAGCCATGAAAAGCAGCTAAACACCATTATAAAAATAAATTACTTTTAAAAACCCGTAAAACAAAGACAGTGAAAGAGAGAGAAATTCTTACAAAATTCGTTCAGAGGCTGTGATGCAACCTGGATTGACCATATCTAGACCCACAGCTGGATGAGACATAAGGGTGGACACTCTTGGGGCTGAAAGGTTGGGTGAGGTTGGGTGAGCAGACGCAGACCCTTTAAAGTAATACTGCCTGGTACCCATCCCATGGGTCCCAAATCTCCAGGTTCAAGGGCATCTTCCTACATCGAAAACATGCATGAGAAACCCAGAAGATGGTACACCGTGTGATTTTGAAAGGTTTCTAATACGCACCTCATTTCTCATCTCCTTGTGCTCGGGTTCGCCTTTCCAGCTACTTTACTAGCAATATGCCTACTTGGAGAATCAGCACCTTTAACCTCCTGTTCCCTAAAGGTTGCAATTTGTCCTGAGGATGAACGGGAAGAGGGGCAACCAATGAGAGACTAGATCTAGGTGTTGGGACAGGCACAGGTCACTCTATTTTCCCATCGGGAAGAAGAATTAACCACAGGCTCAGCCTGCTGCCCACAAGCAGAATAGGGCCTGAGGCAATCGCGCGCTTTTGCGGCCAGCTCCCAAAAAAGCCAGTTGAAAAATGGAGCTCAGGGACACTGCAATTCACAAACCCGCAGAGCTATAAATGATAACTCTCATCCACAGATATATTCAGGGAAGGCAACGAAGAGGATTTGAAAGCAAGGCAGAATTGCAGGAAACAGGTTTCAGGAGGTAGATTCGAATCGCCATTAAAGCACATGAAAAGCGGCAAAACGTCGACAATGATGCCCTTGGCCAAACAGGGCGTATGCTTTTTTTCCTGAATATATTCAGGAAAAAACGCATATGCCCTGTTTGGCCAACCAAGCAACCTTGAAAGGCTAATCAGCGCTACAAAGAAGTCTCGCTTCCCATCGGTCAAAAGGGCCATGCTGCCAAAAGTGTCAAAACCAGAAATGCAGGACAGGCCATGGAGAAATGGCAGCCTTGCTACGCTGATGGACGGGATGTACATTGCCAACAGCCACTCTGGAGAAGTGTACGGTGTGTCCTGAAACATCGAAAAAACACAGCTTAGGGAGCATAGGGCACGTCCACTCATGGGCGTATAAATTGGGAAAACTAAAAATCAGCAAGACACAAGCACACCAAAGTTTAGGGCTGCTCTGTTGACAAGAACCTCCACTTCATGACACCTTAAATATCCCAGGAAAGAGAAAAATGGATAAAGAAGTTGTGGTCCTTATGTACAATGGAATATCACTCAGACATGAAATCAATGTCATAAGGCTAGTAGAAGCAAGATGAGTGGATTTAGGTACGACGATTCTAAGTGAAATAAGTCACACAGAAAAAGACACTTATCATAAGCTATCACTTATAGATGGAATGTAAAAACCGCTACACTTGAACTGAATTACAAAACAGAACAGAGTCACACGTTTAGAAAACACACTATGGCTGCTTAACGGGAAAGGTGAAATGGGGTGATGCATAAAACAAGGGTTTCAAATTCGCTCAGATACCGTTCCATACACCCAATATGTAATAGACAAGACCAACTCCTTGCTCAGTGAACTGGACTCAACACCCCCTATTCACCGCACAAGAATATATGTGACTAGTAAGAATCTTAAAACCTATGTATAGATATCTGTCTGGAAGTGAGTCAAGTGGGTGTAAAGCCGCATAAACACAGCCGTGAAAAGCAGCTAAACCCGATTATAAAAATAAATTACTTTTGAAAACCCGTAAAAGAAAGACAGTGAAAGAGAGAGAAATTCTTACAAAATTCTTTCAGAGGCTGTGATGCAACCTGGATTGACCATATCTAGACCCACAGCTGGATGAGACATAAGGGTGGACACTCTTGGGGCTGAAAGGTTGGGTGAGGTTGGGTGAGCAAACGCAGACCCTTTAAAGTAATACTGCCTGGCACCCATCCCATGGGCCCCAAATCTCCAGGTTCAAGGGCATCTTCCTACATCGAAAACATGCATGAGAAACCCAGAAGATGGTACACCGTGTGATTTTGAAAGGTTTCTAATACGCACCTGATTTCTCATCTCCTTGTGCTCGGGTTCGCCTTTCCAGCTACTTTACTAGCAATCTCCCTACTTGGAGAATCAGCACCTTTAAGCTCCTGTTCCCTACAGGTTGCAATTTGTCCTGAGGATGAACGGGAAGAGGGGCAACCAATGAGAGACTAGATCTAGGTTTTGGGACAGGCACAGGTCACTCTATTTTCCCATCAGGAAGAAGAGTTAACCACAGGCTCAGCCTGCCGCCCAGAAGCAGAATAGGGCCTGAGGCAATCCCGCGTTTTTGCGGCCAGCTCCCAAAAAAGCGAGTTGAAAAATGGACCTCAGGGACACTGCAATTCACAAACCCGCAGAGTTATAAATGATAACTCTCATCCACAGATATATTGAGGGAAGGCAACGAAGAGGATTTGAAAGCAAGGCAGAATTTTAGGAAACAGATTTCAGGAGGTAGATTCGAATCAACTTTAAAGCACATGAAAAGTGACAAAACTTCGACAATGATGCCCTTGGCCAAAAAGGGCGTATGCGTTTTTTCCTGAATATATTCAGGAAAAAACGCATACGCGCTTTTTGGCCAACCAAGCAACCTGGAAAGGCAAATCAGCGCTACAAAGAGGTCTCGCTTCCCATCGGTCAAAAGGGTCATGCTGCAAAATGTGTCAAAACCAGAAATGCAGGACAGGCCATGGAGAAATGGCAGCCTTGCTACGCTGATGGGCGGGATGTAAATTGCCAACAGCCACTCTGGAGAAGTGTACGTTGTGTCCTGAAACATCGAAAAAACACAGCTTAGGGAGCATAGGGCACGTCCACTCATGGGCGTATAAATTGGGAAAACTAAAAATCAGCAAGACACAGGCACCCCAAAGTATAGGGCTGCTCTGTTGACAAGAACCTCCACTTCATGACACCTTAAATATCCCAGGAAAGTGAAAAATGGATAAAGAAGTTGTGGTCCTTATGTACAACAGAATATCACTCAGACATGAAATCAATGTCATAAGGCTAGTAGAAGCAAGATGAGTGGACTTAGGTACGACGATTCTAAGTGAAATAAGTCACACAGAAAAAGACACTTATCATAAGCTATCACTTATAGAGGGAATGTAAAAACCGCTACACTTGAACTGAATTACAAAACAGAATAGAGTCACACGTTTAGAAAACACACTATGGCTGCTTAACGGGAAAGGTGAGGTGGGGTGATGCATAAAACAAGGATTTCATATTCGCTCAGATACCGTTCCATACACCGAATATGTAATAGACAAGACCTACTCCTTTCTCAGTGAACTGGACTCAACACCCCCTATTCACCGCACAAGAATATATGTGAGTAGTAAGAATCTTAAAACCTATGTATTGATATCTGTCTGAAAGTGAGTCAAGTGGGTGTAAAGCCGCATAAACACAGCCGTGAATAGCAGCTAAACCCCATTATAAAAATAAATTACTTTTAAAAACCCGTAAAACAAAGACAGTGAAAGAGAGAGAAATTCTTACAAAATTCGTTCAGGGGCTGTGATGCAACCTGGATTGACCATATCTAGACCCACAGCTGGATGAGACCTAAGGGTGGACACTCTTGGGCTGAAAGGTTGGGTGAGGTTGGGTGAGCAAACGCAGACCCTTTAAAGTAATACTGCCTGGTACCCATCCCATGGGTCCCAAATCTCCAGGTTCAAGGGCATCTTCCTACATCGAAAACATGCATGAGAAACCCAGACGATGGTACACCGTGTGATTTTGAAAGGTTTCTAAAACGCACCTCATTTCTCATCTCCTTGTGTTCGGGTTCGCCATTCCAGCTACTTTACTAACAATCTCCCTACTTGGAGAATCATCACCTTTAACCTCCTGTTCCGTACAGGTTGCAATTTGTCCTGAGGATGAAAGGGAAGAGGGGCAACCAATGAGAGACTAGATCTAGGTGTTGGGACAGGCACAGGTCACTCTATTTTACCATCAGGAAGAAGAATTAACCACAGGCTCAGCCTGCCGCCGGGAACCAGAATAGGGCCTGAGGCAATCCCGTTCTTTAGCGGCCAGCTCCCAAAAAAGACAGTTGAAAAATCGAGCTCAGGTTCACTGCAATTCACAAACCCGCAGAGTTATAAGTGATAACTCTCATCCACAGATATATTGAGGGAAGGCAACGAAGAGGATTTGAAAGCAAGGCAGAATTGCAGGAAACAGGTTTCAGGAGGTAGATTCGAATCGCCTTTAAAGCACATGAAAAGTGGCAAAATGTCGACAATGATGCCCTTGGCCAAAAAGGGCGTATGAGTTTTTTCCTGAATATATTCAGGAAAAAACGCATACGCCCTTTTTGGCCAACCAAGCAACCTGTAAATGCAAATCCGCGCTACAAAGAAGTCTCGCTTCCCATCGGTCAAAAGGGCCATGCTGCAAAAAGTGTCAAAACCAGAAATGCAGGACAGGCCATGGAGAAATGGCAGCCTTGCTACGCTGATGGGCGGGATGTAAATTGCCAACAGCCACTCTGGAGAAGTATACGGTGTGTCCTGAAACATCGAAAAAACACAGCTTAGGGAGCATAGGGCACGTCCACTCATGGGCATATAAATTGGGAAAACTAAAAATCAGCAAGACACAGGCACCCCAAAGTTTAGGGCTGCTTTGTTGACAAGAACCTCCACTTCATGACACCTTAAATATCCCAGGAAAGAGAAAAATGGATAAAGAAGTTGTGGTCCTTATGTACAATGGAATATCACTCAGACATGAAATCAATGTCATAAGGCTAGTAGAAGCAAGATGAGTGGATTTAGGAACGACGATTGTAAGTGAAATAAGTCACACAGAAAAAGACACTTATCATAAGCTATCACTTATAGAGGGAATGTAAAAACCGCTACACTTGAACTGAATTACAGAACAGAACAGAGTCACACGTTTAGAAAACACACTATGGCTGCTTAACGGGAAAGGTGAGGTGGGGTGATGCATAAAACAAGGGGTTCAAATTCGCTCAGATACCGTTCCATACACCCAATATGTAATAGACAAGACCTACTCCTTGCTCAGTGAACTGGACTCAACACCCCCTATTCACCGCACAAGAATATATGTGACTAGTAAGAATCTTAAAACCTATGTATTGATATCTGTCTGGAAGTGAGTCAAGTGGGTGTAAAGCCGCATAAACACAGCCGTGAAAAGCAGCTAAACCCGATTATAAAAATAAATTACTTTTGAAAATCCGTAAAAGAAAGACAGTGAAAGAGAGAGAAATTCTTACAAAATTCGTTCAGAGGCTGTGATGCAACCTGGATTGACCATATCTAGACCCACAGCTGGATGAGACATAAGGGTGGACACTCTTGGGGCTGAAAGGTTGGGTGAGGTTGGGTGAGCAAACGCAGACCCTTTAAAGTAATACTGCCTGGCACCCATCCCATGGGCCCCAAATCTCCAGGTTCAAGGGCATCTTCCTACATCGAAAACATGCATGAGAAACCCAGAAGATGGTACACCGTGTGATTTTGAAAGGTTTCTAATACGCACCTCATTTCTCATCTCCTTGTGCTCGGGTTCGCCTTTCCAGCTACTTTACTAGCAATCTCCCTACTTGGAGAATCAGCACCTTTAAGCTCCTGTTCCCTACAGGTTGCAATTTGTCCTGAGGATGAACGGGAAGAGGGGCAACCAATGAGAGACTAGATCTAGGTGTTGGGACAGGCACAGGTCACTCTATTTTCCCATCAGGAAGAAGAATTAACCACAGGCTCAGCCTGCCGCCCAGAAGCAGAATAGGGCCTGAGGCAATCCCGCGCTCTTGCGGCCAGCTCCCAAAAAAGCGAGTTGCAAAATGGAGCCCAGGGACACTGCCTTTCACAAACCCGCAGAGTTATAAATGATAACTCTCGTCCACAAATATATTGAGGGAAGGCAATGAAGAGGATTTGAAAGCAAGGCAGAATTGCAGGAAACAGGTTTCAGGAGGTAGATTCGAATCGCCTTTAAAGCACATGAAAAGTGGCAAAACGTCGACAATGATGCCCTTGGCCAAAAAGGGCGTATGCGTTTTTTCCTGAATATATTCAGGAAAAAACGCATACGCCCTTTTTGGCCAACCAAGCAACCTGGAAAGGCAAATCAGCGCTACAAAGTAGTCTCGCTTCCCACCGGTCAAAAGGGCCATGCTGCAAAAAGTGTCAAAACCAGAAATGCAGGACAGGCCATGGAGAAATGGCAGCCTTGCTACGCTGATGGGCGGGATGTAAATTGCCAACAGCCACTCTGAAGAAGTGTACGGTGTGTCCTGAAACATCGAAAACACACTGCTTAGGGAGCATAGGGCACGTCCACTCATGGGCGTATAAATTGGGAAAACTAAAAATCAGCAAGACACAGACACCCCAAAGTTTAGGGCTGCTCTGTTGACAAGAACCTCCACTTCATGACACCTTAAATATCCCAGGAAAGAGAAAAATGGATAAAGAAGTTGTGGTCCTTATGTAAAATGGAATATCACGCAGACATGAAATCAATATCATAAGGCTAGAAGAAGCAAGATGAGTGGACTTAGGTACGATGATTCTAAGTGAAATAAGTCACACAGAAAAAGACACTTATCATAAGCTATCACTTATAGAGGGAATGTAAAAACCGCTACACTTGAACTGAGTTACAAAACAGAACAGAGTCACACGTTTAGAAAACACACTATGGCTGCTTAACGGGAAAGGTGAGGTGGGGTGATGCATAAAACAAGGGTTTCAAATTCGCTCACATACCGTTCCATACACCCAATATGTAATAGAAAAGAACGACTCCTTGCTCAGTGAACTGGACTCAACACCCCCTATTCACCGCACAAGAATATATATGACTAGTAAGAATCTTAAAACCTATGTATTGATATCTGTCTGGAAGTGAGTCAAGAGGGTGTAAAGCCGCATAAACACAGCCGTGAAAAGCAGCTAAACCCCATTATAAAAATAAATTCCTTTTAAAAACCCGTAAAACAAAGACAGTGAAAGAGAGAGAAATTCTTACAAAATTCGTTCAGAGGATGTGATGCAACCTGGATTGAACATATCTAGACCCACAGCTGGATGAGACATGAGGGTGGACACACTTGGGGCTGAGAGGTTGGGTGAGGTTGGGTGAGCAAACACAGACCCTTTAAAGTAATACTGCGTGGTACCCATCCCATGGGTCCCAAATCTCCAGGTTCAAGGGCATCTTCCTACATCGAAAACATGCATGAGAAACCCAGAAGATGGTACACCGTGTGATTTTGAAAGGTTTCTAAAACGCACCTCTTTTCTCATCTCCTTGTGCTCAGGTTCGCCATTCCAGGTACGTTACTAGCAATCTCCCTACTTGGAGAATCAGCACCTTTAACCTCCTGTTCCCTACAGGTTGCAATTTGTCCTGAGGATGAACGGGAAGAGGGGCAACCAATGAGAGACTAGATCTAGGTGTTGGGACAGGCACAGGTCACTCTATTTTCCCATCAGGAAGAAGAATTAACCACAGGCTCAGCCTGCCGCCGGGAACCAGAATAGGGGCTGAGGGAATCCCGTGCTTTTGCGGCCAGCTCCCAAACAAGACAGTTGCAAAATGGAGCTCAGGGGCACTGCCATTCACAAACCTGCTGAGTTATAAATGATAACTCTCGTCCACAAATATATTGAGGGAAGGCAACGAAGAGGATTTGAAAGCAAGGCAGAATTGCAGGAAACAGATTTCAGGAGGTAGATTCGAATCGCCTTTAAGGCACATGAAAAGCGGCAAAACGTCGACAATGATGCCCTTGGGCAAAAAGGGCGTATGCGGTTTTTCCTGAATATATTCAGGAAAAAACGCATACGCCCTTTTTGGCCAACCAAGCAACCTGGAAATGCAAATCAGCGCTACAAAGAAGTCTCGCTTCCCATTGGTCAAAAGGGCCATGCTGCAAAAAGTGTCAAAACCAGAAATGCAGGACAGGCCATGGAGAAATGGCAGCCTTGCTACGCTGATGGGCGGGATGTAAATTGCCAACAGCCACTCTGGAGAAGTGTACGGTGTGTCCTGAAACATCGAAAAAACACAGCTTAGGGAGCATAGGGCACGTCCACTCATGGGCGTATAAATTGGGAAAACTAAAAATCAGCAAGACACAGGCACCCCAAAGTTTAGGGCTGCTCTGTTGACAAGAACCTCCACTTCATGACACCTTAAATATCCCAGGAAAGAGAAAAATGGATAAAGAAGTTGTGGTCCTTATGTACAATGGAATATCACTCAGACATGAAATCAATGTCATAAGGCTAGAAGAAGCAAGATGAGTGGACTTAGGTACGATGATTCTAAGTGAAATAAGTCACACAGAAAAAGACACTTATCATAAGCTATCACTTATAGAGGGAATGTAAAAACTGCTACACTTGAACTGAGTTACAAAACAGAACAGAGTCACGTTTAGAAAACACACTATGGCTGCTTAACGGGAAAGGTGAGGTGGGGTGATGCATAAAACAAGGGTTTCAAATTCGCTAAGATACCGTTTCATACACCCAATATGTAATAGAAAAGACCGACTCATTGCTCAGTGAACTGGACTCAAAACCCCCTATTCACCGCACAAGAATATATGTGACTAGTAAGAATCTTAAAACCTATGTATTGATATCTGTCTGGAAGTGAGTCAAGTGGGTGTAAAGCCGCATAAACACAGCCGTGAAAAGCAGATAAACCCCATTATAAAAATAAATTACTTTTAAAAACCCGTAAAACAAAGACAGTGAAAGAGAGAGAAATTCTTACAAAATTCGTTCAGAGGCTGTGATGCAACCTGGATTGACCATATCTAGACCCACAGATGGATGAGTCATAAGGGTGGACACACTTGGGGCTGAGAGGTTGGGTGAGGTTGGGTGAGCAAACACAGACCCTTTAAAGTAATACTGCGTGGTACCCATCCCATGGGTCCCAAATCTCCAGGTTCAAGGGCATCTTCCTACATCGAAAACATGCATGAGAAACCCAGAAGATGGTACACCGTGTGATTTTGAAAGGTTTCTAAAACGCACCTCATTTCTCATCTCCTTGAGTTTGGGTTCGCCATTCCAGCTACTTTACTAGCAATCTCCCTACTTGGAGAATCAGCACCTTTAACCTCCTGTTCCGTACAGGTTGCAATTTGTCCTGAGGATGAAAGGGAAGAGGGGCAACCAATGAGAGACTAGATCTAGGTGTTGGGACAGGCACAGGTCACTCTATTTTCCCATCAGGAAGAAGAATTAACCACAGGCTCAGCCTACCGCCGGGAACCAGAATAGGGCCTTAGGCAATCCCGTGCGTTTGCGGCCAGCTCCCAAAAAAGACAGTTGAAAAATGGAGCTCAGGGGCACTGCAATTCACAAACCTGCTGAGTTATAAATGATAACTCTCGTCCAAAAATATATTGAGGGAAGGCAACGAAGAGGATTTGAAAGCAAGGCAGAATTGCAGGAAACAGATTTCAGGAGGTAGATTCGAATCGCATTTAAAGCACATGAAAGGTGGCAAAACGTCGACAATGATGACCTTGGCCAAAAAGAGCGTATGCGTTTTTTCCTGAATATATTCAGGAAAAAACGCATACGCCCTTTTTGGCCAACCAAGCAACCTGGAAAGGCAAATCAGCGCTACAAAGAAGTCTCGCTTCCCATCGGTCAAAAGGGCCATGCTGCAAAAATTTTCAAAACCAGAAAGGCAGGACAGGCCATGGAGAAATGGCAGCATTGCTACGCTGATGGGAGGGATGTAATTTGCCAACAGCCACACTGGAGAAGTGTACGGTGTGTCCTGAAACTTTGAAAAAACACAGCTTAGGGAGCATAGGGCACGTCCACTCATGGTCGTATTAATTGGGAAAACTGAAAATCAGCAAGACACAGGCACCCCAATGATTAGGGCTGCTCTGTTGACAAGAACCTCCACTTCATGACACCTTAAATATCCCAGGAAAGAAAAAAATGGATAAAGAAGTTGTGGTCCTTATGTAAAATGGAATATCACTCAGACATGAAATAAATGTCATAAGGCTAGTAGAAGCAAGATGAGTGGATTTAGGAACGACGATTCTAACTGAAATAAGTCACACAGAAAAAGACACTTATCATAAGCTATCACTTATAGAGGGAATGTAAAAACCGCTACACTTGAACTGAATTACAAAACAGAACAGAGTCACACGTTTAGAAAACACACTATGGCTGCTTAACGGGAAAGGTGAGGTGGGGTGATGCATAAAACAAGGGTTTCAAATTCGCTCAGATACCGTTCCATACACCCAATATGTAATAGACAAGACCTACTCCTTGCTCAGTGAACTGGACACAACACCCCCTATTCACCGCACAAGAATATATCTGACTAGTAAGAATCGTAAAACCTATGTATTGATATCTCTCTGGAAGTGAGTCAAGTGGGTGTAAAACCGCATCAACACAGCCGTGAAAGGCCGCTAAACCCCATTATAAAAATAAATTACTTTTAAAAACCCGTAAAACAAAGACAGTGAAAGAGAGAGAAATTCTTCCAAAATTCGGTCAGGGGCTGTGATGCAACCTGGATTGACCATATCTAGACACACAGCTGGATGAGACATAAGGGTGGACACACTTGGGGCTGAGAGGTTGGGTGAGGTTGGGTGAGCAAACACAGACCCTTTAAAGTAATACTGCGTGGTACCCATCCCATGGGTCCCAAATCTCCAGGTTCAAGGGCATCTTCCTACATCGAATACATGCATGAGAAACCCAGAAGATGGTACACCGTGTGATTTTGAAAGGTTTCTAAAACGCACCTCATTTCTCATCTCGTTGTGCTCGGGTTCGCCATTCCAGGTACGTTACTAGCAATCTCCCTACTTGGAGAATCAGCACCTTTAACCTCCTGTTCCCTACAGGTTGCAATTTGTCCTGAGGATGAACGGGAAGAGGGGCAACCAATGAGAGACTAGATCTAGGTGTTGGGACAGGCACAGGTCACTCTATTTTCCCATCAGGAAGAAGAATTAACCACAGGCTCAGCCTGCCTCCCAGAAGCAGAATAGGGCCTGAGGCAATCCCGCGCTCTTACGGCCAGCTCCCAAAAAAGCGAGTTGAAAAATGGAGCCCAGGGACACTGCCATTCACAAACCCGCAGAGTTATAAATGATAACTCTCGTCCACAAATATATTGAGGGAAGGCAACGAAGAGGATTTGAAAGCAAGGCAGAATTGCAGGAAACAGGTTTCAGGAGGTAGATTCGAATCACCTTTAAAGCACATGAAAAGTCGCAAAACGTCGACAATGATGCCCTTGGCCAAAAAGGGCGTATGCGTTTTTTCCTGAATATATTCAGGAAAAAACGCATACGCCCTTTTTGGCCAACCAAGCAACCTGGAAAGGCAAATCAGCGCTACAAAGTAGTCTCGCTTCCCATCGGTCAAAAGGGCCATGCTGCAAAAAGTGTCAAAACCAGAAATGCAGGACAGGCCATGGAGAAATGGCAGCCTTGCTACGCTGATGGGCGGGATGTAAATTGCCAACAGCCACTCTGGAGTAGTGTACTGTGTGTCCTGAAACATCGAAAAAACACAGCTTAGGGAGCATAGGGCACGTCCACTCATGGGCGTATAAATTGGGAAAACTAAAAATCAGCAAGACACAGGCACCCCAAAGTTTAGGGCTGCTCTGTTGACAAGAACCTCCACTTCATGACACCTTAAATATCCCAGGAAAGAGAAAAATGGATAAAGAAGTTGTGGTCCTTATGTACAATGGAATATCACGCAGACATGAAATCAATGTCATAAGGCTAGAAGAAGCAAGATGAGTGGACTTAGGTACGATGATTCTAAGTGAAATAAGTCACACAGAAGAAGACACTTATCATAAGCTACCACTTATAGAGGGAATGTAAAAACCGCTACACTTGAACTGAGTTACAAATCAGAACAGAGTCACACGTTTAGAAAACACACTATGGCTGCATAACGGGAAAGGTGAGGTGGGGTGATGCATAAAACAAGGGTTTCAAATTCGCTCAGATACCGTTCCATACACCCAATATGTAATAGACAACACCGACTCATTGCTCAGTGAACTGGACTCAACACCCCCTATTCACCGCACAAGAATATATGTGACTAGTAAGAATCTTAAAACCTATGTATTGATATCTGTCTGGAAGTGAGTCAAGTGGGTGTAAAGCCGCATAAACACAGCCGTGAAAAGCAGCTAAACCCCATTATAAAAATAAATTACTTTTAAAAACCCGTAAAACAAAGACAGTGAAAGAGAGAGAAATTCTTACAAAATTCGTTCAGAGGCTGTGATGCAACCTGGATTGACCATATCTAGACCCACAGCTGGATGAGACATAAGGGTGGACACACTTTGGGGTGAGAGGTTGGGTGAGGTTGGGTGAGTAAACACAGAACCTTTAAAGTAATACTGCGTGGTACCCATCCCATGGGTCCCAAATCTCCAGGTTCAAGGGCATCTTCCTACATCGAAAACATGCATGAGAAACCCAGAAGATGGTACACCGTGTGATTTTAAAAGGTTTCTAAAACGCACCTCATTTCTCATCTCCTTGTGTTCGGGTTCGCCATTCCAGCTACTTTACTAGCAATCTCCCTACTTGGAGAATCAGCACCTTTAACCTCCTGTTCCGTACAGGTTGCAATTTGTCCTGAGGATGAAAGGGAAGAGGGGCAACCAATGAGAGACTAGATCTAGGTGTTGGGACAGGCACAGGTCACTCTATTTTCCCATCAGGAAGAAGAATTAACCACAGGCTCAGCCTACCGCCGGGAAACAGAATAGGGCCTTAGGCAATCCCGTGCGTTTGCGGCCAGCTCCCAAAAAAGACAGTTGAAAAATGGAGCTCAGGGGCACTGCAATTCACAAACCTGCTGAGTTATAAATGATAACTCTCGTCCAAAAATATATTGAGGGAAGGCAACGAAGAGGATTTGAAAGCAAGGCAGAATTGCAGGAAACAGATTTCAGGAGGTAGATTCGAATCGCCTTTAAAGCACATGAAATGTGGCAAAACGTCGACAATGATGACCTTGGCCAAAAAGAGCGTTTGCGTTTTTTCCTGAATATATTCAGGAAAAAACGCATACGCTCTTTTTGGCCAACCAAGCAACCTGGAAAGGCAAATCAGCGCTACAAAGAAGTCTCGCTTCCCATCGGTCAAAAGGGCCATGCTGCAAAAATTTTCAAAACCAGAAATGCAGGACAGGCCATGGAGAAATGGCAGCCTTGCTACGCTGATGGGCGGGATGTAAATTGCCAACAGCCACTCTGAAGAAGTGAAAGGTGTGTCCTGAAACATCTAAAACACCCAGCTTAGGGAGCATAGGGCACGTCCACTCATGGGCGTATAAATTGGGAAAACTAAAAATCAGCAAGACACAGGCACCCCAAAGTTTAGGGCTGCTCTGTTGACAAGAACCTCCACTTCATGACACCCTAAATATCCCAGGAAAGAGAAAAATGGATAAAGAAGTTGTGGTCCTTATGTACAATGGAATATCACGCAGACATGAAATCAATATCATAAGGCTAGAAGAAGCAAGATGAGTGGACTTAGGTACGATGATTCTAAGTGAAATAAGTCACACAGAAAAAGACACTTATCATAAGCTATCACTTATAGAGGGAATGTAAAAACCGCTACTCTTGAACTGAGTTACAAAACAGAACAGAGTCACACATTTAGAAAACACACTATGGCTGCTTAACGGGAAAGGTGAGGTGGGGTGATGCATAAAACAAGGGTTTCAAATTCGCTCAGATACCGTTCCATACACCCAATATGTAATAGACAAGACCGACTCATTGCTCAGTGAACTGGACTCAACACCCCCTATTCACCGCACAAGAATATATGTGACTAGTAAGAATCTTAAAACCTATGTATTGATATCTGTCTGGAAGTGAGTCAAGTGGGTGTAAAGCCGCATAAACACAGCCGTGAAAAGCAGCTAAACCCCATTGTAAAAATAAATTACTTTTAAAAACCCGTAAAACAAAGACAGTGAAAGAGAGAGAAATTCTTCCAAAATTCGGTCAGGGGCTTTGATGCAACCTGGATTGACCATATCTAGACACACAGCTGGATGAGACATAAGGGTGGACACACTTGGGGCTGAGAGGTTGGGTGAGGTTGGGTGAGCAAACACAGACCCTTTAAAGTAATACTGCGTGGTACCCATCCCATGGGTCCCAAATCTCCAGGTTCAAGGGCATCTTCCTACATCGAAAACATGCATGAGAAACCCAGAAGATGGTACACCATGTGGTTTTGAAAGGTTTCTAAAACGCACCTCATTTCTCATCTCCTTGTGTTCGGGTTCGCCATTCCAGCTACTTTACTAGCAATCTCCCTACTTGGAGAATCAGCACCTTTAACCTCCTGTTCCGTACAGGTTGCAATTTGTCCTGAGGATGAAAGGGAAGAGGGGCAACCAATGAGAGACTAGATCTAGGTGTTGGGACAGGCACAGGTCACTCTATTTTCCCATCAGGAAGAAGAATTAACCACAGGCTCAGCCTACCGCCGGGAACCAGAATAGGGCCTTAGGCAATCCCGTGCATTTGCGGCCAGCTCCCAAAAAAGACAGTTGAAAAATGGAGCTCAGGGGCACTGCAATTCACAAACCTGCTGAGTTATAAATGATAACTCTCGTCCAAAAATATATTGAGGGAAGGCAACGAAGAGGATTTGAAAGCAAGGCAGAATTGCAGGAAACAGATTTCAGGAGGTAGATTCGAATCGCCTTTAAAGCACATGAAAGGTGGCAAAACGTCGACAATGATGAACTTGGCCAAAAAGAGCGTATGCGTTTTTTCCTGAATATATTCAGGAAAAAACGCATACGCCCTTTTTGGCCAACCAAGCAACCTGGAAAGGCAAATCAGCGCTACAAATAAGTCTCGCTTCCCATCGGTCAAAAGGGCCATGCTGCAAAAATTTTCAAAACCAGAAAGGCAGGACAGGCCATGGAGAAATGGCAGCCTTGCTACGCTGATGGGAGGGATGTAAATTGCCAACAGCCACACTGGAGAAGTGTACGGTGTGTCCTAAAACTTCGAAAAAACACAGCTT
Organism: Eschrichtius robustus; assembly: GCF_028021215.1. Classification (NCBI taxonomy): domain Eukaryota; kingdom Metazoa; phylum Chordata; class Mammalia; order Artiodactyla; family Eschrichtiidae; genus Eschrichtius; species Eschrichtius robustus. The sequence continues at coordinate 789,286 of NW_027175172.1, forward strand.
AGGGAGCATAGGGCACGTCCACTCATGGTCGTATAAATTGGGAAAACTAAAAATCAGCAAGACACAGGCACCCCAATGATTAGGGCTGCTCTGTTGACAAGAACCTCCACTTCATGACACCTTAAATATCCCAGGAAAGAAAAAAAATGGATAAAGAAGTTGTGGTCCTTATGTAAAATGGAATATCACTCAGACATGAAATAAATGTCATAAGGCTAGTAGAAGCAAGATGAGTGGATTTAGGAACGACGATTCTAACTGAAATAAGTCACACAGAAAAAGACACTTATCATAAGCTATCACTTATAGAGGGAATGTAAAAACCGCTACACTTGAACTGAATTACAAAACAGAACAGAGTCACACGTTTAGAAAACACACTATGGCTGCTTAACGGGAAAGGTGAGGTGGGGTGATGCATAAAACAAGGGTTTCAAATTCGCTCAGATACCGTTCCATACACCCAATATGTAATAGACAAGACCTACTCCTTGCTCAGTGAACTGGACACAACAACCCCTATTCACCGCACAAGAATATATCTGACTAGTAAGAATCGTAAAACCTATGTATTGATATCTCTCTGGAAGTGAGTCAAGTGGGTGTAAAGCCGCATCAACACAGCCGTGAAAGGCCGCTAAACCCCATTATAAAAATAAATTACTTTTAAAAACCCGTAAAACAAAGACAGTGAAAGAGAGAGAAATTCTTCCAAAATTCGGTCAGGGGCTGTGATGCAACCTGGATTGACCATATCTAGACACACAGCTGGATGAGACATAAGGGTGGACACACTTGGGGCTGAGAGGTTGGGTGAGGTTGGGTGAGCAAACACAGACCCTTTAAAGTAATACTGCGTGGTACCCATCCCATGGGTCCCAAATCTCCAGGTTCAAGGGCATCTTCCTACATCGAAAACATGCATGAGAAACCAGAAGATGGTACACCATGTGGTTTTGAAAGGTTTCTAAAACGCACCTCATTTCTCATCTCCTTGTGTTCGGGTTCGCCATTCCAGCTACTTTACTAGCAATCTCCCTACTTGGAGAATCAGCACCTTTAACCTCCTGTTCCGTACAGGTTGCAATTTGTCCTGAGGATGAAAGGGAAGAGGGGCAACCAATGAGAGACTAGATCTAGGTGTTGGGACAGGCACAGGTCACTCTATTTTCCCATCAGGAAGAAGAATTAACCACAGGCTCAGCCTACCGCCGGGAACCAGAATAGGGCCTTAGGCAATCCCGTGCGTTTGCGGCCAGCTCCCAAAAAAGACAGTTGAAAAATGGAGCTCAGGGGCACTGCAATTCACAAACCTGCTGAGTTATAAATGATAACTCTCGTCCAAAAATATATTGAGGGAAGGCAACGAAGAGGATTTGAAAGCAAGGCAGAATTGCAGGAAACAGATTTCAGGAGGTAGATTCGAATCGCCTTTAAAGCACATGAAAGGTGGCAAAACGTCGACAATGATGAACATGGCCAAAAAGAGCGTATGCGTTTTTTCCTGAATATATTCAGGAAAAAACGCATACGCCCTTTTTGGCCAACCAAGCAACCTGGAAAGGCAAATCAGCGCTACAAATAAGTCTCGCTTCCCATCGGTCAAAAGGGCCATGCTGCAAAAATTTTCAAAACCAGAAAGGCAGGACAGGCCATGGAGAAATGGCAGCCTTGCTACGCTGATGGGAGGGATGTAAATTGCCAACAGCCACACTGGAGAAGTGTACGGTGTGTCCTGAAACTTCGAAAAAACACAGCTTAGGGAGCATAGGGCACGTCCACTCATGGTCGTATAAATTGGGAAAACTAAAAATCAGCAAGACACAGGCACCCCAATGATTAGGGCTGCTCTGTTGACAAGAACCTTCACTTCATGACACCTTAAATATCCCAGGAAAGAAAAAAATGGATAAAGAAGTTGTGGTCCTTATGTAAAATGGAATATCACTCAGACATGAAATAAATGTCATAAGGCTAGTAGAAGCAAGATGAGTGGATTTAGGAACGACGATTCTAACTGAAATAAGTCACACAGAAAAAGACACTTATCATAAGCTATCACTTATAGAGGGAATGTAAAAACCACTACACTTGAACTGAATTACAAAACAAAACAGAGTCACACGTTTAGAAAACACACTATGGCTGCTTAACGGGAAAGGTGAGGTGGGGTGATGCATAAAACAAGGGTTTCAAATTCGCTCAGATACCGTTCCATACACCCAATATGTAATAGACAAGACCTACTCCTTGCTCAGTGAACTGGACACAACAACCCCTATTCACCGCACAAGAATATATCTGACTAGTAAGAATCGTAAAACCTATGTATTGATATCTCTCTGGAAGTGAGTCAAGTGGGTGTAAAGCCGCATCAACACAGCCGTGAAAGGCCGCTAAACCCCATTATAAAAATAAATTACTTTTAAAAACCAGTAAAACAAAGACAGTGAAAGAGAGAGAAATTCTTCCAAAATTCGGTCAGGGGCTGTGATGCAACCTGGATTGACCATATCTAGACACACAGCTCGATGAGACATAAGGGTGGACACACTTGGGGCTGAGAGGTTGGGTGAGGTTGGGTGAGCAAACACAGACCCTTTAAAGTAATACTGCGTGGTACCCATCCCATGGGTTCCAAATCTCCAGGTTCAAGGGCATCTTCCTACATCGAAAACATGCATGAGAAACCCAGAAGATGGTACACCGTGTGATTTTGAAAGGTTGCTAAAACGCACCTCATTTCTCATCTCCTTGTGCTCGGGTTCGCCATTCCAGGTACCTTACTAGCAATCTCCCTACTTGGAGAATCAGCACCTTTAACCTCCTGTTCCCTACAGGTTGCAATTTGTCCTGAGGATGAACGGGAAGAGGGGCAACCAATGAGAGACTAGATCTAGGTGTTGGGACAGGCACAGGTCACTCTATTTTCCCATCAGGAAGAAGAATTAACCACAGGCTCAGCCTGCCGCCCAGAAGCAGAATAGGGCCTGAGGCAATCCCGCGCTCTTACGGCCAGCTCCCAAAAAAGCGAGTTGAAAAATGGAGCCCAGGGACACTGCCATTCACAAACCCGCAGAGTTATAAATGATAACTCTCGTCCACAAATATATTGAGGGAAGGCAACGAAGAGGATTTGAAAGCAAGGCAGAATTGCAGGAAACAGGTTTCAGGAGGTAGATTTGAATCACCTTTAAAGCACATGAAAAGTCGCAAAACGTCGACAATGATGCCCTTGGCCAAAAAGGGCGTATGCGTTTTTTCCTGAATATATTCAGGAAAAAACGCATACGCCCTTTTTGGCCAACCAAGCAACCTGGAAAGGCAAATCAGCGCTACAAAGTAGTCTCGCTTCCCATGGGTCAAAAGGGCCATGCTGCAAAAAGTGTCAAAACCAGAAATGCAGGACAGGCCATGGAGAAATGGCAGCCTTGCTACGCTGATGGGCGGGATGTAAATTGCCAACAGCCACTCTGGAGAAGTGTACGGTGTGTCCTGAAACATCGAAAAAACACAGCTTAGGGAGCATAGGGCACGTCCACTCATGGGCGTATAAATTGGGAAAACTAAAAATCAGCAAGACACAGGCACCCCAAAGTTCAGGGCTGCTCTGTTGACAAGAACCTCCACTTCATGACACCTTAAATATCCCAGGAAAGAGAAAAATGGATAAAGAAGTTGTGGTCCTTATGTACAATGGAATATCACGCAGACATGAAATCAATGTCATAAGGCTAGAAGAAGCAAGATGAGTGGACTTAGGTACGATGATTCTAAGTGAAATAAGTCACACAGAAAATGACACTTATCATAAGCTACCACTTATAGAGGGAATGTAAAAACCGCTACACTTGAACTGAGTTACAAAACAGAACAGAATCACACGTTAAGAAAACACACTATGGCTGCTTAACGGGAAAGGTGAGGTGGGGTGATGCATAAAACAAGGGTTTCAAATTCGCTCAGATACCGTTCCATACACCCAATATGTAATAGACAACACCGACTCATTGCTCAGTGAACTGGACTCAACACCCCCTATTCACCGCACAAGAATATATGTGACTAGTAAGAATCTTAAAACCTATGTATTGATATCTGTCTTGAAGTGAGTCAAGTGGGTGTAAAGCCGCATAAACACAGCCGTGAAAAGCAGCTAAACCCCATTATAAAAATAAATTACTTTTAAAAACCCGTAAAACAAAGACAGTGAAAGAGAGAGAAATTCTTACAAAATTCGTTCAGAGGCTGTGATGCAACCTGGATTGACCATATCTAGACACACAGCTGGATGAGACATAAGGGTGGACACACTTTGGGCTGAGAGGTTGGGTGAGGTTGGGTGAGCAAACACAGACCCTTTAAAGTAATACTGCGTGGTACCCATCCCATGGGTCCCAAATCTCCAGGTTCAAGGGCATCTTCCTACATCGAAAACATGCATGAGAAACCCAGAAGATGGTACACCGTGTGATTTTAAAAGGTTTCTAAAACGCACCTCATTTCTCATCTCCTTGTGTTCGGGTTCGCCATTCCAGCTACTTTACTAGAAATCTCCCTACTTGGAGAATCAGCACCTTTAACCTCCTGTTCCGTACAGGTTGCAATTTGTCCTGAGGATGAAAGGGAAGAGGGGCAACCAATGAGAGACTAGATCTAGGTGTTGGGACAGGCACAGGTCACTCTATTTTCCCATCAGGAAGAAGAATTAACCACAGGCTCAGCCTACCGCCGGGAACCAGAATAGGGCCTTAGGCAATCCCGTGCGTTTGCGGCCAGCTCCCAAAAAAGACAGTTGAAAAATGGAGCTCAGGGGCACTGCAATTCACAAACCTGCTGAGTTATAAATGATAACTCTCGTCCAAAAATATATTGAGGGAAGGCAACGAAGAGGATTTGAAAGCAAGGCAGAATTGCAGGAAACAGATTTCAGGAGGTAGATTCGAATCGCCTTTAAAGCACATGAAAGGTGGCAAAACGTCGACAATGATGACCTTGGCCAAAAAGAGCGTATGCGTTTTTTCCTGAATATATTCAGGAAAAAACGCATACGCACTTTTTGGCCAACCAAGCAACCTGGAAAGGCAAATCAGCGCTACAAAGAAGTCTCGCTTCCCATCGGTCAAAAGGGCCATGCTGCAAAAATTTTCAAAACCAGAAATGCAGGACAGGCCATGGAGAAATGGCAGCCTTGCTACGCTGATGGGCGGGATGTAAATTGCCAACAGCCACTCTGAAGAAGTGAAAGGTGTGTCCTGAAACATCTAAAACACACAGCTTAGGGAGCATAGGGCACGTCCACTCATGGTCGTATAAATTGGGAAAACTAAAAATCAGCAAGACACAGGCACCCCAAAGTTTAGGGCTGCTCTGTTGACAAGAACCTCCACTTCATGACACCCTAAATATCCCAGGAAAGAGAAAAATGGATAAAGAAGTTGTGGTCCTTATGTACAATGGAATATCACGCAGACATGAAATCAATATCATAAGGCTAGAAGAAGCAAGATGAGTGGACTTAGGTACGATGATTCTAAGTGAAATAAGTCACACAGAAAAAGACACTTATCATAAGCTATCACTTATAGAGGGAATGTAAAAACCGCTACTCTTGAACTGAGTTACAAAACAGAACAGAGTCACACGTTTAGAAAACACACTATGGCTGCTTAACGGGAAAGGTGAGGTGGGGTGATGCATAAAACAAGGGTTTCAAATTCGCTCAGATACCGTTCCATACACCCAATATGTAATAGACAACACCGACTCATTGCTCAGTGAACTGGACTCAACACCCCCTATTCACCGCACAAGAATATATGTGACTAGTAAGAATCTTAAAACCTATGTATTGATATCTGTCTGGAAGTGAGTCAAGTGGGTGTAAAGCCGCATAAACACAGCCGTGAAAAGCAGCTAAACCCCATTATAAAAATAAATTACTTTTAAAAACCCGTAAAACAAAGACAGTGAAAGAGAGAGAAATTCTTACAAAATTCGTTCAGAGGCTGTGATGCAACCTGGATTGACCATATCTAGACCCACAGCTGGATGAGACATAAGGGTGGACACACTTGGGGCTGAGAGGTTGGGTGAGGTTGGGTGAGCAAACACAGACCCTTTAAAGTAATACTGCGTGGTACCCATCCCATGGGTCCCAAATCTCCAGGTTCAAGGGCATCTTCCTACATCGAAAACATGCATGAGAAACCAGAAGATGGTACACCATGTGGTTTTGAAAGGTTTCTAAAACGCACCTCATTTCTCATCTCCTTGTGTTCGGGTTCGCCATTCCAGCTACTTTACTAGCAATCTCCCTACTTGGAGAATCAGCACCTTTAACCTCCTGTTCCGTACAGGTTGCAATTTGTCCTGAGGATGAAAGGGAAGAGGGGCAACCAATGAGAGACTAGATCTAGGTGTTGGGACAGGCACAGGTCACTCTATTTTCCCATCAGGAAGAAGAATTAACCACAGGCTCAGCCTACCGCCGGGAACCAGAATAGGGCCTTAGGCAATCCCGTGCGTTTGCGGCCAGCTCCCAAAAAAGACAGTTGAAAAATGGAGCTCAGGGGCACTGCAATTCACAAACCTGCTGAGTTATAAATGATAACTCTCGTCCAAAAATATATTGAGGGAAGGCAACGAAGAGGATTTGAAAGCAAGGCAGAATTGCAGGAAACAGATTTCAGGAGGTAGATTCGAATCGCCTTTAAAGCACATGAAAGGTGGCAAAACGTCGACAATGATGAACATGGCCAAAAAGAGCGTATGCGTTTTTTCCTGAATATATTCAGGAAAAAACGCATACGCCCTTTTTGGCCAACCAAGCAACCTGGAAAGGCAAATCAGCGCTACAAATAAGTCTCGCTTCCCATCGGTCAAAAGGGCCATGCTGCAAAAATTTTCAAAACCAGAAAGGCAGGACAGGCCATGGAGAAATGGCAGCCTTGCTACGCTGATGGGAGGGATGTAAATTGCCAACAGCCACACTGGAGAAGTGTACGGTGTGTCCTGAAACTTCGAAAAAACACAGCTTAGGGAGCATAGGGCACGTCCACTCATGGTCGTATAAATTGGGAAAACTAAAAATCAGCAAGACACAGGCACCCCAATGATTAGGGCTGCTCTGTTGACAAGAACCTTCACTTCATGACACCTTAAATATCCCAGGAAAGAAAAAAATGGATAAAGAAGTTGTGGTCCTTATGTAAAATGGAATATCACTCAGACATGAAATAAATGTCATAAGGCTAGTAGAAGCAAGATGAGTGGATTTAGGAACGACGATTCTAACTGAAATAAGTCACACAGAAAAAGACACTTATCATAAGCTATCACTTATAGAGGGAATGTAAAAACCGCTACACTTGAACTGAATTACAAAACAAAACAGAGTCACACGTTTAGAAAACACACTATGGCTGCTTAACGGGAAAGGTGAGGTGGGGTGATGCATAAAACAAGGGTTTCAAATTCGCTCAGATACCGTTCCATACACCCAATATGTAATAGACAAGACCTACTCCTTGCTCAGTGAACTGGACACAACAACCCCTATTCACCGCACAAGAATATATCTGACTAGTAAGAATCGTAAAACCTATGTATTGATATCTCTCTGGAAGTGAGTCAAGTGGGTGTAAAGCCGCATCAACACAGCCGTGAAAGGCCGCTAAACCCCATTATAAAAATAAATTACTTTTAAAAACCAGTAAAACAAAGACAGTGAAAGAGAGAGAAATACTTCCAAAATTCGGTCAGGGGCTGTGATGCAACCTGGATTGACCATATCTAGACACACAGCTGGATGAGACATAAGGGTGGACACACTTGGGGCTGAGAGGTTGGGTGAGGTTGGGTGAGCAAACACAGACCCTTTAAAGTAATACTGCGTGGTACCCATCCCATGGGTTCCAAATCTCCAGGTTCAAGGGCATCTTCCTACATCGAAAACATGCATGAGAAACCCAGAAGATGGTACACCGTGTGATTTTGAAAGGTTGCTAAAACGCACCTCATTTCTCATCTCCTTGTGCTCGGGTTCGCCATTCCAGGTACCTTACTAGCAATCTCCCTACTTGGAGAATCAGCACCTTTAACCTCCTGTTCCCTACAGGTTGCAATTTGTCCTGAGGATGAACGGGAAGAGGGGCAACCAATGAGAGACTAGATCTAGGTGTTGGGACAGGCACAGGTCACTCTATTTTCCCATCAGGAAGAAGAATTAACCACAGGCTCAGCCTGCCGCCCAGAAGCAGAATAGGGCCTGAGGCAATCCCGCGCTCTTACGGCCAGCTCCCAAAAAAGCGAGTTGAAAAATGGAGCCCAGGGACACTGCCATTCACAAACCCGCAGAGTTATAAATGATAACTCTCGTCCACAAATATATTGAGGGAAGGCAACGAAGAGGATTTGAAAGCAAGGCAGAATTGCAGGAAACAGGTTTCAGGAGGTAGATTTGAATCACCTTTAAAGCACATGAAAAGTCGCAAAACGTCGACAATGATGCCCTTGGCCAAAAAGGGCGTATGCGTTTTTTCCTGAATATATTCAGGAAAAAACGCATACGCCCTTTTTGGCCAACCAAGCAACCTGGAAAGGCAAATCAGCGCTACAAAGTAGTCTCGCTTCCCATCGGTCAAAAGGGCCATGCTGCAAAAAGTGTCAAAACCAGAAATGCAGGACAGGCCATGGAGAAATGGCAGCCTTGCTACGCTGATGGGCGGGATGTAAATTGCCAACAGCCACTCTGGAGAAGTGTACGGTGTGTCCTGAAACATCGAAAAAACACAGCTTAGGGAGCATAGGGCACGTCCACTCATGGGCGTATAAATTGGGAAAACTAAAAATCAGCAAGACACAGGCACCCCAAAGTTCAGGGCTGCTCTGTTGACAAGAACCTCCACTTCATGACACCTTAAATATCCCAGGAAAGAGAAAAATGGATAAAGAAGTTGTGGTCCTTATGTACAATGGAATATCACGCAGACATGAAATCAATGTCATAAGGCTAGAAGAAGCAAGATGAGTGGACTTAGGTACGATGATTCTAAGTGAAATAAGTCACACAGAAAATGACACTTATCATAAGCTACCACTTATAGAGGGAATGTAAAAACCGCTACACTTGAACTGAGTTACAAAACAGAACAGAATCACACGTTTAGAAAACACACTATGGCTGCTTAACGGGAAAGGTGAGGTGGGGTGATGCATAAAACAAGGGTTTCAAATTCGCTCAGATACCGTTCCATACACCCAATATGTAATAGACAACACCGACTCATTGCTCAGTGAACTGGACTCAACACCCCCTATTCACCGCACAAGAATATATGTGACTAGTAAGAATCTTAAAACCTATGTATTGATATCTGTCTTGAAGTGAGTCAAGTGGGTGTAAAGCCGCATAAACACAGCCGTGAAAAGCAGCTAAACCCCATTATAAAAATAAATTACTTTTAAAAACCCGTAAAACAAAGACAGTGAAAGAGAGAGAAATTCTTACAAAATTCGTTCAGGGGCTGTGATGCAACCTGGATTGACCATATCTAGACACACAGATGGATGAGACATAAGGGTGGACACACTTTGGGCTGAGAGGTTGGGTGAGGTTGGGTGAGCAAACACAGACCCTTTAAAGTAATACTGCGTGGTACCCATCCCATGGGTCCCAAATCTCCAGGTTCAAGGGCATCTTCCTACATCGAAAACATGCATGAGAAACCCAGAAGATGGTACACCGTGTGATTTTAAAAGGTTTCTAAAACGCACCTCATTTCTCATCTCCTTGTGTTCGGGTTCGCCATTCCAGCTACTTTACTAGAAATCTCCCTACTTGGAGAATCAGCACCTTTAACCTCCTGTTCCGTACAGGTTGCAATTTGTCCTGAGGATGAAAGGGAAGAGGGGCAACCAATGAGAGACTAGATCTAGGTGTTGGGACAGGCACAGGTCACTCTATTTTCCCATCAGGAAGAAGAATTAACCACAGGCTCAGCCTACCGCCGGGAACCAGAATAGGGCCTTAGGCAATCCCGTGCGTTTGCGGCCAGCTCCCAAAAAAGACAGTTGAAAAATGGAGCTCAGGGGCACTGCAATTCACAAACCTGCTGAGTTATAAATGATAACTCTCGTCCAAAAATATATTGAGGGAAGGCAACGAAGAGGATTTGAAAGCAAGGCAGAATTGCAGGAAACAGATTTCAGGAGGTAGATTCGAATCGCCTTTAAAGCACATGAAAGGTGGCAAAACGTCGACAATGATGACCTTGGCCAAAAAGAGCGTATGCGTTTTTTCCTGAATATATTCAGGAAAAAACGCATACGCACTTTTTGGCCAACCAAGCAACCTGGAAAGGCAAATCAGCGCTACAAAGAAGTCTCGCTTCCCATCGGTCAAAAGGGCCATGCTGCAAAAATTTTCAAAACCAGAAATGCAGGACAGGCCATGGAGAAATGGCAGCCTTGCTACGCTGATGGGCGGGATGTAAATTGCCAACAGCCACTCTGAAGAAGTGAAAGGTGTGTCCTGAAACATCTAAAACACACAGCTTAGGGAGCATAGGGCACGTCCACTCATGGTCGTATAAATTGGGAAAACTAAAAATCAGCAAGACACAGGCACCCCAAAGTTTAGGGCTGCTCTGTTGACAAGAACCTCCACTTCATGACACCCTAAATATCCCAGGAAAGAGAAAAATGGATAAAGAAGTTGTGGTCCTTATGTACAATGGAATATCACGCAGACATGAAATCAATATCATAAGGCTAGAAGAAGCAAGATGAGTGGACTTAGGTACGATGATTCTAAGTGAAATAAGTCACACAGAAAAAGACACTTATCATAAGCTATCACTTATAGAGGGAATGTAAAAACCGCTACTCTTGAACTGAGTTACAAAACAGAACAGAGTCACACGTTTAGAAAACACACTATGGCTGCTTAACGGGAAAGGTGAGGTGGGGTGATGCATAAAACAAGGGTTTCAAATTCGCTCAGATACCGTTCCATACACCCAATATGTAATAGACAACACCGACTCATTGCTCAGTGAACTGGACTCAACACCCCCTATTCACCGCACAAGAATATATGTGACTAGTAAGAATCTTAAAACCTATGTATTGATATCTGTCTGGAAGTGAGTCAAGTGGGTGTAAAGCCGCATAAACACAGCCGTGAAAAGCAGCTAAACCCCATTATAAAAATAAATTACTTTTAAAAACCCGTAAAACAAAGACAGTGAAAGAGAGAGAAATTCTTACAAAATTCGTTCAGAGGCTGTGATGCAACCTGGATTGACCATATCTAGACCCACAGCTGGATGAGACATAAGGGTGGACACACTTGGGGCTGAGAGGTTGGGTGAGGTTGGGTGAGCAAACACAGACCCTTTAAAGTAATACTGCGTGGTACCCATCCCATGGGTCCCAAATCTCCAGGTTCAAGGGCATCTTCCTACATCGAAAACATGCATGAGAAACCCAGAAGATGGTACACCGTGTGGTTTTGAAAGGTTTCTAAAACGCACCTCATTTCTCATCTCCTTGTGTTCGGGTTCGCCATTCCAGCTACGTTACTAGCAATCTCCCTACTTGGAGAATCAGCACCTTTAACCTCCTGTTCCGTACAGGTTGCAATTTGTCCTGAGGATGAAAGGGAAGAGGGGCAACCAATGAGAGACTAGATCTAGGTGTTGGGACAGGCACAGGTCACTCTATTTTCCCATCAGGAAGAAGAATTAACCACAGGCTCAGCCTACCGCCGGGAACCAGAATAGGGCCTTAGGCAATCCCGTGCGTTTGCGGCCAGCTCCCAAAAAAGACAGTTGAAAAATGGAGCTCAGGGGCACTGCAATTCACAAACCTGCTGAGTTATAAATGATAACTCTCGTCCAAAAATATATTGAGGGAAGGCAACGAAGAGGATTTGAAAGCAAGGCAGAATTGCAGGAAACAGATTTCAGGAGGTAGATTCGAATCGCCTTTAAAGCACATGAACGGTGGCAAAACGTCGACAATGATGAACTTGGCCAAAAAGGGCGTATGCCTTTTTTCCTGAATATATTCAGGAAAAAACGCATACGCCCTTTTTGGCCAACCAAGCAACCTGGAAAGGCAAATCAGCGCTACAAAGAAGTCTCGCTTCCCATCGGTCAAAAGGGCCATGCTGCAAAAATTTTCAAAACCAGAAAGGCAGGACAGGCCATGGAGAAATGGCAGCCTTGCTACGCTGATGGGAGGGATGTAAATTGCCAACAGCCACACTGGAGAAGTGTACGGTGTGTCCTGAAACTTCGAAAAAACACAGCTTAGGGAGCATAGGGCACGTCCACTCATGGTCGTATAAATTGGGAAAACTAAAAATCAGCAAGACACAGGCACCCCAATGATTAGGGCTGCTCTGTTGACAAGAACCTTCACTTCATGACACCTTAAATATCCCAGGAAAGAAAAAAATGGATAAAGAAGTTGTGGTCCTTATGTAAAATGGAATATCACTCAGACATGAAATACATGTCATAAGGCTAGTAGAAGCAAGATGAGTGGATTTAGGAACGACGATTCTAACTGAAATAAGTCACACAGAAAAAGACACTTATCATAAGCTATCACTTATAGAGGGAATGTAAAAACCGCTACACTTGAACTGAATTACAAAACAAAACAGAGTCACACGTTTAGAAAACACACTATGGCTGCTTAACGGGAAAGGTGAGGTGGGGTGATGCATAAAACAAGGGTTTCAAATTCGCTCAGATACCGTTCCATACACCCAATATGTAATAGACAAGACCTACTCCTTGCTCAGTGAACTGGACACAACAACCCCTAATCACCGCACAAGAATATATCTGACTAGTAAGAATCGTAAAACCTATGTATTGATATCTCTCTGGAAGTGAGTCAAGTGGGTGTAAAGCCGCATCAACACAGCCGTGAAAGGCCGCTAAACCCCATTATAAAAATAAATTACTTTTAAAAACCAGTAAAACAAAGACAGTGAAAGAGAGAGAAATTCTTCCAAAATTCGGTCAGGGGCTGTGATGCAACCTGGATTGACCATATCTAGACACACAGCTGGATGAGACATAAGGGTGGACACACTTGGGGCTGAGAGGTTGGGTGAGGTTGGGTGAGCAAACACAGACCCTTTAAAGTAATACTGCGTGGTACCCATCCCATGGGTTCCAAATCTCCAGGTTCAAGGGCATCTTCCTACATCGAAAACATGCATGAGAAACCCAGAAGATGGTACACCGTGTGATTTTGAAAGGTTTCTAAAACGCACCTCATTTCTCATCTCCTTGTGCTCGGGTTCGCCATTCCAGGTACCTTACTAGCAATCTCCCTACTTGGAGAATCAGCACCTTTAACCTCCTGTTCCCTACAGGTTGCAATTTGTCCTGAGGATGAACGGGAAGAGGGGCAACCAATGAGAGACTAGATCTAGGTGTTGGGACAGGCACAGGTCACTCTATTTTCCCATCAGGAAGAAGAATTAACCACAGGCTCAGCCTGCCGCCCAGAAGCAGAATAGGGCCTGAGGCAATCCAGCGCTCTTACGGCCAGCTCCCAAAAAAGCGAGTTGAAAAATGGAGCCCAGGGACACTGCCATTCACAAACCCGCAGAGTTATAAATGATAACTCTCGTCCACAAATATATTGAGGGAAGGCAACGAAGAGGATTTGAAAGCAAGGCAGAATTGCAGGAAACAGGTTTCAGGAGGTAGATTCGAATCGCCTTTAAAGCACATGAAAAGTCGCAAAACGTCGACAATGATGCCCTTGGCCAAAAAGGGCGTATGCGTTTTTTCCTGAATATATTCAGGAAAAAACGCATACGCCCTTTTTGGCCAACCAAGCAACCTGGAAAGGCAAATCAGCGCTACAAAGTAGTCTCGCTTCCCATCGGTCAAAATGGCCATGCTGCAAAAAGTGTCAAAACCAGAAATGCAGGACAGGCCATTTAAAAATGGCAGCCTTGCTACGCTGAGGGGCGGGATGTAAATTGCCAACAGCCACTCTGGAGAAGTGTACGGTGTGTCCTGAAACATCTAAAACACACAGCTTAGGGAGCATAGGGCACGTCCACTCATGGGCGTATAAATTGGGAAAACTAAAAATCAGCAAGACACAGGCACCCCAAATTTTAGGGCTGCTCTGTTGACAAGAACCTCCACTTCATGACACCTTAAATATCCCAGGAAAGAGAAAAATGGATAAAGAAGTTGTGGTCCTTATGTACAATGGAATATCACGCAGACATGAAATCAATGTCATAAGGCTAGAAGAAGCAAGATGAGTGGACTTAGGTACGATGATTCTAAGTGAAATAAGTCACACAGAAAAAGACACTTATCATAAGCTATCACTTATAGAGGGAATGTAAAAACCGCTACACTTGAACTGAGTTACAAAACAGAACAGAGTCACACGTTTAGAAAACACACTATGGCTGCTTAACGGGGAAGGTGAGGTGGGGTGATGCATAAAACAAGGGTTTCAAATTCGCTCAGATACCGTTCCATACACCCAATATGTAATAGACAACACCGACTCATTGCTCAGTGAACTGGACTCAACACCCCCTATTCACCGCACAAGAATATATGTGACTAGTAAGAATCTTAAAACCTATGTATTGATATCTGTCTGGAAGTGAGTCAAGTGGGTGTAAAGCCGCATCAACACAGCCGTGAAAAGCAGCTAAACCCCATTATAAAAATAAATTACTTTTAAAAACCCGTAAAACAAAGACAGTGAAAGAGAGAGAAATTCTTACAAAATTCGTTCAGAGGCTGTGATGCAACCTGGATTGACCATATCTAGACCCACTGCTGGATGAGACATAAGGATGGACACACTTGGGGCTGAGAGGTTGGGTGAGGTTGGGTGAGCAAACACAGACCCTTTAAAGTAATACTGCGTGGTACACATCCCATGGGTCCCAAATCTCCAGGTTCAAGGGCATCTTCCTACATCGAAAACATGCATGAGAAACCCAGAAGATGGTACACCGTGTGATTTTAAAAGGTTTCTAAAACGCACCTCATTTCTCATCTCCTTGTGCTCGGGTTCGCCATTCCAGGTACGTTACTAGCAATCTCCCTACTTGGAGAATCAGCACCTTTAACCTCCTGTTCCCTACAGGTTGCAATTTGTCCTGAGGATGAACGGGAAGAGGGGCAACCAATGAGAGACTAGATCTAGGTGTTGGGACAGGCACAGGTCACTCTATTTTCCCATAAGGAAGAAGAATTAACCACAGGCTCAGCCTGCCGCCCAGAAGCAGAATAGGGCCTGAGGCAATCCCACACTCTTACGGCCAGCTCCCAAAAAAGCGAGTTGAAAAATGGAGCCCAGGGAAACTGCCATTCACAAACCCGCAGAGTTATAAATGATAACTCTCGTCCACAAATATATTGAGGGAAGGCCACGAAGAGGATTTGAAAGCAAGGCAGAATTGCAGGAAACAGGTTTCAGGAGGTAGATTCGAATCGCCTTTAAAGCACATGAAAAGTCGCAAAACGTCGACAATGATGCCCTTGGCCAAAAAGGGCGTATGCGTTTTTTCCTGAATATATTCAGGAAAATACGCATACGACCTTTTTGGCCAACCAAGCAACCTGGAAAGGCAAATCAGCGCTACAATGTAGTCTCGCTTCCCATCGGTCAAAAGGGCCATGCTGCAAAAAGTGTCAAAACCAGAAATGCAGGACAGGCCACGGAGAAATGGCAGCCTTGCTACAATGAGGGGCGGGATGTAAATTGCCAACATCCACTCTGGAGAAGTGTACGGTGTGTCCTGAAACATCTAAAACACACAGCTTAGGGAGCATAGGGCACGTCCACTCATGGGCGTATAAATTGGGAAAACTAAAAATCAGCAAGACACAGGTACCCCAAAGTTTAGGGCTGCTCTGTTGACAAGAACCTCCACTTCATGACACCTTAAATATCCCAGGAAAGAGAAAAATGGATAAAGAAGTTGTGGTCCTTATGTACAATGGAATATCACACAGACATGAAATCAATATCATAAGGCTAGAAGAAGCAAGATGAGTGGACTTAGGTACGATGATTCTAAGTGAAATAAGTCACACAGAAAAAGACACTTATCATAAGCTATCACTTATAGAGGGAATGTAAAAACCGCTACACTTGAACTGAGTTACAAAACAGAACAGAGTCACACGTTTAGAAAACACACTATGGCTGCTTAACGGGAAAGGTGAGGTGGGGTGATGCATAAAACAAGGGTTTCAAATTCGCTCAGATACCGTTCCATACACCCAATATGTAATAGACAAGACCTACTGCTTGCTCAGTGAACTGGACTCAACACCCCCTATTCACCGCACAAGAATATATGTGACTAGTAACAATCTTAAAACCTATGTATTGATATCTGTCTGGAAGTGAGTCAAGTGGGTGTAAAGCCGCATAAACACAGCCGTGAAAAGCAGCTAAACCCCATTATAAAAATAAATTACTTTTAAAAACCCGTAAAACAAAGACAGTGAAAGAGAGAGAAATTCTTACAAAATTCGTTCAGAGGCTGTGATGCAACCTGGATTGACCATATCTAGACCCACAGCTGGATGAGACATAAGGGTGGACACACTTGGGGCTGAGAGGTTGGGTGAGGTTGGGTGAGCAAACACAGACCCATTAAAGTAATACTGCGTGGTACACATCCCATGGGTCCCAAAACTCCAGGTTCAAGGGCATCTTCCTACATCGAAAACATGCATGAGAAACCCAGAAGATGGTACACCGTGTGATTTTGAAAGGTTTCTAAAACGCACCTCATTTCTCATCTCCTTGTGTTCGGGTTCGCCATTCCAGCTACTTTACTAGCAATCTCCCTACTTGGAGAATCAGCACCTTTAACCTCCTGTTCCGTACAGGTTCCAATTTCTCCTGAGGATGAAAGGGAAGAGGGGCAACCAATGAGAGACTAGATCTAGGTGTTGAGACAGGCACAGGTCACTCTATTTTCCCATCAGGAAGAAGATTTAACCACAGGCTCAGCCTACCGCCGGGAACCAGAATAGGGCCTTAGGCAATCCCGTGCGTTTGCGGCCAGCTCCCAAAAAAGCCAGTTGAAAAATGGAGCTCAGGGGCACTGCAATTCACAAACCTGCTGAGTTATAAATGATAACTCTCGTCCAAAAATATATTGAGGGAAGGCAACGAAGAGGATTTGAATGCAAGGCAGAATTGCAGGAAACAGATTTCAGGAGGTAGATTCGAATCGCCTTTAAAGCACATGAAAGGTGGCAAAACGTCGACAATGATGACCTTGACCAAAAAGGGCGTATGCGTTTTTTCCTGAATATATTCAGGAAAAAACGCATACGCCCTTTTTGGCCAACCAAGCAACCTGGAAAGGCAAATCAGCGCTACAAAGAAGTCTCGCTTCCCATCGGTCAAAAGGGCCATGCTGCAAAAATTTTCAAAACCAGAAATGCAGGACAGGCCATGGAGAAATGGCAGCCTTGCTACGCTGATGGGCGGGATGTAAATTGCCAACAGCCACACTGGAGAAGTGTACGGTGTGTCCTGAAACATCGAAAAAACACAGCTTAGGGAGCATAGTGCACGTCCACTCATGGTCGTATAAATTGGGAAAACTAAAAATCAGCAAGACACAGGCACCCCAATGATTAGGGCTGCTCTGTTGACAAGAACCTCCACTTCATGACACCTTAAATATCCCAGGAAAGAAAAAAATGGATAAAGAATTTGTGGTCCTTATGTAAAATGGAATATCACTCAGACATGAAATAAATGTCATAAGGCTAGTAGAAGCAAGATGAGTGGATTTAGGAACGACGATTCTAAGTGAAATAAGTCACACAGAAAAAGACACTTATCATAAGCTATCACTTATAGAGGGCATGTAAAAACCGCTACACTTGAACTGAATTACAAAACAGAACAGAGTCACACGTTTAGAAAACACACTATGGCTGCTTAACGGGAAAGGTGAGGTGGGGTGATGCATAAAACAAGGGTTTCAAATTCGCTCACATACCGTTCCATACACCCAATATGTAATAAAACAAGACCTACTCTTTGCTCAGTGAACTGGACACAACACCCCCTATTCACCGCACAAGAATATATCTGACTAGTAAGAATCGTAAAACCTATGTATTGATATCTCTCTGGAAGTGAGTCAAGTGGGTGTAAAGCCGCATCAACACAGCCGTGAAAGGCCGCTAAACCCCATTATAAAAATAAATTACTTTTAAAAACCCGTAAAACAAAGACAGTGAAAGAGAGAGAAATTCTTCCAAAATTCGGTCAGGGGCTGTGATGCAACCTGGATTGACCATATCTAGACACACAGCTGGATGAGACATAAGGGTGGACACTCTTGGGGCTGAGAGGTTGGGTGAGGTTGGGTGAGCAAACGCACAACCTTTAAAGTAATACTGCGTGGTACGCATCCCATGGGTCCCAAACCTCCAGGTTCAAAGGCATCTTCCTACATCGAAAACATACATGAGAAACCCAGAAGATGGTACACCGTGTGATTTTGAAAGGTTTCTAAAACGCACCTCATTTCTCATCTCCTTGTGCTCGGGTTCGCCATTCCAGGTACTTTACTAGCAATCTCCTTACTTGGAGAATCAGCACCTTTAACCTCCTGTTCCCTACAGGTTGCAATTTGTCCTGAGGATGAACGGGAAGAGGGGCAACCAATGAGAGACTAGATCTAGGTGTTGGGACAGGCACAGGTCACTCTATTTTCCCATCAGGAAGAAGAATTAACCACAGGCTCAGCCTGCCGCCCAGAAGCAGAATAGGGCCTGAGGCAATCCCAAGCTCTTGCGGCCAGCTCCCAAAAAAGCGAGTTGAAAAATGGAGCCCAGGGACACTGCCTTTCACAAACCCGCAGAGTTATAAATGATAACTCTCGTCCACAAATATATTGAGGGAAGGCAACGAAGAGGATTTGAAAGCAAGGCAGAATTGCAGGAAACAGGTTTCAGGAGGTAGATTCGAATCGCCTTTAAAGCACATGAAAAGGCGCAAAACGTCGACAATGATGCCCTTGGCCAAAAAGGGCGTATGCGTTTTTTCCTGAATATATTCAGGAAAAAACGCATACGCCCTTTTTGGCCAACCAAGCAAACTGGAAAGGCAAATCAGCGCTACAAAGTAGTCTCGCTTCCCATCGGTCAAAAGGGCCATGCTGCAAAAAGTGTCAAAACCAGAAATGCAGGACAGGCCATGGAGAAATGGCAGCCTTGCTACGCTGATGGGCGGGATGTAAATTGCCAACAGCCACTCTGAAGAAGTGTACGGTGTGTCCTGAAACATCTAAAACACACGGCTTAGGGAGCATAGGGCACGTCCACTCATGGGCGTATAAATTGGGAAAACTAAAAATCAGCAAGACACAGGCACCCCAAAGTTTAGGGCTGCTCTGTTGACAAGAACCTCCACTTCATGACACCTTAAATATCCCAGGAAAGAGAAAAATGGATAAAGAAGTTGTGGTCCTTATGTACAATGGAATATCACGCAGATATGAAATCAATATCATAAGGCTAGAAGAAGCAAGATGAGTGGACTTAGGTACGATGATTCTAAGTGAAATAAGTCACACAGAAAAAGACACTTATCATAAGCTATCACTTATAGAGGGAATGTAAAAACCGCTACACTTGAACTGAGTTACAAAACAGAACAGAGTCACACGTTTAGAAAACATACTATGGCTGCTTAACGGGAAAGGTGAGATGGGGTGATGCATAAAACAAGGGTTTCAAATTGGCTCAGATACCGTTCCATACACCCAATATGTAATAGACAAGACCGACTCCTTGCTCAGTGAACTGGACTCAACACCCCCTATTCACCGCACAAGAATATATCTGACTAGTAAGAATCTTAAAACCTATGTATTGATATCTCTCTGGAAGTGAGTCAAGTGGGTGTAAAGCCGCATAAACACAGCCGTGAAAAGCAGCTGAAACCCATTATAAAAATAAATTACTTTTAAAATCCCGTAAAACAAAGATAGTGAAAGAGAGAGAAATTCTTCCAAAATTCGGTCTGGGGCTGTGATGCAACCTGGATTGACCATATCTAGACACACAGCTGGATGAGACATAAGGGTGGACACTCTTGGGGCTGAGAGGCTGGGTGAGGTTGGGTGAGCAAACGCAGAACCTTTAAAGTAATACTGCGTGGTACGCATCCCATGGGTCCCAAATCTCCAGGTTCAAGGGCATCTTCCTCCATCGAAAACATACATGAGAAACCCAGAAGATGGTACACCGTGGGATTTTTAAAGGTTTCTAAAACGCACCTCATTTCTCATCTCCTTGTGCTCGGGTTCGCCATTCCAGCTACTTTACTAGAAATCTCCCTACTTTGAGAATCAGCACCTTTAACCTCCTGTTCCCTACAGGTTGCAATTTGTCCTGAGGATGAACGGGAAGAGGGGCAACCAATGAGAGACTAGATCTAGGTGTTGGGACAGGCACAGGTCACTCTATTTTCCCATCAGGAAGAAGAATTAACCACAGGCTCAGCCTGCCGCCCAGAAGCAGAATAGGGCCTGAGGCAATCCCGCGCTTTTGCGGCCAGCTCGCAAAAAAGCCAGTTGAAAAATGGAGCCCAGGGTCACTGCCATTCACAAACCCGCAGATTTATAAATGATAACTCTCGTCCACAAATATATTGAGGGAAGGCAACGAAGAGGATTTGAAAGCAAGACAGAATTGCAGGAAACAGGTTTCAGGAGGTGGATTCGAATCGCCTTTAAAGCACATGAAAAGTCGCAAAACGTCGACAATGATGCCCTTGGCCAAAAAGGGCGTATGCGTTTTTTCCTGAATATATTCAGGAAAAAACGCATACGCCCTTTTTGGCCAAACAAGCAACCTGGAAAGGCAAATCAGCGCTACAAAGAAGTCTCGCTTCCCATCGGTCAAAAGGGCCATGCTGCAAAAAGTGTCCAAACCAGAAATGCAGGACAGGCCATGGAGAAATGGCAGCCTTGCTACGCTGATGGGCGGGATGTAAATTGCCAACAGCCACTCTGGAGAAGTGTACGGTGTGTCCTGAAACATCTAAAACACACAGCTTAGGGAGCATAGGGCACGTCCACTCATGGGCGTATAAATTGGGAAAACTAAAAATCAGCAAGACACAGGCACCCCAAAGTTTAGGGCTGCTCTGTTGACAAGAACCTCCACTTCATGACACCTTAAATATCCCAGGAAAGAGAAAAATGGATAAAGAAGTTGTGGTCCTTATGTACAATGGAATATCACTCAGACATGAAATCAATGTCATAAGGCTAGTAGAAGCAAGATGAGTGGATTTAGGTACGACGATTCTAAGTGAAATAAGTCACACAGAAAAAGACACTTATCATAAGCTATCACTTATAGAGGGAATGTAAAAACCGCTACACTTGAACTGAGTTACAAAACAGAACAGAGTCACACGTTTAGAAAACACACTATGGCTGCTTAACGGGTAAGGTGAGGTGGGGTGATGCATAAAACAAGGTTTTCAAATTCGCTCAGATACCGTTCCATACACCCAATATGTAATAGACAAGACCTACTCCTTGCTCAGTGAACTGGACTCAACACCCCCTATTCACCGCAGAAGAATATATGTGATTAGTAAGAATCTTAAAACCTATGTATTGATATCTGTCTGGAAGTGAGTCAAGTGGGTGTAAAGCCGCATAAACACAGCCGTGAAAAGCAGCTAAACCCCATTATAAAAATAAATTACTTTTAAAAACCCGTAAAACAAAGACTGTGAAAGAGAGAGAAATTCTTACAAAATTCTTTCAGGGGCTGTGATGCAACCTGGATTGACCATATCTAGACCCACAGCTGGATGAGACATAAGGGTGGACACTCTTGGGGCTGAAAGGTTGGGTGAGGTTGGGTGAGCAAACGCAGACCCTTTAAAGTAACACTGCTTGGTACCCATCCCATGGGTCCCAAATCTCCAGGTTCAAGGGCATCTTCCTACATCGAAAACATGCATGAGAAACCCAGAAGATGGTACACCGTGTGATTTTGAAAGGTTTCTAAAACGCACCTCATTTCTCATCTCCTTGTGCTCGGGTTCGCCATTCCAGCTACTTTACTAGCAATCTCCCTACTTGGAGAATCAGCACCTTTAACCTCCTGTTCCCTACAGGTTGCAAATTGTCCTGAGGATGAACGGGAAGAGGGGCAACCAATGAGAGACTAGATCTAGGTGTTGGGACAGGCACAGGTCACTCTATTTTCCCATCAGGAAGAAGAATTAACCACAGGCTCAGCCTGCCGCCCAGAAGCAGAATAGGGCCTGAGGCAATCCCGCGCTCTTGCGGCCAGCTCCCAAAAAAGCGAGTTGAAAAATGGAGCCCAGGGACACTGCCATTCACAAACCCGCAGAGTTATAAATGATGACTCTCGTCCACAAATACATTGAGGGAAGGCAATGAAGAGGATTTGAAAGCAAGGAAGAATTGCAGGAAACAGGTTTCAGGAGGTAGATTCGAATCGCCTTTAAAGCACATGAAAAGTCGCAAAACGTCGACAATGATGCCCTTGGCCAAAAAGGGCGTATGCGTTTTTTCCTGAATATATTCAGGAAAAAACGCATACGCCCTGTTTGGCCAACCAAGCAACCTGGAAAGGCAAATCAGCGCTACAAAGTAGTCTCGCTTCCCATCGGTCAAAAGGGCCATGCTGCAAAAAGTGTCAAAACCAGAAATGCAGGACAGGCCATAGAGAAATGGCAGCCTTGCTACGCTGAGGGGCGGGATGTAAATTGCCAACAGCCACTCTGGAGAAGTGTACGGTGTGTCCTGAAACATCTAAAACACACAGCTTAGGGAGCATAGGGCACATCCACTCATGGGCGTATAAATTGTGAAAACTAAAAATCAGCAAGACACAGGCACCCCAAAGTTTAGGGCTGCTCTGTTGACAAGAACCTCCACTTCATGACACCTTAAATATCCCAGGAAAGAGAAAAATGGATAAAGAAGTTGTGGTCCTTATGTACAATGGAATATCACGCAGACATGAAATCAATATCATAAGGCTAGAAGCAGCAAAATGAGTGGACTTAAGTACGATGATTCTAAGTGAAATAAGTCACACATAAAAAGACACTTATCATAAGCTATCACTTATAGAGGGAATGTAAAAACCGCTACACTTGAACTGAGTTACAAAACAGAACAGAGTCACACGTTTAGAAAACACACTATGGCTGCTTAACGGGAAAGGTGAGGTGGGGTGATGCATAAAACAAGGGTTTCAAATTCTCTCAGATACCGTTCCATACACCCAATATGTAATAGAAAAGACCGACTCATTGCTCAGTGAACTGGACTCAACACCCCCTATTCACTGCACAAGAATATATGTGACTAGTAAGAATCTTAAAACCTATGTATTGATATCTGTCTGGAAGTGAGTCAAGTGGGTGTAATGCCGCATAAACACAGCCGTGAAAAGCAGCTGAACCCCATTATAAAAATAACTTACTTTTAAAAACCCGTAAAACAAAGACAGTGAAAGAGAGAGAAATTCTTACAAATTCGTTCAGCGGCTGTGATGCAACCTGGATTGACCATATCTAGACCCACAGCTGGATGAGACATAAGGGTGGACACTCTTGGGGCTGAGAGGTTGGGTGAGCAAACGCAGACCCTTTAAAGTAATACTGCGTGGTACCCATCCCATGGGTCCCAAGACTCCAGGTTCAAGGGCATCTTCCTACATCGAAAACATGCATGAGAAACTCAGAAGATGGTACACCGTGTGATTTTGAAAGGTTTCTAAAACGCACCTCATTTCTCATCTCCTTGTGCTCGGGTTCGCCATTCCAGCTACTTTACTAGCAATCTCCCTACTTGGAGAATCAGCACCTTTAACCTCCTGTTCCCTACAGGTTGCAATTTGTCCTGAGGATGAACGGGAAGAGTGGCAACCAATGAGAGACTAGATCTAGCTGTTGGGACAGGCACAGGTCACTCTATTTTCCCATCAGGAAGAAGAATTAACCACAGGCTCAGCCTGCTGCCAGGAACCAGAATAGGGCCTGAGGCAATCCCGTGCTTTTGCGGCCAGCTCTCAAAAAAGACAGTTGAAAAATCGAGCTCAGGGACACTGCAATTCACAAACCCGCAGAGTTATAAGTGATAACTCTCATCCACAGATATATTGAGGGAAGTCAACGAAGAGGATTTGAAAGCAAGGCAGAATTGCAGGAAACAGATTTCAGGAGGTAGATTCGAATCGCCTTTAAGGCACATGAAAAGCGGCAAAACGTCGACAATGATGCCCTTGGCCAAAAAGGGCGTATGCGTTTTTTCCTGAATATATTCAGGAAAAAACGCATACGCCCTTTTTGGCCAACCAAGCAACCTGGAAAGGCAAATCAGCGCTACAAAGAAGTCTCGCTTCCCATGGGTCAAAAGGGCCATGCTGCAAAAAGTGTCAAAACCAGAAATGCAGGACAGGCCATGGAGAAATGGCAGCCTTGCTACGCTGATGGGCGGGATGTAAATTGCCAACAGCCACTCTGGAGAAGTGTACGGTGTGTCCTGAAACATCGAAAAAACACAGCTTAGTGAGCATAGGGCATGTCCACTCATGGGCGTATAAATTGGGAAAAAGAAAAATCAGCAAGACACAGGCACCCCAAAGTTTGGGGCTGCTCTGTTGACAAGAACCTCCACTTCATGACACCTTAAATGTCCCAGGAAAGAGAAAAATGGATAAAAAAGTTGTGGTCCTTATGTACAATGGAATATCACTCAGACATGAAATCAATGTCATAAGGCTAGTAGAAGCAAGATGAGTGGACTTAGGTACGACGATTCTAAGTGAAATAAGTCACACAGAAAAAGACACTTATCATAAGCTATCACTTATAGAGGGAATGTAAAAACCGCTACACTTGAACTGAATTACAAAACAGAACAGAGTCTCACGTTTAGAAAACACACTATGGCTGCTTAACGGGAAAGGTGAGGTGGGGTGATGCATAAAACAAGGGGTTCAAATTTGCTCAGATACCGTTCCATACACCCAATATGTAATAGACAAGACCTACTCCTTGCTCCGTGAACTGGACTCAACACCCCCTATTCACCGCACAAGAATATATGTGACTAGTAACAATCTTAAAACCTATGTATTGATATCTGTCTGGAAGTGAGTCAAGTGGGTGTAAATCCGCATAAACACAGCCGTGAAAAGCAGCTAAACCTCATTATAAAAATAAATTACTTTTAAAAACCCGTAAAACAAAGACAGTGAAAGAGAGAGAAATTCTTACAAAATTCGTTCAGGGGCTGTGGTGCCACCTGGATTGACCATATCTAGACCCACAGCTGGATGAGACATAAGGGTGGACACTCTTGGGGCTGAGACGTTGGGTGAGCAAACGCAGACCCTTTAAAGTAATACTGCGTGATACCCATCCCATGGGTCCCAATTCTCCAGGTTCAAGGGCATCTTCCTATATCGAAAACATGCATGAGAAACTCAGAAGATGGTACACCGTGTGATTTTGAAAGGTTTCTAAAACACACCCCATTTCTCATCTCCTTGTGCTCGGGTTCGCCTTTCCAGCTACTTTACTAGCAATCAACTTACTTGGAGAATCAGCACCTTTAACCTCCTGTTCCCTACAGATTGCAATTTGTCCTGAGGATGAACGGGAAGAGGGGCAACCAATGAGAGACTAGATCTAGGTGTTGGGACAGGCACAGGTCACTCTATTTTCCCATCAGGAAGAAGAATTAATCACAGGCTCAGCCTGCCGCCCAGAAGCACAATAGGGCCTGAGGCAATCCCGCGCTTTTGCGGCCAGCTCCCAAAAAAGCGAGTTGAAAAATGGAGCTCAGGGACACTGCAATTCACAAACCCGCAGAGTTATAAATGATAACTCTCATCCACAGATATATTGAGGGAAGGCAATGAAGAGGATTTGAAAGCAAGGCAGAATTGCAGGAAACAGATTTCAGGAGGTAGATTCGAATCGCCTGTAAAGCACATGAAAAGCGGCAAAACGTCGACAATGATGCCCTTGGCCAAGAAGGGCGTATGCGTTTTTTCCTGAATATATTCAGGAAAAAACGCATACGCACTTTTTGGCCAACCAAGCAACCTGGAAAGGCAAATCAGCACTACAAAGAAGTCTCGCTTCCCATCGGTCAAAAGGGCCATGCTGCAAAAAGTGTCAAAACCAGAAATGCAGGACAGGCCATGGAGAAATGGCAGCCTTGCTACGCTGATGGGCGGGATGTAAGTTGCCAACAGCCACTCTGGAGAAGTGTACGGTGTGTCCTGAAACATCGAAAAAACACAGCTTAGGGAGCATAGGGCACGTCCACTCATGGGCGTATAAATTGGGAAAACTAAAAATCAGCAAGACACAGGCACCCCAAAGTTTAGGGCTGCTCTGTTGACAAGAACCTCCACTTCATGACACCTTAAATATCCCAGGAAAGAGAAAAATGGATAAAGAAGTTGTGGTCCTTATGTACAATGCAATATCACTCAGACATGAAATAAATGTCATAAGGCTAGTAAAAGCAAGATGAGTGGACTTAGGTACGACGATTCTAAGTGAAATAAGTCACACAGAAAAAGACACTTATCATAAGCTATCACTTATAGAGGGAATGTAAAAACCGCTACACTTGAACTGAATTACAGAACAGAACAGAATCACACGTTTAGAAAACACACTATGGCTGCTTAACGGGAAAGGTGAGGTGGGGTGATGCATAAAACAAGGGTTTCAAATTCGCTCAGATACCGTTCCATACACCCAATATGTAATAGACAAGACCTACTCCTTGCTCAGTGAACTGGACTCAACACCCCCTATTCACCGCACAAGAATATATGTGACTAGTAACAATCTTAAAACCTATGTATTGATATCTGTCTGGAAGTGAGTCAAGTGGGTGTAAAGCCACATAAACACAGCCGTGAAAAGCAGCTAAACCCCATTATAAAAATAAATTACTTTTAAAAACCCGTAAAACAAAGACAGTGAAAGAGAGAGAAATTCTTACAAAATTCGTTCAGGGGCTGTGATGCAACCTGGATTGACCATATCTAGACCCACAGCTGGATGAGACATAAGGGTGGACACTCTTGGGGCTGAGAGGTTGGGTGAGGTTGGGTGACCAAACGCAGACCCTTTAAAGTAATACTGCATGGTACCCATCCCATGGGTCCCAAATCTCCAGGTTCAAGGGCATCTTCCTACATCGAAAACTTGCATGAGGAACCCAGAAGAAGGTACACCGTGTGATTTTGAAAGGTTTCTAAAACGCACCTCATTTCTCATCTCCTTGTGCTCGGGTTCGCCATTCCAGCTACTTCACTAGAAATCTCCCTACTTGGAGAATCAGCACCTTTAACCTCCTGTTCTGTACAGGTTGCAATTTGTCCTGAGGATGAACGGGAAGAGGGGCAACCAATGAGAGACTAGATCTAGCTGTTGGGACAGGCACAGGTCACTCTATTTTCCCATCAGGAAGAAGAATTAACCACAGGCTCAGCCTGCTGCCAGGAACCAGAATAGGGCCTGAGGCAATCCCGTGCTTTTGCGGCCAGCTCTCAAAAAAGACATTTGAAAAATGGAGCTCAGGGACACTGCAATTCACAAACCCGCAGAGTTTTAAATGATAACTCTCATCCACAGATATATTGAGGGAAGGCAACGA
Source organism: Eschrichtius robustus (assembly GCF_028021215.1). Classification (NCBI taxonomy): domain Eukaryota; kingdom Metazoa; phylum Chordata; class Mammalia; order Artiodactyla; family Eschrichtiidae; genus Eschrichtius; species Eschrichtius robustus. The sequence continues at coordinate 817,034 of NW_027175172.1, forward strand.
AGAGGATTTGAAAGCAAGGCAGAATTGCAGGAAACAGATTTCAGGAGGTAGATTCGAATCGCCTTTAAGGCACATGAAAAGCGGCAAAACGTCGACAATGATGCCCTTGGCCAAAAAGGGCGTATGCGTTTTTTCCTGAATATATTCAGGAAAAAACGCATACGCCCTTTTTGGCCAACCAAGCAACCTGGAAAGGCAAATCAGCGCTACAAAGAAGTCTCGCTTCCCATCGGTCAAAAGGGCCATGCTGCAAAAAGTGTCAAAACCAGAAATGCAGGACAGGCCATGGAGAAATGGCAGCCTTGCTACGCTGATGGGCGGGATGTAAGTTGCCAACAGCCACTCTGGAGAAGTGTACGGTGTGTCCTGAAACATCGAAAAAACACAGCTTAGGGAGCATAGGGCACGTCCACTCATGGGCGTATAAATTGGGAAAACTAAAAATCAGCAAGACACAGGCACCCCAAAGTTTAGGGCTGCTCTGTTGACAAGAACCTCCACTTCATGACACCTTAAATATCCCAGGAAAGAGAAAAATGGATAAAGAAGTTGTGGTCCTTATGTACAATGCAATATCACTCAGACATGAAATAAATGTCATAAGGCTAGTAGAAGCAAGATGAGTGGACTTAGGTACGACGATTCTAAGTGAAATAAGTCACACAGAAAAAGACACTTATCATAAGCTATCACTTATAGAGGGAATGTAAAAACCGCTACACTTGAACTGAATTACAGAACAGAACAGAATCACACGTTTAGAAAACACACTATGGCTGCTTAACGGGAAAGGTGAGGTGGGGTGATGCATAAAACAAGGGGTTCAAATTCGCTCAGATACCGTTCCATACACCCAATATGTAATAGACAAGGCCTACTCCTTGCTCAGTGAACTGGACTCAACACCCCCTATTCACCGCACAAGAATATATGTGACTAGTAAGAATCTTAAAACCTATGTATTGATATCTGTCTGGAAGTGAGTCAAGTGGGTGTAAAGCCGCATAAACACAGCCGTGAAAAGCAGCTAAACCCCATTATAAAAATAAATTACTTTTAAAAACCCGTAAAACAAAGACAGTGAAAGAGAGAGAAATTCTTACAAAATTCGTTCAGGGGCTGTGATGCCACCTGGATTGACCATATCTAGACCCACAGCTGGATGAGACATAAGGGTGGACACTCTTGGGGCTGAGAGGTTGGGTGAGCAAACGCAGACCCTTTAAAGTAATACTGCGTGATACCCATCCCATGGGTCCCAAATCTCCAGGTTCAAGGGCATCTTCCTACATCGAAAACATGCATGAGAAACTCAGAAGATGGTACACCGTGTGATTTTGAAAGGTTTCTAAAACACACCCCATTTCTCATCTCCTTGTGCTCGGGTTCGCCTTTCCAGCTACTTTACTAGCAATCAACTTACTTGGAGAATCAGCACCTTTAACCTCCTGTTCCCTACAGGTTGCAATTTGTCCTGAGGATGAACGGGAAGAGGGGCAACCAATGAGAGACTAGATCTAGGTGTTGGGACAGGCACAGGTCACTCTATTTTCCCATCAGGAAGAAGAATTAATCACAGGCTCAGCCTGCCGCCCAGAAGCACAATAGGGCCTGAGGCAATCCCGCGCTTTTGCGGCCAGCTCCCAAAAAAGCGAGTTGAAAAATGGAGCTCAGGGACACTGCAATTCACAAAACCGCAGAGTTATAAATGATAACTCTCATCCACAGATATATTGAGGGAAGGCAACGAAGAGGATTTGAAAGCAAGGCAGAATTGCAGGAAACAGATTTCAGGGGGTAGATTCGAATCGCCTGTAAAGCACATGAAAAGCGGCAAAACGTCGACAATGATGCCCTTGGCCAAGAAGGGCGTATGCGTTTTTTCCTGAATATATTCAGGAAAAAACGCATACGCACTTTTTGGCCAACCAAGCAACCTGGAAAGGCAAATCAGCGCTACAAAGAAGTCTCGCTTCCCATCGGTCAAAAGGGCCATGCTGAAAAAAGTGTCAAAACCAGAAATGCAGGACAGGCCATGGAGAAATGGCAGCCTTGCTACGCTGATGGGCGGGATGTAAGTTGCCAACAGCCACTCTGGAGAAGTGTACGGTGTGTCCTGAAACATCGAAAAAACACAGCTTAGGGAGCATAGGGCACGTCCAATCATGGGCGTATAAATTGGGAAAACTAAAAATCAGCAAGACACAGGCACCCCAAAGTTTAGGGCTGCTCTGTTGACAAGAACCTCCACTTCATGACACCTTAAATATCCCAGGAAAGAGAAAAATGGATAAAGAAGTTGTGGTCCTTATGTACAATGCAATATCACTCAGACATGAAATAAATGTCATAAGGCTAGTAGAAGCAAGATGAGTGGACTTAGGTACGACGATTCTAAGTGAAATAAGTCACACAGAAAAAGACACTTATCATAAGCTATCACTTATAGAGGGAATGTAAAAACCGCTACACTTGAACTGAATTACAGAACAGAACAGAATCACACGTTTAGAAAACACACTATGGCTGCTTAACGGGAAAGGTGAGGTGGGGTGATGCATAAAACAAGGGGTTCAAATTCGCTCAGATACCGTTCCATACACCCAATATGTAATAGACAAGACCTACTCCTTGCTCAGTGAACTGGACTCAACACCCCCTATTCACGGCACAAGAATATATGTGACTAGTAAGAATCTTAAAACCTATGTATTGATATCTGTCTGGAAGTGAGTCAAGTGGGTGTAAAGCCGCATAAACACAGCCGTGAAAAGCAGGTAAACCCCATTATAAAAATAAATTACTTTTAAAAACCCGTAAAACAAAGACAGTGAAAGAGAGAGAAATTCTTACAAAATTCGTTCAGGGGATGTGATGCCACCTGGATTGACCATATCTAGACCCACAGCTGGATGAGACATAAGGGTGGACACTCTTGGGGCTGAGAGGTTGGGTGAGGTTGGGTGACCAAACGCAGACCCTTTAAAGTAATACTGCATGGTACCCATCCCATGGGTCCCAAATCTCCAGGTTCAAGGGCATCTTCCTACATCGAAAACTTGCATGAGGAACCCAGAAGAAGGTACACCGTGTGATTTTGAAAGGTTTCTAAAACGCACCTCATTTCTCATCTCCTTGTGCTCGGGTTCGCCATTCCAGCTACTTCACTAGCAATCTCCCTACTTGGAGAATCAGCACCTTTAACCTCCTGTTCTGTACAGGTTGCAATTTGTCCTGAGGATGAACGGGAAGAGGGGAAACCAATGAGAGAATAGATCTAGGTGTTGGGACAGGCACAGGTCACTCTATTTTCCCATCAGGAAGAAGAATTAACCACAGGCTCAGCCTGCCGCCGGGAACCAGAATAGGGCCTGAGGCAATCCCGTGCTTTTGCGGCCAGCTCCAAAAAAAGACAGTTGAAAAATGGAGCTCAGGGGGACTGCCATTCACAAACCCGCTGAGTTATAAATGATAACTCTCGTCCACAAATATATTGAGGGAAGGCAACGAAGAGGATTTGAAAGCAAGGCAGAATTGCAGGAAACAGGTTTCAGGAGGTAGATTCGAATCGCCTTTAAGGCACATGAAAAGCGGCAAAACGTCGACAATGATGCCCTTGGCCAAAAAGGGCGTATGCGTTTTTTCCTGAATATATTCCCATGGGTCAAAAGGGCCATGCTGCAAAAAGTGTCAAAACAAGAAATGCAGGACAGGCCATGGAGAAATGGCAGCCTTGCTACGCTGATGGGCGGGATGTAAATTGCCAACAGCCACTCTGGAGAAGTGTACGGTGTGTCCTGAAACATCGAAAAAACACAGCTTAGTGAGCATAGGGCACATCCACTCATGGGCGTATAAATTGGGAAAACTAAAAATCAGCAAGACACAGGCACCCCAAAGTTAGGGGCTGCTCTGTTGACAAGAACCTCCACTTCATGACACCTTAAATATCCCAGGAAAGAGAAAAATGGATAAAAAAGTTGTGGTCCTTATGTACAATGGAATATCACTCAGACATGAAATCAATGTCATAAGGCTAGTAGAAGCAAGATGAGTTGACTTAGGTACGACGATTCTAAGTGAAATAAGTCACACAGAAAAAGACACTTATCATAAGCTATCACTTATAGAGGGAATGTAAAAACCGCTACACTTGAACTGAATTACAAAACAGAACAGAGTCACACGTTTAGAAAACACACTATGGCTGCTTAACGGGAAAGGTGAGGTGGGGTGATGCATAAAACAAGGGGTTCAAATTTGCTCAGATACCGTTCCATACACCCAATATGTAATAGACAAGACCTACTCCTTGCTCCGTGAACTGGACTCAACACCCCCTATTCACCGCACAAGAATATATGTGACTAGTAACAATCTTAAAACCTATGTATTGATATCTGTCTGGAAGTGAGTCAAGTGGGTGTAAATCCGCATAAACACAGCCGTGAAAAGCAGCTATACCCCATTATAAAAATAAATTACTTTTAAAAACCCGTAAAACAAAGACAGTGAAAGAGAGAGAAATTCTTACAAAATTCGTTCAGGGGCTGTGATGCCACCTGGATTGACCATATCTAGACCCACAGCTGGATGAGACATAAGGGTGGACACTCTTGGGGCTGAGAGGTTGGGTGAGCAAACGCAGACCCTTTAAAGTAATACTGCGTGGTACCCATCCCATGGGTCCCAAATCTCCAGGTTCAAGGGCATCTTCCTACATCGAAAACATGCATGAGAAACTCAGAAGATGGTACACCGTGTGATTTTGAAAGGTTTCTAAAACACACCCATTTCTCATCTCCTTGTGCTCGGGTTCGCCTTTCCAGCTACTTTACTAGCAATCAACTTACTTGGAGAATCAGCACCTTTAAAATCCTGTTCCCTACAGGTTGCAATTTGTCCTGAGGATGAACGGGAAGAGGGGCAACCAATGAGAGACTAGATATAGGTGTTGGGACAGGCACAGGTCACTCTATTTTCCCATCAGGAAGAAGAATTAATCACAGGCTCAGCCTGCAGCCCAGAAGCACAATAGGGCCTGAGGCAATCCCGCGCTTTTGCGGCCAGCTCCCAAAAAAGCGAGTTGAAAAATGGAGCTCAGGGACACTGCAATTCACAAACCCGCAGAGTTATAAATGATAACTCTCATCCACAGATATATTGAGGGAAGGCAACGAAGAGGATTTGAAAGCAAGGCAGAATTGCAGGAAACAGATTTCAGGAGGTAGATTCGAATCGCCTGTAAAGCACATGAAAAGCGGCAAAACGTCGACAATGATGCCCTTGGCCAAAAAGGGCGTATGCGTTTTTTCCTGAATATATTCAGGAAAAAACGCATACGCCCTTTTTGGCCAACCAAGCAACCTGGAAAGGCAAATCAGCGCTACAAAAAAGTCTCGCTTCCCATGGGTCAAAAGGGCCATGCTGCAAAAAGTGTCAAAACCAGAAATGCAGGACAGGCCATGGAGAAATGGCAGCCTTGCTACGCTGATGGGCGGGATGTAAATTGCCAACAGCCACTCTGGAGAAGTGTACGGTGTGTCCTGAAACATCGAAAAAACACAGCTTAGTGAGCACAGGGCACGTCCACTCATGGGCGTATAAATTGGGAAAACTAAAAATCAGCAAGACACAGGCACCCCAAAGTTTGGGGCTGCTCTGTTGACAAGAACCTCCACTTCATGACACCTTAAATATCCCAGGAAAGAGAAAAATGGATAAAGAAGTTGTGGTCCTTATGTAGAATGGAATATCACTCAGACATGAAATCAATGTCATAAGGCTAGTAGAAGCAAGATGAGTGGACTTAGGTACGACGATTCTAAGTGAAATAAGTCACACAGAAAAAGACACTTATCATAAGCTATCACTTATAGAGGGAATGTAAAAACCGCTACACTTGAACTGAATTACAGAACAGAACAGAATCACACGTTTAGAAAACACACTATGGCTGCTTAACGGGAAAGGTGAGGTGGGGTGATGCATAAAACAAGGGGTTCAAATTCGCTCAGATACCGTTCCATACACCCAATATGTAATAGACAAGACCTACTCCTTGCTCAGTGAACTGGACTCAACACCCCCTATTCACCGCACAAGAATATATGTGACTAGTAACAATCTTAAAACCTATGTATTGATATCTGTCTGGAAGTGAGTCAAGTGGGTGTAAAGCCGCATAAACACAGCCGTGAAAAGCAGCTAAACCCCATTATAAAAATAAATTACTTTTAAAAACCCGTAAAACAAAGACAGTGAAAGAGAGAGAAATTCTTACAAAATTCGTTCAGGGGCTGTGATGCCCCCTGGATTGACCATATCTAGACCCACAGCTGGATGAGACATAAGGGTGGACACTCTTGGGGCTGAGAGGTTGGGTGAGCAAACGCAGACCCTTTAAAGTAATACTGCGTGGTACCCATCCCATGGGTCCCAAATCTCCAGGTTCAAGGGCATCTTCCTACATCGAAAACATGCATGAGAAACTCAGAAGATGGTACACCGTGTGATTTTGAAAGGTTTCTAAAACGCACCTCATTTCTCATCTCCTTGTGCTCGGGTTCGCCATTCCAGCTACTTTACTAGCAATCTCCCTACTTGGAGAATCAGCACCTTTAACCTCCTGTTCCCTACAGGTTGCAATTTGTCCTGAGGATGAACGGGAAGAGTGGCAACCAATGAGAGACTAGATCTAGCTGTTGGGACAGGCACAGGTCACTCTATTTTCCCATCAGGAAGAAGAATTAACCACAGGCTCAGCCTGCTGCCAGGAACCAGAATAGGGCCTGAGGCTATCCCGTGCTTTTGCGGCCAGCTCTCAAAAAAGACAGTTGAAAAATGGAGCTCAGGGACACTGCAATTCACAAACCCGCAGAGTTATAAGTGATAACTCTCATCCACAGATATATTGAGGGAAGGCAACGAAGAGGATTTGAAAGCAAGGCAGAATTGCAGGAAACAGGTTTCAGGAGGTAGATTCGAATCGCCTTTAAGGCACATGAAAAGCGGCAAAACGTCGACAATGATGCCCTTGGCCAAAAAGGGCGTATGCGTTTTTTCCTGAATATATTCAGGAAAAAACGCATACGCCCTTTTTTGCCAACCAAGCAACCTGGAAATGCAAATCAGCGCTACAAAGAAGTCTCGCTTCCCATGGGTCAAAAGGGCCATGCTGCAAAAAGTGTCAAAACAAGAAATGCAGGACAGGCCATGGAGAAATGGCAGCCTTGCTACGCTGATGGGCGGGATGTAAATTGCCAACAGCCACTCTGGAGAAGTGTACGGTGTGTCCTGAAACATCGAAAAAACACAGCTTAGTGAGCATAGGGCACATCCACTCATGGGCGTATAAATTGGGAAAACTAAAAATCAGCAAGACACAGGCACCCCAAAGTTTGGGGCTGCTCTGTTGACAAGAACCTCCACTTCATGACACCTTAAATATCCCAGGAAAGAGAAAAATGGATAAAAAAGTTGTGGTCCTTATGTACAATGGAATATCACTCAGACATGAAATCAATGTCATAAGGCTAGTAGAAGCAAGATGAGTTGACATAGGTACGACGATTCTAAGTGAAATAAGTCACACAGAAAAAGACACTTATCATAAGCTATCACTTATAGAGGGAATGTAAAAACCGCTACACTTGAACTGAATTACAAAACAGAACAGAGTCACACGTTTAGAAAACACACTATGGCTGCTTAACGGGAAAGGTGAGGTGGGGTGATGCATAAAACAAGGGGTTCAAATTTGCTCAGATACCGTTCCATACACCCAATATGTAATAGACAAGACCTACTCCTTGCTCCGTGAACTGGACTCAACAACCCTATTCACCGCACAAGAATATATGTGACTAGTAACAATCTTAAAACCTATGTATTGATATCTGTCTGGAAGTGAGTCAAGTGTTTGTAAATCCGCATAAACACAGCCGTGAAAAGCAGCTAAACCCCATTATAAAAATAAATTACTTTTAAAAACCCGTAAAACAAAGACAGTGAAAGAGAGAGAAATTCTTACAAAATTCGTTCAGGGGCTGTGATGCCACCTGGATTGACCATATCTAGACCCACAGCTGGATGAGACATAAGGGTGGACACTCTTGGGGCTGAGAGGTTGGGTGAGGTTGGGTGAGCAAACGCAGACCCTTTAAAGTAATACTGCATGGTACCCGTCCCATGGGTCCCAAGTCTCCAGGTTCTAGGGCATCTTCCTACATCGAAAACATGCATGAGAAACTCAGAAGATGGTACACCGTGTGATTTTGAAAGTTTTCTAAAACGCACCTCATTTCTCATCTCCTTGTGCTCGGGTTCGCCATTCCAGCTACTTTACTAGCAATCTCCCTACTTGGAGAATCAGCACCTTTAACCTCCTGTTCCCTACAGGTTGCAATTTGTCCTGAGGATGAACGGGAAGAGGGGGAACCAATGAGAGACTAGATCTAGCTGATGGGACAGGCACAGGTCACTCTATTTTCCCATCAGGAAGAAGAATTAACCACAGGCTCAGCCTGCTGCCAGGAACCAGAATAGGGCCTGAGACAATCCCGTGCTTTTGCGGCCAGCTCTCAAAAAAGACAGTTGAAAAATGGAGCTCAGGGACACTGCAATTCACAAACCCGCAGAGTTATAAGTGATAACTCTCATCCACAGATATATTGAGGGAAGGCAACGAAGAGGATTTGAAAGCAAGGCAGAATTGCAGGAAACAGATTTCAGGAGGTAGATTCGAATCGCCTGTAAAGCACATGAAAAGCGGCAAAACGTCGACAATGATGCCCTTGGCCAAGAAGGGCGTATGCGTTTTTTCCTGAATATATTCAGGAAAAAACGCATACGCACTTTTTGGCCAACCAAGCAACCTGGAAAGGCAAATCAGCGCTACAAAGAAGTCTCGCTTCCCATCGGTCAAAAGGGCCATGCTGCAAAAAGTGTCAAAACCAGAAATGCAGGACAGGCCATGGAGAAATGGCAGCCTTGCTACGCTGATGGGCGGGATGTAAGTTGCCAACAGCCACTCTGGAGAAGTGTACGGTGTGTCCTGAAACATCGAAAAAACACAGGTTAGGGAGCATAGGGCACGTCCACTCATGGGCGTATAAATTGGGAAAACTAAAAATCAGCAAGACACAGGCACCCCAAAGTTTAGGGCTGCTCTGTTGACAAGAACCTCCACTTCATGACACCTTAAATATCCCAGGAAAGAGAAAAATGGATAAAGAAGTTGTGGTCCTTATGTACAATGCAATATCACTCAGACATGAAATAAATGTCATAAGGCTAGTAGAAGCAAGATGAGTGGACTTAGGTACGACGATTCTAAGTGAAATAAGTCACACAGAAAAAGACACTTATCATAAGCTATCACTTATAGAGGGAATGTAAAAACCGCTACACTTGAACTGAATTACAGAACAGAACAGAATCACACGTTTAGAAAACACACTATGGCTGCTTAACGGGAAAGGTGAGGTGGGGTGGTGCATAAAACAAGGGGTTCAAATTCGCTCAGATACCGTTCCATACACCCAATATGTAATAGACAAGACCTACTCCTTGCTCAGTGAACTGGACTCAACACACCCTATTCACAGCACAAGAATATATGTGACTAGTAAGAATCTTAAAACCTATGTATTGATATCTGTCTGGAAGTGAGTCAAGTGGGTGTAAAGCCGCATAAACACAGCCGTGAAAAGCAGCTAAACCCCATTATAAAAATAAATTACTTTTAAAAACCCGTAAAACAAAGACAGTGAAAGAGAGAGAAATTCTTACAAAATTCGTTCAGGGGCTGTGATGCCACCTGGATTGACCAAATCTAGACCCACAGCTGGATGAGACATAAGGGTGGACACACTTGGGGCTGAGAGGTTGGGTGAGCAAACGCAGACCCTTTAAAGTAATACTGCGTGATACCCATCCCATGGGTCCCAAATCTCCAGGTTCAAGGGCATCTTCCAACATCGAAAACATGCATGAGAAACTCAGAAGATGGTACACCGTGTGATTTTGAAAGGTTTCTAAAACACACCCCATTTCTCATCTCCTTGTGCTCGGGTTCGCCTTTTCAGCTACTTTACTAGCAATCAACTTACTTGGAGAATCAGCACCTTTAACCTCCTGTTCCCTACAGGTTGCAATTTGTCCTGAGGATGAACGGGAAGAGGGGCAACCAATGAGAGACTAGATCTAGGTGTTGGGACAGGCACAGGTCACTCTATTTTCCCATCAGGAAGAAGAATTAATCACAGGCTCAGCCTGCCGCCCAGAAGCACAATAGGGCCTGAGGCAATCCCGCGCTTTTGCGGCCAGCTCCCAAAAAAGCGAGTTGAAAAATGGAGCTCAGGGACACTGCAATTCACAAACCCGCAGAGTTATAAATGATAACTCTCATCCACAGATATATTGAGGGAAGGCAACGAAGAGGATTTGAAAGCAAGGCAGAATTGCAGGAAACAGATTTCAGGAGGTAGATTCGAATCGCCTGTAAAGCACATGAAGAGCGGCAAAACGTCGACAATGATGCCCTTGGCCAAGAAGGGCGTATGCGTTTTTTCCTGAATATATTCAGGAAAAAACGCATACGCACTTTTTGGCCAACCAAGCAACCTGGAAAGGCAAATCAGCGCTACAAAGAAGTCTCGCTTCCCATCGGTCAAAAGGGCCATGCTCCAAAAAGTGTCAAAACCAGAAATGCAGGGCAGGCCATGGAGAAATGGCAGCCTTGCTACACTGATGGGCGGGATGTAAGTTGCCAACAGCCACTATGGAGAAGTGTACGGTGTGTCCTGAAACATCGAAAAAACACAGCTTAGGGAGCATAGGGCACGTCCACTCATGGGCGTATAAATTGGGAAAACTAAAAATCAGCAAGACACAGGCACCCCAAAGTTTAGGGCTGCTCTGTTGACAAGAATCTCCACTTCATGACACCTTAAATATCCCAGGAAAGAGAAAAATGGATAAAGAAGTTGTGGTCCTTATGTACATTGGAATATCACTCAGACATGAAATCAATGTCATAAGGCTAGTAGAAGCAAGATGAGTGGACTTAGGTACGACGATTCTAAGTGAAATAAGTCACACAGAAAAAGACACTTATCATAAGCTATCACTTATAGAGGGAATGTAAAAACCGCTACACTTGAACTGAATTACAGAACAGAACAGAATCACACGTTTAGAAAACACACTATGGCTGCTTAACGGGAAAGGTGAGGTGGGGTGATGCATAAAACAAGGGGTTCAAATTCGCTCAGATACCGTTCCATACACCCAATATGTAATAGACAAGACCTACTACTTGCTCAGTGAACTGGACTCAACACCCCCTATTCACCGCACAAGAATATATGTGACTAGTAACAATCTTAAAACCTATGTATTGATATCTGTCTGGAAGTGAGTCAAGTGGGTGTAAAGCCGCATAAACACAGCCGTGAAAAGCAGCTAAACCCCATTATAAAAATAAATTACTTTTAAAAACCCGTAAAACAAAGACAGTGAAAGAGAGAGAAATTCTTACAAAATTCGTTCAGGGGCTGTGATGCAACCTGGATTGACCATATCTAGACCCACAGCTGGATGAGACATAAGGGTGGACACTCTTGGGGCTGAGAGGTTGGGTGAGCAAACGCAGACCCTTTAAAGTAATACTGCGTGGTACCCATCCCATGGGTCCCAATTCTCCAGGTTCAAGGGCATCTTCCTACATCGAAAACATGCATGAGAAACTCAGAAGATGGTACACCGTGTGATTTTGAAAGGTTTCTAAAACGCACCTCATTTCTCATCTCCTTGTGCTCGGGTTCGCCATTCCAGCTACTTTACTAGCAATCTCCCTACTTGGAGAATCAGCACCTTTAACCTCCTGTTCCCTACAGGTTGCAATTTGTCCTGAGGATGAACGGGAAGAGGGGCAACCAATGAGAGACTAGATCTAGCTGTTGGGACAGGCACAGGTCACTCTATTTTCCCATCAGGAAGAAGAATTAACCACAGGCTCAGCCTGCTGCCAGGAACCAGAATAGGGCCTGAGGCAATCCCGTGCTTTTGCGGCCAGCTCTCAAAAAAGACAGTTGAAAAATGGAGCTCAGGGACACTGCAATTCACAAACCCGCAGAGTTATAAGTGATAACTCTCATCCACAGATATATTGAGGGAAGTCAACGAAGAGGATTTGAAAGCAAGGCAGAATTGCAGGAAACAGGTTTCAGGAGGTAGATTCGAATCGCCTTTAAGGCACATGAAAAGCGGCAAAACGTCGACAATGATGCCCTTGGCCAAAAAGGGCGTATGCGTTTTTTCCTGAATATATTCAGGAAAAAACGCATACGCCCTTTTTTGCCAACCAAGCAACCTGGAAATGCAAATCAGCACTACAAAGAAGTCTCGCTTCCCATGGGTCAAAAGGGCCATGCTGCAAAAAGTGTCAAAACAAGAAATGCAGGACAGGCCATGGAGAAATGGCAGCCTTGCTACGCTGATGGGCGGGATGTAAATTGCCAACAGCCACTCTGGAGAAGTGTACGGTGTGTCCTGAAACATCGAAAAAACACAGCTTAGTGAGCATAGGGCACATCCACTCATGGGCGTATAAATTGGGAAAACTAAAAATCAGCAAAACACAGGCACCCCAAAGTTTGGGGCTGCTCTGTTGACAAGAACCTCCACTTCATGACACCTTAAATATCCCAGGAAAGAGAAAAATGGATAAAAAAGTTGTGGTCCTTATGTACAATGGAATATCACTCAGACATGAAATCAATGTCATAAGGCTAGTAGAAGCAAGATGAGTTGACTTAGGTACGACGATTCTAAGTGAAATAAGTCACACAGAAAAAGACACTTATCATAAGCTATCACTTATAGAGGGAATGTAAAAACCGCTACACTTGAACTGAATTACAAAACAGAACAGAGTCACACGTTTAGAAAACACACTATGGCTGCTTAACGGGAAAGGTGAGGTGGGGTGATGCATAAAACAAGGGGTTCAAATTTGCTCAGATACCGTTCCATACACCCAATATGTAATAGACAAGACCTACTCCTTGCTCCGTGAACTGGACTCAACACCCCCTATTCACCGCACAAGAATATATGTGACTAGTAACAATCTTAAAACCTATGTATTGATATCTGTCTGGAAGTGAGTCAAGTGGGTGTAAATCCGCATAAACACAGCCGTGAAAAGCAGCTAAACCCCATTATAAAAATAAATTACTTTTAAAAACCCGTAAAACAAAGACAGTGAAAGAGAGAGAAATTCTTACAAAATTCGTTCAGGGGCTGTGATGCCACCTGGATTGACCATATCTAGACCCACAGCTGGATGAGACATAAGGTTGGACACTCTTGGGGCTGAGAGGTTGGGTGAGCAAACGCAGACCCTTTAAAGTAATACTGCGTGGTACCCATCCCATGGGTCCCAAATCTCCAGGTTCATGGGCATCTTCCTACATCGAAAACATGCATGAGAAACTCAGAAGATGGTACACCGTGTGATTTTGAAAGGTTTCTAAAACACACCCCATTTCTCATCTCCTTGTGCTCGGGTTCGCCTTTCCAGCTACTTTATTAGCAATCAACTTACTTGGAGAATCAGCACCTTTAAAATGCTGTTCCCTACAGGTTGCAATTTGTCCTGAGGATGAACGGGAAGAGGGGCAACCAATGAGAGACTAGATATAGGTTTTGGGACAGGCACAGGTGACTCTATTTTCCCATCAGGAAGAAGAATTAATCACAGGCTCAGCCTGCAGCCCAGAAGCACAATAGGGCCTGAGGCAATCCCGCGCTTTTGCGGCCAGCTCCCAAAAAAGCGAGTTGAAAAATGGAGCTCAGGGACACTGCAATTCACAAACCCGCAGAGTTATAAATGATAACTCTCATCCACAGATATATTGAGGGAAGTCAACGAAGAGGATTTGAAAGCAAGGCAGAATTGCAGGAAACAGATTTCAGGAGGTAGATTCGAATCGCCTGTAAAGCACATGAAAAGCGGCAAAACGTCGACAATGATGCCCTTGGCCAAAAAGGGCGTATGCGTTTTTTCCTGAATATATTCAGGAAAAAACGCATACGCCCTTTTTGGCCAACCAAGCAACCTGGAAAGGCAAATCAGCGCTACAAAAAAGTCTCGCTTCCCATGGGTCAAAAGGGCCATGCTGCAAAAAGTGTCAAAACCAGAAATGCAGGACAGGCCATGGAGAAATGGCAGCCTTGCTACGCTGATGGGCGGGATGTAAATTGCCAACAGCCACTCTGGAGAAGTGTACGGTGTGTCCTGAAACATCGAAAAAACACAGCTTAGTGAGCACAGGGCACGGCCACTCATGGGCGTATAAATTGGGAAAACTAAAAATCAGCAAGACAGAGGCACCCCAAAGTTTGGGGCTGCTCTGTTGACAAGAACCTCCACTTCATGACACCTTAAATATCCCAGGAAAGAGAAAAATGGATAAAGAAGTTGTGGTCCTTATGTAGAATGGAATATCACTCAGACATGAAATCAATGTCATAAGGCTAGTAGAAGCAAGATGAGTGGACTTAGGTACGACGATTCTAAGTGAAATAAGTCACACAGAAAAAGACACTTATCATAAGCTATCACTTATAGAGGGAATGTAAAAACCGCTACACTTGAACTGAATTACAGAACAGAACAGTATCACACGTTTAGAAAACACACTATGGCTGCTTAACGGGAAAGGTGAGGTGGGGTGATGCATAAAACAAGGGGTTCAAATTCGCTCAGATACCGTTCCATACACCCAATATGTAATAGACAAGACCTACTCCTTGCTCAGTGAACTGGACTCAACACCCCCTATTCACCGCACAAGAATATATGTGACTAGTAACAATCTTAAAACCTATGTATTGATATCTGTCTGGAAGTGAGTCAAGTGGGTGTAAAGCCGCATAAACACAGCCGTGAAAAGCAGCTAAACCCCATTATAAAAATAAATTACTTTTAAAAACCCGTAAAACAAAGACAGTGAAAGAGAGAGAAATTCTTACAAAATTCGTTCAGGGGCTGTGATGCCCCCTGGATTGACCATATCTAGACCCACAGCTGGATGAGACATAAGGGTGGACACTCTTGGGGCTGAGAGGTTGGGTGAGCAAACGCAGACCCTTTAAAGTAATACTGCGTGGTACCCATCCCATGGGTCCCAAATCTCCAGGTTCAAGGGCATCTTCCTACATCGAAAACATGCATGAGAAACTCAGAAGATGGTACACCGTGTGATTTTGAAAGGTTTCTAAAACGCACCTCATTTCTCATCTCCTTGTGCTCGGTTCGCCATTCCAGCTACTTTACTAGCAATCTCCCTACTTGGAGAATCAGCACCTTTAACCTCCTGTTCCCTACAGGTTGCAATTTGTCCTGAGGATGAACGGGAAGAGGGGCAACCAATGAGAGACTAGATCTAGCTGTTGGGACAGGCACAGGTCACTCTATTTTCCCATCAGGAAGAAGAATTAAGCACAGGCTCAGCCTGCTGCCAGGAACCAGAATAGGGCCTGAGGCTATCACGTGCTTTTGCGGCCAGCTCTCAAAAAAGACATTTGAAAAATGGAGCTCAGGGACACTGCAATTCACAAACCCGCAGAGTTATAAGTGATAACTCTCATCCACAGATATATTGAGGGAAGTCAACGAAGAGGATTTGAAAGCAAGGCAGAATTGCAGGAAACAGGTTTCAGGAGGTAGATTCGAATCGCCTTTAAGGCACATGAAAAGCGGCAAAACGTCGACAATGATGCCCTTGGCCAAAAAGGGCGTATGCGTTTTTTCCTGAATATATTCAGGAAAAAACGCATACGCCCTTTTTTGCCAACCAAGCAACCTGGAAATGCAAATCAGCGCTACAAAGAAGTCTCGCTTCCCATGGGTCAAAAGGGCCATGCTGCAAAAAGTGTCAAAACAAGAAATGCAGGACAGGCCATGGAGAAATGGCAGCCTTGCTACGCTGATGGGCGGGATGTAAATTGCCAACAGCCACTCTGGAGAAGTGTACGGTGTGTCCTGAAACATCGAAAAAACACAGCTTAGTGAGCATAGGGCACATCCACTCATGGGCGTATAAATTGGGAAAACTAAAAATCAGCAAGACACAGGCACCCCAAAGTTTGGGGCTGCTCTGTTGACAAGAACCTCCACTTCATGACACCTTAAATATCCCAGGAAAGAGAAAAATGGATAAAGAAGTTGTGGTCCTTATGTACAATGGAATATCACTCAGACATGAAATCAATGTCATAAGGCTAGTAGAAGCAAGATGAGTTGACATAGGTACGACGATTCTAAGTGAAATAAGTCACACAGAAAAAGACACTTATCATAAGCTATCACTTATAGAGGGAATGTAAAAACCGCTACACTTGAACTGAATTACAAAACAGAACAGAGTCACACGTTTAGAAAACACACTATGGCTGCTTAACGGGAAAGGTGAGGTGGGGTGATGCATAAAACAAGGGGTTCAAATTTGCTCAGATACCGTTCCATACACCCAATATGTAATAGACAAGACCTACTCCTTGCTCCGTGAACTGGACTCAACACCCCCTATTCACCGCATAAGAATATATGTGACTAGTAACAATCTTAAAACCTATGTATTGATATCTGTCTGGAAGTGAGTCAAGTGTTTGTAAATCCGCATAAACACAGCCGTGAAAAGCAGCTAAACCCCATTATAAAAATAAATTACTTTTAAAAACCCGTAAAACAAAGACAGTGAAAGAGAGAGAAATTCTTACAAAATTCGTTCAGGGGCTGTGATGCCACCTGGATTGACTATATCTAGACCCACAGCTGGATGAGACATAAGGGTGGACACTCTTGGGGCTGAGAGGTTGGGTGAGGTTGGGTGAGCAAACGCAGACCCTTTAAAGTAATACTGCATGGTACCCGTCCCATGGGTCCCAAGTCTCCAGGTTCAAGGGCATCTTCCTACATCGAAAACATGCATGAGAAACTCAGAAGATGGTACACCGTGTGATTTTGAAAGTTTTCTAAAACGCACCTCATTTCTCATCTCCTTGTGCTCGGGTTCGCCATTCCAGCTACTTTACTAGCAATCTCCCTACTTGGAGAATCAGCACCTTTAACCTCCTGTTCCCTACAGGTTGCAATTTGTCCTGAGGATGAACGGGAAGAGGGGGAACCAATGAGAGACTAGATCTAGCTGTTGGGACAGGCACAGGTCACTCTATTTTCCCATCAGGAAGAAGAATTAACCACAGGCTCAGCCTGCTGCCAGGAACCAGAATAGGGCCTGAGACAATCCCGTGCTTTTGCGGCCAGCTCTCAAAAAAGACAGTTGAAAAATGGAGCTCAGGGACACTGCAATTCACAAACCCGCAGAGTTATAAGTGATAACTCTCATCCACAGATATATTGAGGGAAGGCAACGAAGAGGATTTGAAAGCAAGGCAGAATTGCAGGAAACAGATTTCAGGAGGTAGATTCGAATCGCCTGTAAAGCACATGAAAAGCGGCAAAACGTCGACAATGATGCCCTTGGCCAAGAAGGGCGTATGCGTTTTTTCCTGAATATATTCAGGAAAAAACGCATACGCACTTTTTGGCCAACCAAGCAACCTGGAAAGGCAAATCAGCGCTACAAAGAAGTCTCGCTTCCCATCGGTCAAAAGGGCCATGCTGCAAAAAGTGTCAAAACCAGAAATGCAGGACAGGCCATGGAGAAATGGCAGCCTTGCTACGCTCATGGGCGGGATGTAAGTTGCCAACAGCCACTCTGGAGAAGTGTACGGTGTGTCCTGAAACATCGAAAAAACACAGCTTAGGGAGCATAGGGCATGTCCACTCATGGGCGTATAAATTGGGAAAACTAAAAATCAGCAAGACACAGGCACCCCAAAGTTTAGGGCTGCTCTGTTGACAAGAACCTCCACTTCATGACACCTTAAATATCCCAGGAAAGAGAAAAATGGATAAAGAAGTTGTGGTCCTTATGTACAATGCAATATCACTCAGACATGAAATAAATGTCATAAGGCTAGTAGAAGCAAGATGAGTGGACTTAGGTACGACGATTCTAAGTGAAATAAGTCACACAGAAAAAGACACTTATCATAAGCTATCACTTATAGAGGGAATGTAAAAACCGCTACACTTGAACTGAATTACAGAACAGAACAGAATCACACGTTTAGAAAACACACTATGGCTGCTTAACGGGAAAGGTGAGGTGGGGTGATGCATAAAACAAGGGGTTCAAATTCGCTCAGATACCGTTCCATACACCCAATATGTAATAGACAAGACCTACTCCTTGCTCAGTGAACTGGACTCAACACCCCCTATTCACGGCACAAGAATATATGTGACTAGTAAGAATCTTAAAACCTATGTATTGATATCTGTCTGGAAGTGAGTCAAGTGGGTGTAAAGCCGCATAAACACAGCCGTGAAAAGCAGCTAAACCCCATTATAAAAATAAATTACTTTTAAAAACCGGTAAAACAAAGACAGTGAAAGAGAGAGAAATTCTTACAAAATTCGTTCAGGGGCTGTGATGCCACCTGGATTGACCATATCTAGACCCACAGCTGGATGAGACATAAGGGTGGACACTCTTGGGGCTGAGAGGTTGGGTGAGCAAACGCAGACCCTTTAAAGTAATACTGCATGGTACCCATCCCATGGGTCCCAAATCTCCAGGTTCAAGGGCATCTTCCAACATCGAAAACATGCATGAGAAACTCAGAAGATGGTACACCGTGTGATTTTGAAAGGTTTCTAAAACACACCCCATTTCTCATCTCCTTGTGCGCGGGTTCGCCTTTCCAGCTACTTTACTAGCAATCAACTTACTTGGAGAATCAGCACCTTTAACCTCCTGTTCCCTACAGGTTGCAATTTGTCCTGAGGATGAACGGGAAGAGGGGCAACCAATGAGAGACTAGATCTAGGTGTTGGGACAGGCACAGGTCACTCTATTTTCCCATCAGGAAGAAGAATTAATCACAGGCTCAGCCTGCCGCCCAGAAGCACAATAGGGCCTGAGGCAATCCCGCGCTTTTGCGGCCAGCTCCCAAAAAAGCGAGTTGAAAAATGGAGCTCAGGGACACTGCAATTCACAAACCCGCAGAGTTATAAATGATAACTCTCATCCACAGATATATTGAGGGAAGGCAACGAAGAGGATTTGAAAGCAAGGCAGAATTGCAGGAAACAGATTTCAGGATGTAGATTCGAATCGCCTGTAAAGCACATGAAGAGCGGCAAAACGTCGACAATGATGCCCTTGGCCAAGAAGGGCGTATGCGTTTTTTCCTGAATATATTCAGGAAAAAACGCATACGCACTTTTTGGCCAACCAAGCAACCTGGAAAGGCAAATCAGCGCTACAAAGAAGTCTCGCTTCCCATCGGTCAAAAGGGCCATGCTGCAAAAAGTGTCAAAACCAGAAATGCAGGACAGGCCATGGAGAAATGGCAGCCTTGCTACACTGATGGGCGGGATGTAAGTTGCCAACAGCCACTATGGAGAAGTGTACGGTGTGTCCTGAAACATCGAAAAAACACAGCTTAGGGAGCATAGGGCACGTCCACTCATGGGCGTATAAATTGGGAAAACTAAAAATCAGCAAGACACAGGCACCCCAAAGTTTAGGGCTGCTCTGTTGACAAGAACCTCCACTTCATGACACCTTAAATATCCCAGGAAAGAGAAAAATGGATAAAGAAGTTGTGGTCCTTATGTACAATGCAATATCACTCAGACATGAAATCAATGTCATAAGGCTAGTAGAAGCAAGATGAGTGGACTTAGGTACGACGATTCTAAGTGAAATAAGTCACACAGAAAAAGACACTTATCATAAGCTATCACTTATAGAGGGAATGTAAAAACCGCTACACTTGAACTGAATTACAGAACAGAACAGAATCACACGTTTAGAAAACACACTATGGCTGCTTAACGGGAAAGGTGAGGTGGGGTGATGCATAAAACAAGGGGTTCAAATTCGCTCAGATACCGTTCCATACACCCAATATGTAATAGACAAGACCTACTCCTTGCTCAGTGAACTGGACTCAACACCCCCTATTCACCGCACAAGAATATATGTGACTAGTAACAATCTTAAAACCTATGTATTGATATCTGTCTGGAAGTGAGTCAAGTGGGTGTAAAGCCGCATAAACACAGCCGTGAAAAGCAGCTAAACCCCATTATAAAAATAAATTACTTTTAAAAACCCGTAAAACAAAGACAGTGAAAGAGAGAGAAATTCTTACAAAATTCGTTCAGGGGCTGTGATGCAACCTGGATTGAGCATATCTAGACCCACAGCTGGATGAGACATAAGGGTGGACACTCTTGGGGCTGAGAGGTTGGGTGAGCTAACGCAGACCCTTTAAAGTAATACTGCGTGGTACCCATCCCATGGGTCCCAAGTCTCCAGGTTCAAGGGCATCTTCCTACATCGAAAACATGCATGAGAAACTCAGAAGATGGTACACCGTGTGATTTTGAAAGGTTTCTAAAACGCACCTCATTTCTCATCTCCTTGTGCTCGGGTTCGCCATTCCAGCTACTTTACTAGCAATCTCCCTACTTGGAGAATCAGCACCTTTAACCTCCTGTTCCCTACAGGTTGCAATTTGTCCTGAGGATGAACGGGAAGAGGGGCAACCAATGAGAGACTAGATCTAGCTGTTGGGACAGGCACAGGTCACTCTATTTTCCCATCAGGAAGAAGAATTAACCACAGGCTCAGCCTGCTGCCAGGAACCAGAATAGGGCCTGAGGCAATCCCGTGCTTTTGCGGCCAGCTCTCAAAAAAGACAGTTGAAAAATGGAGCTCAGGGACACTGCAATTCACAAACCCGCAGAGTTATAAGTGATAACTCTCATCCACAGATATATTGAGGGAAGGCAACGAAGAGGATTTGAAAGCAAGGCAGAATTGCAGGAAACAGGTTTCAGGAGGTAGATTCGAATCGCCTTTAAGGCACATGAAAAGCGGCAAAACGTTGACAATGATGACCTTGGCCAAAAAGGGCGTATGCTTTTTTTCTTGAATATATTCAGGAAAAAACTCATACGCCCTTTTTTGCCAACCAAGCAACCTGGAAATGCAAATCAGCGCTACAATGAAGTCTCGCTTCCCATGGGTCAAAAGGGCCATGCTGCAAAAAGTGTCAAAACAAGAAATGCAGGACAGGCCATGGAGAAATGGCAGCCTTGCTACGCTGATGGGCGGGATGTAAATTGCCAACAGCCACTCTGGAGAAGTGTACGGTGTGTCCTGAAACATCGAAAAAACACAGCTTAGTGAGCATAGGGCACATCCACTCATGGGCGTATAAATTGGGAAAACTAAAAATCAGCAAGACACAGGCACCCCAAAGTTTGGGGCTGCTCTGTTGACAAGAACCTCCACTTCATGACACCTTAAATATCCCAGGAAAGAGAAAAATGGATAAAAAAGTTGTGGTCCTTATGTACAATGGAATATCACTCAGACATGAAATCAATGTCATAAGGCTAGTAGAAGCAAGATGAGTTGACTTAGGTACGACGATTCTAAGTGAAATAAGTCACACAGAAAAAGACACTTATCATAAGCTATCACTTATAGAGGGAATGTAAAAACCGCTACACTTGAACTGAATTACAAAACAGAACAGAGTCACACGTTTAGAAAACACACTATGGCTGCTTAACGGGAAAGGTGAGGTGGGGTGATGCATAAAAAAAGGGGTTCAAATTTGCTCAGATACCGTTCCATACACCCAATATGTAATAGACAAGACCTACTCCTTGCTCCGTGAACTGGACTCAACACCCCCTATTCACCGCACAAGAATATATGTGACTAGTAACAATCTTAAAACCTATGTATTGATATCTGTCTGGAAGTGAGTCAAGTGGGTGTAAATCCGCATAAACACAGCCGTGAAAAGCAGCTAAACCCCATTATAAAAATAAATTACTTTTAAAAACCCGTAAAACAAAGACAGTGAAAGAGAGAGAAATTCTTACAAAATTCGTTCAGGGGCTGTGATGCCACCTGGATTGACCATATCTAGACCCACAGCTGGATGAGACATAAGGTTGGACACTCTTGGGGCTGAGAGGTTGGGTGAGCAAACGCAGACCCTTTAAAGTAATACTGCGTGGTACCCATCCCATGGGTCCCAAATCTCCAGGTTCAAGGGCATCTTCCTACATCGAAAACATGCATGAGAAACTCAGAAGATGGTACACCGTGTGATTTTGAAAGGTTTCTAAAACACACCCCATTTCTCATCTCCTTGTGCTCGGGTTCGCCTTTCCAGCTACTTTATTAGCAATCAACTTACTTGGAGAATCAGCACCTTTAAAATCCTGTTCCCTACAGGTTGCAATTTGTCCTGAGGATGAACGGGAAGAGGGGCAACCAATGAGAGACTAGATATAGGTTTTGGGACAGGCACAGGTGACTCTATTTTCCCATCAGGAAGAAGAATTAATCACAGGCTCAGCCTGCAGCCCAGAAGCACAATAGGGCCTGAGGCAATCCCGCGCTTTTGCGGCCAGCTCCCAAAAAAGCGAGTTGAAAAATGGAGCTCAGGGACACTGCAATTCACAAACCCGCAGAGTTATAAATGATAACTCTCATCCACAGATATATTGAGGGAAGTCAACGAAGAGGATTTGAAAGCAAGGCAGAATTGCAGGAAACAGATTTCAGGAGGTAGATTCGAATCGCCTGTAAAGCACATGAAAAGCGGCAAAACGTCGACAATGATGCCCTTGGCCAAAAAGGGCGTATGCGTTTTTTCCTGAATATATTCAGGAAAAAACGCATACGCCCTTTTTGGCCAACCAAGCAACCTGGAAAGGCAAATCAGCGCTACAAAAAAGTCTCGCTTCCCATGGGTCAAAAGGGCCATGCTGCAAAAAGTGTCAAAACCAGAAATGCAGGACAGGCCATGGAGAAATGGCAGCCTTGCTACGCTGATGGGCGGGATGTTAATTGCCAACAGCCACTCTGGAGAAGTGTACGGTGTGTCCTGAAACATCGAAAAAACACAGCTTAGTGAGCACAGGGCACGTCCACTCATGGGCGTATAAATTGGGAAAACTAAAAATCAGCAAGACACAGGCACCCCAAAGTTTGGGGCTGCTCTGTTGACAAGAACCTCCACTTCATGACACCTTAAATATCCCAGGAAAGAGAAAAATGGATAAAGAAGTTGTGGTCCTTATGTACAATGGAATATCACTCAGACATGAAATCAATGTCATAAGGCTAGTAGAAGCAAGATGAGTGGACTTAGGTACGACGATTCTAAGTGAAATAAGTCACACAGAAAAAGACACTTATCATAAGCTATCACTTATAGAGGGAATGTAAAAACCGCTACACTTGAACTGAATTACAGAACAGAACAGAATCACACGTTTAGAAAACACACTATGGCTGCTTAACGGGAAAGGTGAGGTGGGGTGATGCATAAAACAAGGGGTTCAAATTCGCTCAGATACCGTTCCATACACCCAATATGTAATAGACAAGACCTACTCCTTGCTCAGTGAACTGGACTCAACACCCCCTATTCACCGCACAAGAATATATGTGACTAGTAACAATCTTAAAACCTATGTATTGATATCTGTCTGGAAGTGAGTCAAGTGGGTGTAAAGCCGCATAAACACAGCCGTGAAAAGCAGCTAAACCCCATTATAAAAATAAATTACTTTTAAAAACCCGTAAAACAAAGACAGTGAAAGAGAGAGAAATTCTTACAAAATTCGTTCAGGGGCTGTGATGCCCCCTGGATTGACCATATCTAGACCCACAGCTGGATGAGACATAAGGGTGGACACTCTTGGGGCTGAGAGGTTGGGTGAGCAAACGCAGACCCTTTAAAGTAATACTGCGTGGTACCCATCCCATGGGTCCCAAATCTCCAGGTTCAAGGGCATTTTCCTACATCGAAAACATGCATGAGAAACTCAGAAGATGGTACACCGTGTGATTTTGAAAGGTTTCTAAAACGCACCTCATTTCTCATCTCCTTGTGCTCGGGTTCGCCATTCCAGCTACTTTACTAGCAATCTCCCTACTTGGAGAATCAGCACCTTTAACCTCCTGTTCCCTACAGGTTGCAATTTGTCCTGAGGATGAACGGGAAGAGGGGCAACCAATGAGAGACTAGATCTAGCTGTTGGGACAGGCACAGGTCACTCTATTTTCCCATCAGGAAGAAGAATTAACCACAGGCTCAGCCTGCTGCCAGGAACCAGAATAGGGCCTGAGGCTATCCCGTGCTTTTGCGGCCAGCTCTCAAAAAAGACAGTTGAAAAATGGAGCTCAGGGACACTGCAATTCACAAACCCGCAGAGTTATAAGTGATAACTCTCATCCACAGATATATTGAGGGAAGTCAACGAAGAGGATTTGAAAGCAAGGCAGAATTGCAGGAAACAGGTTTCAGGAGGTAGATTCGAATCGCCTTTAAGGCACATGAAAAGCGGCAAAACGTCGACAATGATGCCCTTGGCCAAAAAGGGCGTATGCGTTTTTTCCTGAATATATTCAGGAAAAAACGCATACGCTCTTTTTTGCCAACCAAGCAACCTGGAAATGCAAATCAGCGCTACAAAGAAGTCTCGCTTCCCATGGGTCAAAAGGGCCATTCTGCAAAAAGTGTCAAAACAAGAAATGCAGGACAGGCCATGGAGAAATGGCAGCCTTGCTACGCTGATGGGCGGGATGTAAATTGCCAACAGCCACTCTGGAGAAGTGTACGGTGTGTCCTGAAACATCGAAAAAACACAGCTTAGTGAGCATAGGGCACATCCACTCATGGGCGTATAAATTGGGAAAACTAAAAATCAGCAAGACACAGGCACCCCAAAGTTTGGGGCTGCTCTGTTGACAAGAACCTCCACTTCATGACACCTTAAATATCCCAGGAAAGAGAAAAATGGATAAAGAAGTTGTGGTCCTTATGTACAATGCAATATCACTCAGACATGAAATAAATGTCATAAGGCTAGTAGAAGCAAGATGAGTGGACTTAGGTACGACGATTCTAAGTGAAATAAGTCACACAGAAAAAGACACTTATCATAAGCTATCACTTATAGAGGGAATGTAAAAACCGCTACACTTGAACTGAATTACAGAACAGAACAGAATCACACGTTTAGAAAACACACTATGGCTGCTTAACGGGAAAGGTGAGGTGGGGTGATGCATAAAACAAGGGGTTCAAATTCGCTCAGATACCGTTCCATACACCCAATATGTAATAGACAAGACCTACTCATTGCTCAGTGAACTGGACTCAACACCCCCTATTCACGGCACAAGAATATATGTGACTAGTAAGAATCTTAAAACCTATGTATTGATATCTGTCTGGAAGTGAGTCAAGTGGGTGTAAAGCCGCATAAACACAGCCGTGAAAAGCAGCTAAACCCCATTATAAAAATAAATTACTTTTAAAAACCCGTAAAACAAAGACAGTGAAAGAGAGAGAAATTCTTACAAAATTCGTTCAGGGGCTGTGATGCCACCTGGATTGACCATATCTAGACCCACAGCTGGATGAGACATAAGGGTGGACACTCTTGGGGCTGAGAGGTTGGGTGAGCAAACGCAGACCCTTTAAAGTAATACTGCGTGATACCCATCCCATGGGTCCCAAATCTCCAGGTTCAAGGGCATCTTCCAACATCGAAAACATGCATGAGAAACTCAGAAGATGGTACACCGTGTGATTTTGAAAGGTTTCTAAAACACACCCCATTTCTCATCTCCTTGTGCTCGGGTTCGCCTTTCCAGCTACTTTACTAGCAATCAACTTACTTGGAGAATCAGCACCTTTAACCTCCTGTTCCCTACAGGTTGCAATTTGTCCTGAGGATGAACGGGAAGAGGGGCAACCAATGAGAGACTAGATCTAGGTGTTGGGACAGGCACAGGTCACTCTATTTTCCCATCAGGAAGAAGAATTAATCACAGGCTCAGCCTGCCGCCCAGAAGCACAATAGGGCCTGAGGCAATCCCGCGCTTTTGCGGCCAGCTCCCAAAAAAGCGAGTTGAAAAATGGAGCTCAGGGACACTGCAATTCACAAACCCGCAGAGTTATAAATGATAACTCTCATCCACAGATATATTGAGGGAAGGCAACGAAGAGGATTTGAAAGCAAGGCAGAATTGCAGGAAACAGATTTCAGGAGGTAGATTCGAATCGCCTGTAAAGCACATGAAGAGCGGCAAAACGTCGACAATGATGCCCTTGGCCAAGAAGGGCGTATGCGTTTTTTCCTGAATATATTCAGGAAAAAACGCATACGCACTTTTTGGCCAACCAAGCAACCTGGAAAGGCAAATCAGCGCTACAAAGAAGTCTCGCTTCCCATCGGTCAAAAGGGCCATGCTGCAAAAAGTGTCAAAACCAGAAATGCAGGACAGGCCATGGAGAAATGGCAGCCTTGCTACACTGATGGGCGGGATGTAAGTTGCCAACAGCCACTATGGAGAAGTGTACGGTGTGTCCTGAAACATCGAAAAAACACAGCTTAGGGAGCATAGGGCACGTCCACTCATGGGCGTATAAATTGGGAAAACTAAAAATCAGCAAGACACAGGCACCCCAAAGTTTAGGGCTGCTCTGTTGACAAGAACCTCCACTTCATGACACCTTAAATATCCCAGGAAAGAGAAAAATGGATAAAGAAGTTGTGGTCCTTATGTACAATGCAATATCACTCAGACATGAAATCAATGTCATAAGGCTAGTAGAAGCAAGATGAGTGGACTTAGGTACGACGATTCTAAGTGAAATAAGTCACACAGAAAAAGACACTTATCATAAGCTATCACTTATAGAGGGAATGTAAAAACCGCTACACTTGCACTGAATTACAGAACAGAACAGAATCACACGTTTAGAAAACACACTATGGCTGCTTAACGGGAAAGGTGAGGTGGGGTGATGCATAAAACAAGGGGTTCAAATTCGCTTAGATACCGTTCCATACACCCAATATGTAATAGACAAGACCTACTCCTTGCTCAGTGAACTGGACTCAACACCCCCTATTCACCGCACAAGAATATATGTGACTAGTAACAATCTTAAAACCTATGTATTGATATCTGTCTGGAAGTGAGTCAAGTGGGTGTAAAGCCGCATAAACACAGCCGTGAAAAGCAGCTAAACCCCATTATAAAAATAAATTACTTTTAAAAACCCGTAAAACAAAGACAGTGAAAGAGAGAGAAATTCTTACAAAATTCGTTCAGGGGCTGTGATGCAACCTGGATTGACCATATCTAGACCCACAGCTGGATGAGACATAAGGGTGGACACTCTTGGGGCTGAGAGGTTGGGTGAGTTTGGGTGACCAAACGCAGACCCTTTAAAGTAATACTGCATGGTACCCATCCCATGGGTACCAAATCTCCAGGTTCAAGGGCATCTTCCTACATCGAAAACTTGCATGAGGAACCCAGAAGAAGGTACACCGTGTGATTTTGAAAGGTTTCTAAAACGCACCTCATTTCTCATCTCCTTGTGCTCGGGTTCGCCATTCCAGCTACTTCACTAGCAATCTCCCTACTTGGAGAATCAGCACCTTTAACCTCCTGTTCTGTACAGGTTGCAATTTGTCCTGAGGATGAACGGGAAGAGGGGAAACCAATGAGAGAATAGATCTAGGTGTTGGGACAGGCACAGGTCACTCTATTTTCCCATCAGGAAAAAGAATTAACCACAGGCTCAGCCTGCCGCCGGGAACAAGAATAGGGCCTGAGGCAATCCCGTGCTTTTGCGGCCAGCTCCAAAAAAAGACAGTTGAAAAATGGAGCTCAGGGGGACTGCCATTCACAAACCCGCTGAGTTATAAATGATAACTCTCGTCCACAAATATATTGAGGGAAGGCAACGAAGAGGATTTGAAAGCAAGGCAGAATTGCAGGAAACAGGTTTCAGGAGGTAGATTCGAATCGCCTTTAAAGCACATGAAAAGTGGCAAAACGTCGACAATGATGCCCTTGGCCAAAAAGGGCGTATGCGTTTTTTCCTGAATATATTCAGGAAAAAACGCATACGCCCTTTTTGGCCAACCAAGCAACCTGGAAAGGCAAATCAGTGCTACAAAGAAGTCTCGCTTCCCATCGGTCAAAAGGGTCATGCTGCAAAAAGTGTCAAAACCAGAAATGCAGGACAGGCCATGGAGAAATGGCAGCCTTGCTACGCTGATGGGCGGGATGTAAATTGCCAACAGCCACTCTGGAGAAGTGTACGGTGTGTCCTGAAACATCGAAAAAACACAGCTTAGGGAGCATAGGGCACGTCCACTCATGGGCGTATAAATTGGGAAAAAGAAAAATCAGCAAGACACAGGCACCCCAAAGTTTGGGGCTGCTCTGTTGACAAGAACCTCCACTTCATGACACCTTAAATATCCCAGGAAAGAGAAAAATGGATAAAAAAGTTGTGGTCCTTATGTACAATGGAATATCACTCAGACATGAAATCAATGTCATAAGGCTAGTAGAAGCAAGATGAGTGGACTTAGGTACGACGATTCTAAGTGAAATAAGTCACACAGAAAAAGACACTTATCATAAGCTATCACTTATAGAGGGAATGTAAAAACCGCTACACTTGAACTGAATTACAAAACAGAACAGAGTCACACGTTTAGAAAACACACTATGGCTGCTTAACGGGAAAGGTGAGGTGGGGTGATGCATAAAACAAGGGGTTCAAATTCGCTCAGATACCATTCCATACACCCAATATGTAATAGACAAGACCTACTCCTTGCTCCGTGAACTGGACTCAACACCCCCTATTCACCGCACAAGAATATATGTGACTAGTAACAATCTTAAAACCTATGTATTGATATCTGTCTGGAAGTGAGTCAAGTGGGTGTAAATCCGCATAAACACAGCCGTGAAAAGCAGCTAAACCCCATTATAAAAATAAATTACTTTTAAAAACCCGTAAAACAAAGACAGTGAAAGAGAGAGAAATTCTTACAAAATTCGTTCAGGGGCTGTGATGCCACCTGGATTGACCATATCTAGACCCACAGCTGGATGAGACATAAGGGTGGACACTCTTGGGGCTGAGAGGTTGGGTGAGCAAACGCAGACCCTTTAAAGTAATACTGCGTGATACCCATCCCATGGGTCCCAAATCTCCAGGTTCAAGGGCATCTTCCTACATCGAAAACGTGCATGAGAAACTCAGAAGATGGTACACCGTGTGATTTTGAAAGGTTTCTAAAACACACCCCATTTCTCATCTCCTTGTGCTCGGGTTCGCCTTTCCAGCTACTTTACTAGCAATCAACTTACTTGGAGAATCAGCACCTTTAACCTCCTGTTCCCTACAGGTTGCAATTTGTCCTGAGGATGAACGGGAAGAGGGGCAACCAATGAGAGACAAGATCTAGGTGTTGGGACAGGCACAGGTCACTCTATTTTCCCATCAGGAAGAAGAATTAATCACAGGCTCAGCCTGCCGCCCAGAAGCACAATAGGGCCTGAGGCAATCCCGCGCTTTTGCGGCCAGCTCCCAAAAAAGCGAGTTGAAAAATGGAGCTCAGGGACACTGCAATTCACAAACCCGCAGAGTTATAAATGATAACTCTCATCCACAGATATATTGAGGGAAGGAAACGAAGAGGATTTGAAAGCAAGGCAGAATTGCAGGAAACAGATTTCAGGAGGTAGATTCGAATCGCCTGTAAAGCACATGTAAAGCGGCAAAACTTCGACAATGATGCACTTGGCCAAGAACGGCGTATGCGTTTTTTCCTGAATATATTCAGGAAAAAACGCATACGCCCTTTTTGGCCAACCAAGCAACCTGGAAAGGCAAATCAGCGCTACAAAGAAGTCTCGCTTCCCATCGGTCAAAAGCTCCATGCTGCAAAAAGTGTCAAAACCAGAAATGCAGGACAGGCCATGGAGAAATGGCAGCCTTGCTACGCTGATGAGCGGGATGTAAGTTGCCAACAGCCACTCTGGAGAAGTGTACGGTGTGTCCTGAAACATCGAAAAAACACAGCTTAGGGAGCATAGGGCACGTCCACTCATGGGCGTATAAATTGGGAAAACTAAAAATCAGCAAGACACAGGCACCCCAAAGTTTAGGGCTGCTCTGTTGACAAGAACCTCCACTTCATGACACCTTAAATATCCCAGGAATGAGAAAATTGGATAAAGAAGTTGTGGTCCTTATGTACAATGCAATATCACTCAGACATGAAATCAATGTCATAAGGCTAGTAGAAGCAAGATGAGTGGACTTAGGTACGACGATTCTAAGGGAAATAAGTCACAGAGAAAAAGACACTTATCATAAGCTATCACTTATATAGGGAATGTAAAAACCGCTAAACTTGAACTGAATTACAAAACAGAACAGAGTCACACGTTTAGAAAACACACTACGGCTGCTTAACGGGAAAGGTGAGGTGGGGTGAGGCATAAAACAAGGGTTTCAAATTCGCTCAGATACCGTTCCATACACCCAATATGTAATAGACAAGACCTACTCCTTGCTCCGTGAACTGGACTCAACACCCCCTATTCACCGCACAAGAATATATGTGACTAGTAACAATCTTAAAACCTATGTATTGATATCTGTCTGGAAGTGAGTCAAGTGGGTGTAAATCCGCATAAACACAGCCGTGAAAAGCAGCTAAACCCCATTATAAAAATAAATTACTTTTAAAAACCCGTAAAACAAAGACAGTGAAAGAGAGAGAAATTCTTACAAAATTCTTTCAGAGGCTGTGATGCAACCTGGATTGACCATATCTACACGCACAGCTGGATGAGACATAAGGGTGGACAGTTTTGGGGCTGAAAGGTTGGGTTAGTTTGGGTGAGCAAACGCAGACCCTTTAAAGTAATACTGCGTGGTACCCATCCCATGGGTCCCAAGTCTCCAGGTTCAAGGGCATCTTCCTACATCGAAAACATGCATGAGAAACTCAGAAGATGGTACACCGTGTGATTTTGAAAGGTTTCTAAAACACACCCCATTTCTCATCTCCTTGTGCTCGGGTTCGCCTTTCCAGCTACTTTACTAGCAATCAACTTACTTGGAGAATCAGCACCTTTAACCTCCTGTTCCCTACAGGTTGCAATTTGTCCTGAGGATGAACGGGAAGAGGGGCAACCAATGAGAGACTAGATCTAGGTGTTGGGACAGGCACAGGGCACTCTATTTTCCCATCAGGAAGAAGAATTAATCACAGGCTCAGCCTGCAGCCCAGAAGCACAATAGGGCCTGAGGCAATCCCGCGCTTTTGCGGCCAGCTCCCAAAAAAGCGAGTTGAAAAATGGAGCTCAGGGACACTGCAATTCACAAACCCGCAGAGTTATAAATGATAACTCTCATCCACAGATATATTGAGGGAAGGAAACGAAGAGGATTTGAAAGCAAGGCAGAATTGCAGGAAACAGATTTCAGGAGGTAGATTCGAATCGCCTGTAAAGCACATGAAAAGCGGCAAAACGTCGACAATGATGCCCTTGGCCAAAAAGGGCGTATGCGTTTTTTCCTGAATATATTCAGGAAAAAACGCATACGCCCTTTTTGGCCAACCAAGCAACCTGGAAAGGCAAATCAGCGCTACAAAGAAGTCTCGCTTCCCATCGGTCAAAAGGGCCATGCTGCAAAAAGTGTCAAAACCAGAAATGCAGGACAGGCCATGGAGAAATGGCAGCCTTGCTACGCTGATGGGCGGGATGTAAATTGCCAACAGCCACTCTGGAGAAGTGTACGGTGTGTCCTGAAACATCGAAAAAACACAGCTTAGTGAGCATAGGGCACGTCCAATCATGGGCGCATAAATTGGGAAAACTAAAAATCAGCAAGACACAGGCACCCCAAAGTTTGGGGCTGCTCTGTTGACAAGAACCTCCACTTCATGACACCTTAAATATCCCAGGAAAGAGAAAAATGGATAAAGAAGTTGTGGTCCTTATGTACAATGGAATATCACTCAGACATGAAATCAATGTCATAAGGCTAGTAGAAGCAAGATGAGTGGACTTAGGTACGACGATTCTAAGTGAAATAAGTCACACAGAAAAAGACACTTATCATAAGCTATCACTTATAGAGGGAATGTAAAAACCGCTACACTTGAACTGAATTACAGAACAGAACAGAATCACACGTTTAGAAAACACACTATGGCTGCTTAACGGGAAAGGTGAGGTGGGGTGATGCATAAAACAAGGGGTTCAAATTCGCTCAGATACCGTTCCATACACCCAATATGTAATAGACAAGACCTACTCCTTGCTCAGTGAACTGGACTCAACACCCCCTATTCACCGCACAAGAATATATGTGACTAGTAACAATCTTAAAACCTATGTATTGATATCTGTCTGGAAGTGAGTCAAGTGGGTGTAAAGCCGCATAAACACAGCCGTGAAAAGCAGCTAAACCCCATTATAAAAATAAATTACTTTTAAAAACCCGTAAAACAAAGACAGTGAAAGAGAGAGAAATTCTTACAAAATTCGTTCAGGGGCTGTGATGCCCCCTGGATTGACCATATCTAGACCCACAGCTGGATGAGACATAAGGGTGGACACTCTTGGGGCTGAGAGGTTGGGTGAGGTTGGGTGAGCAAACGCAGACCCTTTAAAGTAATACTGCATGGTACCCGTCCCATGGGTCCCAAATCTCCAGGTTCACGGGCATCTTCCTACATCGAAAACTTGCATGAGGCACCCAGAAGAAGGTACACCGTGTGATTTTGAAAGGTTTCTAAAACGCACCTCATTTCTCATCTCCTTGTGCTCGGGTTCGCCATTCCAGCTACTTCACTAGCAATCTCCCTACTTGGAGAATCAGCACCTTTAACCTCCTGTTCTGTACAGGTTGCAATTTGTCCTGAGGATGAACGGGAAGAGGGGCAACCAATGAGAGACTAGATCTAGGTGTTGGGACAGGCACAGGTCACTCTATTTTCCCATCAGGAAAAAGATTTAACCACAGGCTCAGCCTGCCGCCGCGAACCAGAATAGGGCCTGAGGCAATCCCGTGCTTTTGCGGCCAGCTCCCAAACAAGACAGTTGAAAAATGGAGCTCAGGGGCACTGCAATTCACAAACCTGCTGAGTTATAAATGATAACTCTCGACCTCAAATATATTGAGGGAAGGCAACGAAGAGGATTTGAAAGCAAGGCAGAATTGCAGGAAACAGATTTCAGGAGGTAGATTCGAATCGCCTGTAAAGCACATGAAAAGCGGCAAAACGTCGACAATGATGCCCTTGGCCAAAAAGGGCGTATGCGTTTTTTCCTGAATATATTCAGGAAAAAACGCATACGCCCTTTTTGGCCAACCAAGCAACCTGGAAAGGCAAATCAGTGCTACAAAGAAGTCTCGCTTCCCATCGGTCAAAAGGGTCATGCTGCAAAAAGTGTCAAAACCAGAAATGCAGGACAGGCCATGGAGAAATGGCAGCCGTGCTACGCTGATGGGCGGGATGTTAATTGCCAACAGCCACTCTGGAGAAGTGTACGGTGTGTCCTGAAACATCGAAAAAACACAGCTTAGGGAGCATAGGGCACGTCCACTCATGGGCATATAAATTGGGAAAACTAAAAATCAGCAAGACACAGGCACCCCAAAGTTTAGGGCTGCTCTGTTGACAAGAACCTCCACTTCATGACAACTTAAATATCCCAGGAAAGAGAAAAATGGATAAAGAAGTTGTGGTCCTTATGTACAATGGAATATCACTCAGACATGAAATCAATGTCATAAGGCTAGTAGAAGCAAGATGAGTGGACTTAGGTACGACAATTCTAAGTGAAATAAGTCACACAGAAAAAGACACTTATCATAAGCTATCACTTATAGAGGGAATGTAAAAACCGCTACACTTGAACTGAATTACAAAACAGAACAGAGTCACACGTTTAGAAAACACACTATGGCTGCTTAACGGGAAAGGTGAGGTGGGGTGATGCATAAAACAAGGGTTTCAAATTCGCTCAGATACCGTTCCATACACCCAATATGTAATAGACAAGACCTACTCCTTGCTCCGTGAACTGGACTCAACACCCCCTATTCACCGCACAGGAATATATGTGACTAGTAAGAATCTTAAAACCTATGTATTGATATCTGTCTGGAAGTGAGTCAAGTGGGTGTAAAGCCGCATAAACACAGCCGTGAAAAGCAGCGAAACCCCATTATAAAAATAAATTACTTTTAAAAACCCGTAAAACAAAGACAGTGAAAGAGAGAGAAATTCTTACAAAATTCGTTCAGAGGCTGTGATGCAACCTGGATTGACCATATCTACACGCACAGCTGGATGAGACATAAGGGTGGACACTCTTGGGGCTGAAAGGTTGGGTTAGGTTCGGTGAGCAAACGCAGACCCTTCAAAGTAATACTGCGTGGTACCCATCCCATGGGTCCCAAGTCTCCAGGTTCAAGGGCATCTTCCTACATCGAAAACATGCATGAGAAACTCAGAAGATGGTACACCGTGTGATTTTGAAAGTTTTCTAAAACGCACCTCATTTCTCATCTCCTTGTGCTCGGGTTCGCCATTCCAGCTACTTTACTAGCAATCTCCCTACTTGGAGAATCAGCACCTTTAACCTCCTGTTCCCTACAGGTTGCAATTTGTCCTGAGGATGAACGGGAAGAGGGGGAACCAATGAGAGACTAGATCTAGCTGTTGGGACAGGCACAGGTCACTCTATTTTCCCATCAGGAAGAAGAATTAACCACAGGCTCAGCCTGCTGCCAGGAACCAGAATAGGGCCTGAGGCAATCCCGTGCTTTTGCGGCCAGCTCTCAAAAAAGACAGTTGAAAAATGGAGCTCAGGGACACTGCAATTCACAAACCCGTAGAGTTATAAGTGATAACTCTCATCCACAGATATATTGAGGGAAGGCAACGAAGAGGATTTGAAAGCAAGGCAGAATTGCAGGAAACAGATTTCAGGAGGTAGAATCGAATCGCCTTTAAGGCACATGAAAAGCGGCAAAACGTCGACAATGATGCCCTTGGCCAAAAAGGGCGTATGCGTTTTTTCCTGAATATATTCAGGAAAAAACGCATACGCCCTTTTTGGCCAACCAAGCAACCTGGAAAGGCAAATCAGCGCTAAAAAGAAGTCTCGCTTCCCATCGGCCAAAAGGGACATGCTGCAAAAAGTGTCAAAACCAGAAATGCAGGACAGGCCATGGAGAAATGGCAGCCTTGCTACGCTGATGGGCGGGATGTTAATTGCCAACAGCCACTCTGGAGAAGTGTACGGTGTGTCCTGAAACATCGAAAAAACTCAGCTTAGTGAGCATAGGGCACGTCCACTCATGGGCGTACAAATTGGGAAAACTAAAAATGAGCAAGACACAGGCACCCCAAAGTTTGGGGCTGCTCTGTTGACAAGAACCTCCACTTCATGACACCTTAAATATCCCAGGAAAGAGAAAAATGGATAAAGAAGTTGTGGTCCTTATGTACAATGCAATATCACTCAGACATGAAATCAATGTCATAAGGCTAGTAGATGCAAGATGAGTGGACTTGGGTACGACGATTCTAAGAGAAATAAGTCACACAGAAAAAGACACTTATCATAAGCTATCACTTATAGAGGGAATGTAAAAACCACTACACTTGAACTGAATTACAAAACAGAACAGAGTCACACGTTTAGAAAACACACTATGGCTGCTTAACGGGAAAGGTGAGGTGGGGTGATGCATAAAACAAGGGGTTCAAATTTGCTCAGATACCGTTCCATACACCCAATATGTAATAGACAAGACCTACTCCTTGCTCCGTGAACTGGACTCAACACCCCCTTTTCACCGCACAAGAATATATGTGACTAGTAACAATCTTAAAACCTATGTATTGATATCTGTCTGGAAGTGAGTCAAGTGTTTGTAAATTCGCATAAACACAGCCGTGAAAAGCAGCTAAACCCCATTATAAAAATAAATTACTTTTAAAAACCCGTAAAACAAAGACAGTGAAAGAGAGAGAAATTCTTACAAAATTCGTTCAGGGGCTGTGATGCCACCTGGATTGACCATATCTAGACCCACAGCTGGATGAGACATAAGGGTGGACACTCTTGGGGCTGAGAGGTTGGGTGAGGTTGGGTGAGCAAACGCAGACCCTTTAAAGTAATACTGCATGGTACCCGTCCCATGGGTCCCAAATCTCCAGGTTCACGGGCATCTTCCTACATCGAAAACTTGCATGAGGAACCCAGAAGAAGGTACACCGTGTGATTTTGAAAGGTTTCTAAAACGCACCTCATTTCTCATCTCCTTGTGCTCGGGTTCGCCATTCCAGCTACTTCACTAGGAATCTCCCTACTTGGAGAATCAGCACCTTTAACCTCCTGTTCTGTACAGGTTGCAATTTGTCCTGAGGATGAACGGGAAGAGGGGCAACCAATGAGAGACTAGATCTAGGTGTTGGGACAGGCACAGGTCACTCTATTTTCCCATCAGGAAAAAGAATTAACCACAGGCTCAGCCTGCCGCCGGGAACCAGAATAGGGCCTGAGGCAATCCCGTGCTTTTGCGGCCAGCTCTCAAAAAAGACAGTTGAAAAATGGAGCTCAGGGACACTGCAATTCACAAACCCGCAGAGTTATAAGTGATAACTCTCATCCACAGATATATTGAGGGAAGGCAACGAAGAGGATTTGAAAGCAAGGCAGAATTGCAGGAAACAGGTTTCAGGAGGTAGATTCGAATCGCCTTTAAGGCACATGAAAAGCGGCAAAACGTCGACAATGATGCCCTTGGCCAAAAAGGGCGTATGCGTTTTTTCCTGAATATATTCAGGAAAAAACGCCTACGCCCTTTTTTGCCAACCAAGCAACCTGGAAATGCAAATCAGCGCTACAAAGAAGTCTCGCTTCCCATGGGTCAAAAGGGCCATGCTGCAAAAAGTGTCAAAACAAGAAATGCAGGACAGGCCATGGAGAAATGGCAGCCTTGCTACGCTGACGGGCGGGATGTAAATTGCCAACAGCCACTCTGGAGAAGTGTACGGTGTGTCCTGAAATATCGAAAAAACACAGCTTAGTGAGCATAGGGCACATCCACTCATGGGCGTATAAATTGGGAAAACTAAAAATCAGCAAGACACAGGCACCCCAAAGTTTGGGGCTGCTCTGTTGACAAGAACCTCCACTTCATGACACCTTAAATATCCCAGGAAAGAGAAAAATGGATAAAGAAGTTGTGGTCCTTATGTACAATGCAATATCACTCAGACATGAAATCAATGTCATAAGGCTAGTAGATGCAAGATGAGTGGACTTGGGTACGACGATTCTAAGAGAAATAAGTCACACAGAAAAAGACACTTATCATAAGCTATCACTTATAGAGGGAATGTAAAAACCACTACACTTGAACTGAATTACAAAACAGAACAGAGTCACACGTTTAGAAAACACACTATGGCTGCTTAACGGGAAAGGTGAGGTGGGGTGATGCATAAAACAAGGGGTTCAAATTTGCTCAGATACCGTTCCATACACCCAATATGTAATAGACAAGACCTACTCCTTGCTCCGTGAACTGGACTCAACACCCCCTTTTCACCGCACAAGAATATATGTGACTAGTAACAATCTTAAAACCTATGTATTGATATCTGTCTGGAAGTGAGTCAAGTGTTTGTAAATTCGCATAAACACAGCCGTGAAAAGCAGCTAAACCCCATTATAAAAATAAATTACTTTTAAAAACCCGTAAAACAAAGACAGTGAAAGAGAGAGAAATTCTTACAAAATTCGTTCAGGGGCTGTGATGCCACCTGGATTGACCATATCTAGACCCACAGCTGGATGAGACATAAGGGTGGACACTCTTGGGGCTGAGAGGTTGGGTGAGGTTGGGTGAGCAAACGCAGACCCTTTAAAGTAATACTGCATGGTACCCGTCCCATGGGTCCCAAATCTCCAGGTTCACGGGCATCTTCCTACATCGAAAACTTGCATGAGGAACCCAGAAGAAGGTACACCGTGTGATTTTGAAAGGTTTCTAAAACGCACCTCATTTCTCATCTCCTTGTGCTCGGGTTCGCCATTCCAGCTACTTCACTAGGAATCTCCCTACTTGGAGAATCAGCACCTTTAACCTCCTGTTCTGTACAGGTTGCAATTTGTCCTGAGGATGAACGGGAAGAGGGGCAACCAATGAGAGACTAGATCTAGGTGTTGGGACAGGCACAGGTCACTCTATTTTCCCATCAGGAAAAAGAATTAACCACAGGCTCAGCCTGCCGCCGGGAACCAGAATAGGGCCTGAGGCAATCCCGTGCTTTTGCGGCCAGCTCTCAAAAAAGACAGTTGAAAAATGGAGCTCAGGGACACTGCAATTCACAAACCCGCAGAGTTATAAGTGATAACTCTCATCCACAGATATATTGAGGGAAGGCAACGAAGAGGATTTGAAAGCAAGGCAGAATTGCAGGAAACAGATTTCAGGAGGTAGATTCGAATCGCCTGTAAAGCACATGAAAAGCGGCAAAACGTCGAAAATGATGCCCTTGGCCAAAAAGGGCGTATGCGTTTTTTCCTGAATATATTCAGGAAAAAACGCATACGCCCTTTTTGGCCAACCAAGCAACCTGGAAAGGCAAATCAGTGCTACAAAGAAGTCTCGCTTCCCATCGGCCAAAAGGGACATGCTGCAAAAAGTGTCAAAACCAGAAATGCAGGACAGGCCATGGAGAAATGGCAGCCTTGCTACGCTGATGGGCGGGATGTTAATTGCCAACAGCCACTCTGGAGAAGTGTACGGTGTGTCCTGAAACATCGAAAAAACTCAGCTTAGTGAGCATAGGGCACGTCCACTCATGGGCGTATAAATTGGGAAAACTAAAAATGAGCAAGACACAGGCACCCCAAAGTTTGGGGCTGCTCTGTTGACAAGAACCTCCACTTCATGACACCTTAAATATCCCAGGAAAGAGAAAAATGGATAAAGAAGTTGTGGTCCTTATGTACAATGCAATATCACTCAGACATGAAATCAATGTCATAAGGCTAGTAGATGCAAGATGAGTGGACTTGGGTACGACGATTCTAAGAGAAATAAGTCACACAGAAAAAGACACTTATCATAAGCTATCACTTATAGAGGGAATGTAAAAACCACTACACTTGAACTGAATTACAAAACAGAACAGAGTCACACGTTTAGAAAACACACTATGGCTGCTTAACGGGAAAGGTGAGGTGGGGTGATGCATAAAACAAGGGGTTCAAATTTGCTCAGATACCGTTCCATACACCCAATATGTAATAGACAAGACCTACTCCTTGCTCCGTGAACTGGACTCAACACCCCCTTTTCACCGCACAAGAATATATGTGACTAGTAACAATCTTAAAACCTATGTATTGATATCTGTCTGGAAGTGAGTCAAGTGTTTGTAAATTCGCATAAACACAGCCGTGAAAAGCAGCTAAACCCCATTATAAAAATAAATTACTTTTAAAAACCCGTAAAACAAAGACAGTGAAAGAGAGAGAAATTCTTACAAAATTCGTTCAGGGGCTGTGATGCCACCTGGATTAACCATATCTAGACCCACAGCTGGATGAGACATAAGGGTGGACACTCTTGGGGCTGAGAGGTTGGGTGAGGTTGGGTGAGCAAACGCAGACCCTTTAAAGTAATACTGCATGGTACCCGTCCCATGGGTCCCAAATCTCCAGGTTCACGGGCATCTTCCTACATCGAAAACTTGCATGAGGAACCCAGAAGAAGGTACACCGTGTGATTTTGAAAGGTTTCTAAAACGCACCTCATTTCTCATCTCCTTGTGCTCGGGTTCGCCATTCCAGCTACTTCACTAGGAATCTCCCTACTTGGAGAATCAGCACCTTTAACCTCCTGTTCTGTACAGGTTGCAATTTGTCCTGAGGATGAACGGGAAGAGGGGCAACCAATGAGAGACTAGATCTAGGTGTTGGGACAGGCACAGGTCACTCTATTTTCCCATCAGGAAAAAGAATTAACCACAGGCTCAGCCTGCCGCCGGGAACCAGAATAGGGCCTGAGGCAATCCCGTGCTTTTGCGGCCAGCTCTCAAAAAAGACAGTTGAAAAATGGAGCTCAGGGACACTGCAATTCACAAACCCGCAGAGTTATAAGTGATAACTCTCATCCACAGATATATTGAGGGAAGGCAACGAAGAGGATTTGAAAGCAAGGCAGAATTGCAGGAAACAGGTTTCAGGAGGTAGATTCGAATCGCCTTTAAGGCACATGAAAAGCGGCAAAACGTCGACAATGATGCCCTTGGCCAAAAAGGGCGTATGCGTTTTTTCCTGAATATATTCAGGAAAAAACGCCTACGCCCTTTTTTGCCAACCAAGCAATCTGGAAATGCAAATCAGCGCTACAAAGAAGTCTCGCTTCCCATGGGTCAAAAGGGCCATGCTGCAAAAAGTGTCAAAACAAGAAATGCAGGACAGGCCATGGAGAAATGGCAGCCTTGCTACGCTGACGGGCGGGATGTAAATTGCCAACAGCCACTCTGGAGAAGTGTACGGTGTGTCCTGAAATATCGAAAAAACACAGCTTAGTGAGCATAGGGCACATCCACTCATGGGCGTATAAATTGGGAAAACTAAAAATCAGCAAGACACAGGCACCCCAAAGTTTGGGGCTGCTCTGTTGACAAGAACCTCCACTTCATGACACCTTAAATATCCCAGGAAAGAGAAAAATGGATAAAAAAGTTGTGGTCCTTATGTACAATGGAATATCACTCAGACATGAAATCAATGTCATAAGGCTAGTAGAAGCAAGATGAGTTGACTTAGGTACGACGATTGTAAGTGAAATAAGTCACACAGAAAAAGACACTTATCATAAGCTATCACTTATAGAGGGAATGTAAAAACCACTACACTTGAACTGAATTACAAAACAGAACAGAGTCACACGTTTAGAAAACACACTATGGCTGCTTAACGGGAAAGGTGAGGTGGGGTGATGCATAAAACAAGGGGTTCAAATTTGCTCAGATACCGTTCCATACACCCAATATGTAATAGACAAGACCTACTCCTTGCTCCGTGAACTGGACTCAACAACCCCTTTTCACCGCACAAGAATATATGTGACTAGTAACAATCTTAAAACCTATGTATTGATATCTGTCTGGAAGTGAGTCAAGTGTTTGTAAATCCGCATAAACACAGCCGTGAAAAGCAGCTAAACCCCATTATAAAAATAAATTACTTTTAAAAACCCGTAAAACAAAGACAGTGAAAGAGAGAGAAATTCTTACAAAATTCGTTCAGGGGCTGTGATGCCACCTGGATTGACCATATCTAGACCCACAGCTGGATGAGACATAAGGGTGGACACTCTTGGGGCTGAGAGGTTGGGTGAGGTTGGGTGAGCAAACGCAGACCCTTTAAAGTAATACTGCATGGTACCCGTCCCATGGGTCCCAAATCTCCAGGTTCACGGGCATCTTCCTACATCGAAAACTTGCATGAGGAACCCAGGAGAAGGTACACCGTGTGATTTTGAAAGGTTTCTAAAACGCACCTCATTTCTCATCTCCTTGTGCTCGGGTTCGCCATTCCAGCTACTTC
Organism: Eschrichtius robustus; assembly: GCF_028021215.1. Classification (NCBI taxonomy): domain Eukaryota; kingdom Metazoa; phylum Chordata; class Mammalia; order Artiodactyla; family Eschrichtiidae; genus Eschrichtius; species Eschrichtius robustus. Next base: position 858,718 of record NW_027175172.1, read on the forward strand.
ACTAGCAATCTCCCTACTTGGAGAATCAGCACCTTTAACCTCCTGTTCTGTACAGGTTGCAATTTGTCCTGAGGATGAACGGGAAGAGGGGCAACCAATGAGAGACTAGATCTAGGTGTTGGGACAGGCACAGGTCACTCTATTTTCCCATCAGGAAAAAGATTTAACCACAGGCTCAGCCTGCCGCCGCGAACCAGAATAGGGCCTGAGGCAATCCCGTGCTTTTGCGGCCAGCTCCCAAACAAGACAGTTGAAAAATGGAGCTCAGGGGCACTGCAATTCACAAACCTGCTGAGTTATAAATGATAACTCTCGTCCTCAAATATATTGAGGGAAGGCAACGAAGAGGATTTGAAAGCAAGGCAGAATTGCAGGAAACAGATTTCAGGAGGTAGATTCGAATCGCCTGTAAAGCACATGAAAAGCGGCAAAACGTCGACAATGATGCCCTTGGCCAAAAAGGGCGTATGCGTTTTTTCCTGAATATATTCAGGAAAAAACGCATACGCCCTTTTTGGCCAACCAAGCAACCTGGAAAGGCAAATCAGTGCTACAAAGAAGTCTCGCTTCCCATCGGTCAAAAGGGTCATGCTGCAAAAAGTGTCAAAACCAGAAATGCAGGACAGGCCATGGAGAAATGGCAGCCGTGCTACGCTGATGGGCGGGATGTTAATTGCCAACAGCCACTCTGGAGAAGTGTACGGTGTGTCCTGAAACATCGAAAAAACACAGCTTAGGGAGCATAGGGCACGTCCACTCATGGGCATATAAATTGGGAAAACTAAAAATCAGCAAGACACAGGCACCCCAAAGTTTAGGGCTGCTCTGTTGACAAGAACCTCCACTTCATGACAACTTAAATATCCCAGGAAAGAGAAAAATGGATAAAGAAGTTGTGGTCCTTATGTACAATGGAATATCACTCAGACATGAAATCAATGTCATAAGGCTAGTAGAAGCAAGATGAGTGGACTTAGGTACGACAATTCTAAGTGAAATAAGTCACACAGAAAAAGACACTTATCATAAGCTATCACTTATAGAGGGAATGTAAAAACCGCTACACTTGAACTGAATTACAAAACAGAACAGAGTCACACGTTTAGAAAACACACTATGGCTGCTTAACGGGAAAGGTGAGGTGGGGTGATGCATAAAACAAGGGTTTCAAATTCGCTCAGATACCGTTCCATACACCCAATATGTAATAGACAAGACCTACTCCTTGCTCCGTGAACTGGACTCAACACCCCCTATTCACCGCACAGGAATATATGTGACTAGTAAGAATCTTAAAACCTATGTATTGATATCTGTCTGGAAGTGAGTCAAGTGGGTGTAAAGCCGCATAAACACAGCCGTGAAAAGCAGCGAAACCCCATTATAAAAATAAATTACTTTTAAAAACCCGTAAAACAAAGACAGTGAAAGAGAGAGAAATTCTTACAAAATTCGTTCAGAGGCTGTGATGCAACCTGGATTGACCATATCTACACGCACAGCTGGATGAGACATAAGGGTGGACACTCTTGGGGCTGAAAGGTTGGGTTAGGTTGGGTGAGCAAACGCAGACCCTTCAAAGTAATACTGCGTGGTACCCATCCCATGGGTCCCAAGTCTCCAGGTTCAAGGGCATCTTCCTACATCGAAAACATGCATGAGAAACTCAGAAGATGGTACACCGTGTGATTTTGAAAGTTTTCTAAAACGCACCTCATTTCTCATCTCCTTGTGCTCGGGTTCGCCATTCCAGCTACTTTACTAGCAATCTCCCTACTTGGAGAATCAGCACCTTTAACCTCCTGTTCCCTACAGGTTGCAATTTGTCCTGAGGATGAACGGGAAGAGGGGGAACCAATGAGAGACTAGATCTAGCTGTTGGGACAGGCACAGGTCACTCTATTTTCCCATCAGGAAGAAGAATTAACCACAGGCTCAGCCTGCTGCCAGGAACCAGAATAGGGCCTGAGGCAATCCCGTGCTTTTGCGGCCAGCTCTCAAAAAAGACAGTTGAAAAATGGAGCTCAGGGACACTGCAATTCACAAACCCGTAGAGTTATAAGTGATAACTCTCATCCACAGATATATTGAGGGAAGGCAACGAAGAGGATTTGAAAGCAAGGCAGAATTGCAGGAAACAGATTTCAGGAGGTAGAATCGAATCGCCTTTAAGGCACATGAAAAGCGGCAAAACGTCGACAATGATGCCCTTGGCCAAAAAGGGCGTATGCGTTTTTTCCTGAATATATTCAGGAAAAAACGCATACGCCCTTTTTGGCCAACCAAGCAACCTGGAAAGGCAAATCAGCGCTAAAAAGAAGTCTCGCTTCCCATCGGCCAAAAGGGACATGCTGCAAAAAGTGTCAAAACCAGAAATGCAGGACAGGCCATGGAGAAATGGCAGCCTTGCTACGCTGATGGGCGGGATGTTAATTGCCAACAGCCACTCTGGAGAAGTGTACGGTGTGTCCTGAAACATCGAAAAAACTCAGCTTAGTGAGCATAGGGCACGTCCACTCATGGGCGTATAAATTGGGAAAACTAAAAATGAGCAAGACACAGGCACCCCAAAGTTTGGGGCTGCTCTGTTGACAAGAACCTCCACTTCATGACACCTTAAATATCCCAGGAAAGAGAAAAATGGATAAAGAAGTTGTGGTCCTTATGTACAATGCAATATCACTCAGACATGAAATCAATGTCATAAGGCTAGTAGATGCAAGATGAGTGGACTTGGGTACGACGATTCTAAGAGAAATAAGTCACACAGAAAAAGACACTTATCATAAGCTATCACTTATAGAGGGAATGTAAAAACCACTACACTTGAACTGAATTACAAAACAGAACAGAGTCACACGTTTAGAAAACACACTATGGCTGCTTAACGGGAAAGGTGAGGTGGGGTGATGCATAAAACAAGGGGTTCAAATTTGCTCAGATACCGTTCCATACACCCAATATGTAATAGACAAGACCTACTCCTTGCTCCGTGAACTGGACTCAACACCCCCTTTTCACCGCACAAGAATATATGTGACTAGTAACAATCTTAAAACCTATGTATTGATATCTGTCTGGAAGTGAGTCAAGTGTTTGTAAATCCGCATAAACACAGCCGTGAAAAGCAGCTAAACCCCATTATAAAAATAAATTACTTTTAAAAACCCGTAAAACAAAGACAGTGAAAGAGAGAGAAATTCTTACAAAATTCGTTCAGGGGCTGTGATGCCACCTGGATTGACCATATCTAGACCCACAGCTGGATGAGACATAAGGGTGGACACTCTTGGGGCTGAGAGGTTGGGTGAGGTTGGGTGAGCAAACGCAGACCCTTTAAAGTAATACTGCATGGTACCCGTCCCATGGGTCCCAAATCTCCAGGTTCACGGGCATCTTCCTACATCGAAAACTTGCATGAGGAACCCAGAAGAAGGTACACCGTGTGATTTTGAAAGGTTTCTAAAACGCACCTCATTTCTCATCTCCTTGTGCTCGGGTTCGCCATTCCAGCTACTTCACTAGCAATCTCCCTACTTGGAGAATCAGCACCTTTAACCTCCTGTTCTGTACAGGTTGCAATTTGTCCTGAGGATGAACGGGAAGAGGGGCAACCAATGAGAGACTAGATCTAGGTGTTGGGACAGGCACAGGTCACTCTATTTTCCCATCAGGAAAAAGAATTAACCACAGGCTCAGCCTGCCGCCGGGAACCAGAATAGGGCCTGAGGCAATCCCGTGCTTTTGCGGCCAGCTCCCAAACAAGACAGTTGAAAAATGGAGCTCAGGGGCACTGCAATTCACAAACCTGCTGAGTTATAAATGATAACTCTCGTCCACAAATATATTGAGGGAAGGCAACGAAGAGGATTTGAAAGCAAGGCAGAATTGCAGGAAACAGATTTCAGGAGGTAGATTCGAATCGCCTGTAAAGCACATGAAAAGCGGCAAAACGTCGACAATGATGCCCTTGGCCAAAAAGGGCGTATGCGTTTTTTCTGAATATATTCAGGAAAAAACGCATACGCCCTTTTTGGCCAACCAAGCAACCTGGAAAGGCAAATCAGTGCTACAAAGAAGTCTCGCTTCCCATCGGTCAAAAGGGTCATGCTGCAAAAAGTGTCAAAACCAGAAATGCAGGACAGGCCATGGAGAAATGGCAGCCGTGCTACGCTGATGGGCGGGATGTTAATTGCCAACAGCCACTCTGGAGAAGTGTACGGTGTGTCCTGAAACATCGAAAAAACACAGCTTAGGGAGCATAGGGCACGTCCACTCATGGGCATATAAATTGGGAAAACTAAAAATCAGCAAGACACAGGCACCCCAAAGTTTAGGGCTGCTCTGTTGACAAGAACCTCCACTTCATGACAACTTAAATATCCCAGGAAAGAGAAAAATGGATAAAGAAGTTGTGGTCCTTATGTACAATGGAATATCACTCAGACATGAAATCAATGTCATAAGGCTAGTAGAAGCAAGATGAGTGGACTTAGGTACGACGATTCTAAGTGAAATAAGTCACACAGAAAAAGACACTTATCATAAGCTATCACTTATAGAGGGAATGTAAAAACCGCTACACTTGAACTGAATTACAAAACAGAACAGAGTCACACGTTTAGAAAACACACTATGGCTGCTTAACGGGAAAGGTGAGGTGGGGTGATGCATAAAACAAGGGTTTCAAATTCGCTCAGATACCGTTCCATACACCCAATATGTAATAGACAAGACCTACTCCTTGCTCCGTGAACTGGACTCAACACCCCCTATTCACCGCACAGGAATATATGTGACTAGTAAGAATCTTAAAACCTATGTATTGATATCTGTCTGGAAGTGAGTCAAGTGGGTGTAAAGCCGCATAAACACAGCCGTGAAAAGCAGCGAAACCCCATTATAAAAATAAATTACTTTTAAAAACCCGTAAAACAAAGACAGTGAAAGAGAGAGAAATTCTTACAAAATTCGTTCAGAGGCTGTGATGCAACCTGGATTGACCATATCTACACGCACAGCTGGATGAGACATAAGGGTGGACACTCTTGGGGCTGAAAGGTTGGGTTAGGTTGGGTGAGCAAACGCAGACCCTTCAAAGTAATACTGCGTGGTACCCATCCCATGGGTCCCAAGTCTCCAGGTTCAAGGGCATCTTCCTACATCGAAAACATGCATGAGAAACTCAGAAGATGGTACACCGTGTGATTTTGAAAGTTTTCTAAAACGCACCTCATTTCTCATCTCCTTGTGCTCGGGTTCGCCATTCCAGCTACTTTACTAGCAATCTCCCTACTTGGAGAATCAGCACCTTTAACCTCCTGTTCCCTACAGGTTGCAATTTGTCCTGAGGATGAACGGGAAGAGGGGGAACCAATGAGAGACTAGATCTAGCTGTTGGGACAGGCACAGGTCACTCTATTTTCCCATCAGGAAGAAGAATTAACCACAGGCTCAGCCTGCTGCCAGGAACCAGAATAGGGCCTGAGGCAATCCCGTGCTTTTGCGGCCAGCTCTCAAAAAAGACAGTTGAAAAATGGAGCTCAGGGACACTGCAATTCACAAACCCGTAGAGTTATAAGTGATAACTCTCATCCACAGATATATTGAGGGAAGGCAACGAAGAGGATTTGAAAGCAAGGCAGAATTGCAGGAAACAGATTTCAGGAGGTAGAATCGAATCGCCTTTAAGGCACATGAAAAGCGGCAAAACGTCGACAATGATGCCCTTGGCCAAAAAGGGCGTATGCGTTTTTTCCTGAATATATTCAGGAAAAAACGCATACGCCCTTTTTGGCCAACCAAGCAACCTGGAAAGGCAAATCAGCGCTAAAAAGAAGTCTCGCTTCCCATCGGCCAAAAGGGACATGCTGCAAAAAGTGTCAAAACCAGAAATGCAGGACAGGCCATGGAGAAATGGCAGCCTTGCTACGCTGATGGGCGGGATGTTAATTGCCAACAGCCACTCTGGAGAAGTGTACGGTGTGTCCTGAAACATCGAAAAAACTCAGCTTAGTGAGCATAGGGCACGTCCACTCATGGGCGTACAAATTGGGAAAACTAAAAATGAGCAAGACACAGGCACCCCAAAGTTTGGGGCTGCTCTGTTGACAAGAACCTCCACTTCATGACACCTTAAATATCCCAGGAAAGAGAAAAATGGATAAAGAAGTTGTGGTCCTTATGTACAATGCAATATCACTCAGACATGAAATCAATGTCATAAGGCTAGTAGATGCAAGATGAGTGGACTTGGGTACGACGATTCTAAGAGAAATAAGTCACACAGAAAAAGACACTTATCATAAGCTATCACTTATAGAGGGAATGTAAAAACCACTACACTTGAACTGAATTACAAAACAGAACAGAGTCACACGTTTAGAAAACACACTATGGCTGCTTAACGGGAAAGGTGAGGTGGGGTGATGCATAAAACAAGGGGTTCAAATTTGCTCAGATACCGTTCCATACACCCAATATGTAATAGACAAGACCTACTCCTTGCTCCGTGAACTGGACTCAACACCCCCTTTTCACCGCACAAGAATATATGTGACTAGTAACAATCTTAAAACCTATGTATTGATATCTGTCTGGAAGTGAGTCAAGTGTTTGTAAATTCGCATAAACACAGCCGTGAAAAGCAGCTAAACCCCATTATAAAAATAAATTACTTTTAAAAACCCGTAAAACAAAGACAGTGAAAGAGAGAGAAATTCTTACAAAATTCGTTCAGGGGCTGTGATGCCACCTGGATTGACCATATCTAGACCCACAGCTGGATGAGACATAAGGGTGGACACTCTTGGGGCTGAGAGGTTGGGTGAGGTTGGGTGAGCAAACGCAGACCCTTTAAAGTAATACTGCATGGTACCCGTCCCATGGGTCCCAAATCTCCAGGTTCACGGGCATCTTCCTACATCGAAAACTTGCATGAGGAACCCAGAAGAAGGTACACCGTGTGATTTTGAAAGGTTTCTAAAACGCACCTCATTTCTCATCTCCTTGTGCTCGGGTTCGCCATTCCAGCTACTTCACTAGGAATCTCCCTACTTGGAGAATCAGCACCTTTAACCTCCTGTTCTGTACAGGTTGCAATTTGTCCTGAGGATGAACGGGAAGAGGGGCAACCAATGAGAGACTAGATCTAGGTGTTGGGACAGGCACAGGTCACTCTATTTTCCCATCAGGAAAAAGAATTAACCACAGGCTCAGCCTGCCGCCGGGAACCAGAATAGGGCCTGAGGCAATCCCGTGCTTTTGCGGCCAGCTCTCAAAAAAGACAGTTGAAAAATGGAGCTCAGGGACACTGCAATTCACAAACCCGCAGAGTTATAAGTGATAACTCTCATCCACAGATATATTGAGGGAAGGCAACGAAGAGGATTTGAAAGCAAGGCAGAATTGCAGGAAACAGGTTTCAGGAGGTAGATTCGAATCGCCTTTAAGGCACATGAAAAGCGGCAAAACGTCGACAATGATGCCCTTGGCCAAAAAGGGCGTATGCGTTTTTTCCTGAATATATTCAGGAAAAAACGCATACGCCCTTTTTTGCCAACCAAGCAACCTGGAAATGCAAATCAGCGCTACAAAGAAGTCTCGCTTCCCATGGGTCAAAAGGGCCATGCTGCAAAAAGTGTCAAAACAAGAAATGCAGGACAGGCCATGGAGAAATGGCAGCCTTGCTACGCTGACGGGCGGGATGTAAATTGCCAACAGCCACTCTGGAGAAGTGTACGGTGTGTCCTGAAATATCGAAAAAACACAGCTTAGTGAGCATAGGGCACATCCACTCATGGGCGTATAAATTGGGAAAACTAAAAATCAGCAAGACACAGGCACCCCAAAGTTTGGGGCTGCTCTGTTGACAAGAACCTCCACTTCATGACACCTTAAATATCCCAGGAAAGAGAAAAATGGATAAAGAAGTTGTGGTCCTTATGTACAATGCAATATCACTCAGACATGAAATCAATGTCATAAGGCTAGTAGATGCAAGATGAGTGGACTTGGGTACGACGATTCTAAGAGAAATAAGTCACACAGAAAAAGACACTTATCATAAGCTATCACTTATAGAGGGAATGTAAAAACCACTACACTTGAACTGAATTACAAAACAGAACAGAGTCACACGTTTAGAAAACACACTATGGCTGCTTAACGGGAAAGGTGAGGTGGGGTGATGCATAAAACAAGGGGTTCAAATTTGCTCAGATACCGTTCCATACACCCAATATGTAATAGACAAGACCTACTCCTTGCTCCGTGAACTGGACTCAACACCCCCTTTTCACCGCACAAGAATATATGTGACTAGTAACAATCTTAAAACCTATGTATTGATATCTGTCTGGAAGTGAGTCAAGTGTTTGTAAATTCGCATAAACACAGCCGTGAAAAGCAGCTAAACCCCATTATAAAAATAAATTACTTTTAAAAACCCGTAAAACAAAGACAGTGAAAGAGAGAGAAATTCTTACAAAATTCGTTCAGGGGCTGTGATGCCACCTGGATTGACCATATCTAGACCCACAGCTGGATGAGACATAAGGGTGGACACTCTTGGGGCTGAGAGGTTGGGTGAGGTTGGGTGAGCAAACGCAGACCCTTTAAAGTAATACTGCATGGTACCCGTCCCATGGGTCCCAAATCTCCAGGTTCACGGGCATCTTCCTACATCGAAAACTTGCATGAGGAACCCAGAAGAAGGTACACCGTGTGATTTTGAAAGGTTTCTAAAACGCACCTCATTTCTCATCTCCTTGTGCTCGGGTTCGCCATTCCAGCTACTTCACTAGGAATCTCCCTACTTGGAGAATCAGCACCTTTAACCTCCTGTTCTGTACAGGTTGCAATTTGTCCTGAGGATGAACGGGAAGAGGGGCAACCAATGAGAGACTAGATCTAGGTGTTGGGACAGGCACAGGTCACTCTATTTTCCCATCAGGAAAAAGAATTAACCACAGGCTCAGCCTGCCGCCGGGAACCAGAATAGGGCCTGAGGCAATCCCGTGCTTTTGCGGCCAGCTCTCAAAAAAGACAGTTGAAAAATGGAGCTCAGGGACACTGCAATTCACAAACCCGCAGAGTTATAAGTGATAACTCTCATCCACAGATATATTGAGGGAAGGCAACGAAGAGGATTTGAAAGCAAGGCAGAATTGCAGGAAACAGGTTTCAGGAGGTAGATTCGAATCGCCTTTAAGGCACATGAAAAGCGGCAAAACGTCGACAATGATGCCCTTGGCCAAAAAGGGCGTATGCGTTTTTTCCTGAATATATTCAGGAAAAAACGCCTACGCCCTTTTTTGCCAACCAAGCAACCTGGAAATGCAAATCAGCGCTACAAAGAAGTCTCGCTTCCCATGGGTCAAAAGGGCCATGCTGCAAAAAGTGTCAAAACAAGAAATGCAGGACAGGCCATGGAGAAATGGCAGCCTTGCTACGCTGACGGGCGGGATGTAAATTGCCAACAGCCACTCTGGAGAAGTGTACGGTGTGTCCTGAAATATCGAAAAAACACAGCTTAGTGAGCATAGGGCACATCCACTCATGGGCGTATAAATTGGGAAAACTAAAAATCAGCAAGACACAGGCACCCCAAAGTTTGGGGCTGCTCTGTTGACAAGAACCTCCACTTCATGACACCTTAAATATCCCAGGAAAGAGAAAAATGGATAAAAAAGTTGTGGTCCTTATGTACAATGGAATATCACTCAGACATGAAATCAATGTCATAAGGCTAGTAGAAGCAAGATGAGTTGACTTAGGTACGACGATTCTAAGTGAAATAAGTCACACAGAAAAAGACACTTATCATAAGCTATCACTTATAGAGGGAATGTAAAAACCACTACACTTGAACTGAATTACAAAACAGAACAGAGTCACACGTTTAGAAAACACACTATGGCTGCTTAACGGGAAAGGTGAGGTGGGGTGATGCATAAAACAAGGGGTTCAAATTTGCTCAGATACCGTTCCATACACCCAATATGTAATAGACAAGACCTACTCCTTGCTCCGTGAACTGGACTCAACAACCCCTTTTCACCGCACAAGAATATATGTGACTAGTAACAATCTTAAAACCTATGTATTGATATCTGTCTGGAAGTGAGTCAAGTGTTTGTAAATCCGCATAAACACAGCCGTGAAAAGCAGCTAAACCCCATTATAAAAATAAATTACTTTTAAAAACCCGTAAAACAAAGACAGTGAAAGAGAGAGAAATTCTTACAAAATTCGTTCAGGGGCTGTGATGCCACCTGGATTGACCATATCTAGACCCACAGCTGGATGAGACATAAGGGTGGACACTCTTGGGGCTGAGAGGTTGGGTGAGGTTGGGTGAGCAAACGCAGACCCTTTAAAGTAATACTGCATGGTACCCGTCCCATGGGTCCCAAATCTCCAGGTTCACGGGCATCTTCCTACATCGAAAACTTGCATGAGGAACCCAGGAGAAGGTACACCGTGTGATTTTGAAAGGTTTCTAAAACGCACCTCATTTCTCATCTCCTTGTGCTCGGGTTCCCCATTCCAGCTACTTCACTAGCAATCTCCCTACTTGGAGAATCAGCACCTTTAACCTCCTGTTCTGTACAGGTTGCAATTTGTCCTGAGGATGAACGGGAAGAGGGGCAACCAATGAGAGACTAGATCTAGGTGTTGGGACAGGCACAGGTCACTCTATTTTCCCATCAGGAAAAAGATTTAACCACAGGCTCAGCCTGCCGCCGCGAACCAGAATAGGGCCTGAGGCAATCCCGTGCTTTTGCGGCCAGCTCCCAAACAAGACAGTTGAAAAATGGAGCTCAGGGGCACTGCAATTCACAAACCTGCTGAGTTATAAATGATAACTCTCGTCCTCAAATATATTGAGGGAAGGCAACGAAGAGGATTTGAAAGCAAGGCAGAATTGCAGGAAACAGATTTCAGGAGGTAGATTCGAATCGCCTGTAAAGCACATGAAAAGCGGCAAAACGTCGACAATGATGCCCTTGGCCAAAAAGGGCGTATGCGTTTTTTCCTGAATATATTCAGGAAAAAACGCATACGCCCTTTTTGGCCAACCAAGCAACCTGGAAAGGCAAATCAGTGCTACAAAGAAGTCTCGCTTCCCATCGGCCAAAAGGGACATGCTGCAAAAAGTGTCAAAACCAGAAATGCAGGACAGGCCATGGAGAAATGGCAGCCTTGCTACGCTGATGGGCGGGATGTTAATTGCCAACAGCCACTCTGGAGAAGTGTACGGTGTGTCCTGAAACATCGAAAAAACTCAGCTTAGTGAGCATAGGGCACGTCCACTCATGGGCGTATAAATTGGGAAAACTAAAAATGAGCAAGACACAGGCACCCCAAAGTTTGGGGCTGCTCTGTTGACAAGAACCTCCACTTCATGACACCTTAAATATCCCAGGAAAGAGAAAAATGGATAAAGAAGTTGTGGTCCTTATGTACAATGCAATATCACTCAGACATGAAATCAATGTCATAAGGCTAGTAGATGCAAGATGAGTGGACTTGGGTACGACGATTCTAAGAGAAATAAGTCACACAGAAAAAGACACTTATCATAAGCTATCACTTATAGAGGGAATGTAAAAACCACTACACTTGAACTGAATTACAAAACAGAACAGAGTCACACGTTTAGAAAACACACTATGGCTGCTTAACGGGAAAGGTGAGGTGGGGTGATGCATAAAACAAGGGGTTCAAATTTGCTCAGATACCGTTCCATACACCCAATATGTAATAGACAAGACCTACTCCTTGCTCCGTGAACTGGACTCAACACCCCCTTTTCACCGCACAAGAATATATGTGACTAGTAACAATCTTAAAACCTATGTATTGATATCTGTCTGGAAGTGAGTCAAGTGTTTGTAAATTCGCATAAACACAGCCGTGAAAAGCAGCTAAACCCCATTATAAAAATAAATTACTTTTAAAAACCCGTAAAACAAAGACAGTGAAAGAGAGAGAAATTCTTACAAAATTCGTTCAGGGGCTGTGATGCCACCTGGATTGACCATATCTAGACCCACAGCTGGATGAGACATAAGGGTGGACACTCTTGGGGCTGAGAGGTTGGGTGAGGTTGGGTGAGCAAACGCAGACCCTTTAAAGTAATACTGCATGGTACCCGTCCCATGGGTCCCAAATCTCCAGGTTCACGGGCATCTTCCTACATCGAAAACTTGCATGAGGAACCCAGAAGAAGGTACACCGTGTGATTTTGAAAGGTTTCTAAAACGCACCTCATTTCTCATCTCCTTGTGCTCGGGTTCGCCATTCCAGCTACTTCACTAGGAATCTCCCTACTTGGAGAATCAGCACCTTTAACCTCCTGTTCTGTACAGGTTGCAATTTGTCCTGAGGATGAACGGGAAGAGGGGCAACCAATGAGAGACTAGATCTAGGTGTTGGGACAGGCACAGGTCACTCTATTTTCCCATCAGGAAAAAGAATTAACCACAGGCTCAGCCTGCCGCCGGGAACCAGAATAGGGCCTGAGGCAATCCCGTGCTTTTGCGGCCAGCTCTCAAAAAAGACAGTTGAAAAATGGAGCTCAGGGACACTGCAATTCACAAACCCGCAGAGTTATAAGTGATAACTCTCATCCACAGATATATTGAGGGAAGGCAACGAAGAGGATTTGAAAGCAAGGCAGAATTGCAGGAAACAGGTTTCAGGAGGTAGATTCGAATCGCCTTTAAGGCACATGAAAAGCGGCAAAACGTCGACAATGATGCCCTTGGCCAAAAAGGGCGTATGCGTTTTTTCCTGAATATATTCAGGAAAAAACGCCTACGCCCTTTTTTGCCAACCAAGCAATCTGGAAATGCAAATCAGCGCTACAAAGAAGTCTCGCTTCCCATGGGTCAAAAGGGCCATGCTGCAAAAAGTGTCAAAACAAGAAATGCAGGACAGGCCATGGAGAAATGGCAGCCTTGCTACGCTGACGGGCGGGATGTAAATTGCCAACAGCCACTCTGGAGAAGTGTACGGTGTGTCCTGAAATATCGAAAAAACACAGCTTAGTGAGCATAGGGCACATCCACTCATGGGCGTATAAATTGGGAAAACTAAAAATCAGCAAGACACAGGCACCCCAAAGTTTGGGGCTGCTCTGTTGACAAGAACCTCCACTTCATGACACCTTAAATATCCCAGGAAAGAGAAAAATGGATAAAAAAGTTGTGGTCCTTATGTACAATGGAATATCACTCAGACATGAAATCAATGTCATAAGGCTAGTAGAAGCAAGATGAGTTGACTTAGGTACGACGATTCTAAGTGAAATAAGTCACACAGAAAAAGACACTTATCATAAGCTATCACTTATAGAGGGAATGTAAAAACCACTACACTTGAACTGAATTACAAAACAGAACAGAGTCACACGTTTAGAAAACACACTATGGCTGCTTAACGGGAAAGGTGAGGTGGGGTGATGCATAAAACAAGGGGTTCAAATTTGCTCAGATACCGTTCCATACACCCAATATGTAATAGACAAGACCTACTCCTTGCTCCGTGAACTGGACTCAACAACCCCTTTTCACCGCACAAGAATATATGTGACTAGTAACAATCTTAAAACCTATGTATTGATATCTGTCTGGAAGTGAGTCAAGTGTTTGTAAATCCGCATAAACACAGCCGTGAAAAGCAGCTAAACCCCATTATAAAAATAAATTACTTTTAAAAACCCGTAAAACAAAGACAGTGAAAGAGAGAGAAATTCTTACAAAATTCGTTCAGGGGCTGTGATGCCACCTGGATTGACCATATCTAGACCCACAGCTGGATGAGACATAAGGGTGGACACTCTTGGGGCTGAGAGGTTGGGTGAGGTTGGGTGAGCAAACGCAGACCCTTTAAAGTAATACTGCATGGTACCCGTCCCATGGGTCCCAAATCTCCAGGTTCACGGGCATCTTCCTACATCGAAAACTTGCATGAGGAACCCAGGAGAAGGTACACCGTGTGATTTTGAAAGGTTTCTAAAACGCACCTCATTTCTCATCTCCTTGTGCTCGGGTTCGCCATTCCAGCTACTTCACTAGCAATCTCCCTACTTGGAGAATCAGCACCTTTAACCTCCTGTTCTGTACAGGTTGCAATTTGTCCTGAGGATGAACGGGAAGAGGGGCAACCAATGAGAGACTAGATCTAGGTGTTGGGACAGGCACAGGTCACTCTATTTTCCCATCAGGAAAAAGATTTAACCACAGGCTCAGCCTGCCGCCGCGAACCAGAATAGGGCCTGAGGCAATCCCGTGCTTTTGCGGCCAGCTCCCAAACAAGACAGTTGAAAAATGGAGCTCAGGGACACTGCAATTCACAAACCTGCTGAGTTATAAATGATAACTCTCGTCCTCAAATATATTGAGGGAAGGCAACGAAGAGGATTTGAAAGCAAGGCAGAATTGCAGGAAACAGATTTCAGGAGGTAGATTCGAATCGCCTGTAAAGCACATGAAAAGCGGCAAAACGTCGACAATGATGCCCTTGGCCAAAAAGGGCTTATGCGTTTTTTCCTGAATATATTCAGGAAAAAACGCATACGCCCTTTTTGGCCAACCAAGCAACCTGGAAAGGCAAATCAGTGCTACAAAGAAGTCTCGCTTCCCATCGGTCAAAAGGGTCATGCTGCAAAAAGTGTCAAAACCAGAAATGCAGGACAGGCCATGGAGAAATGGCAGCCGTGCTACGCTGATGGGCGGGATGTTAATTGCCAACAGCCACTCTGGAGAAGTGTACGGTGTGTCCTGAAACATCGAAAAAACACAGCTTAGGGAGCATAGGGCACGTCCACTCATGGGCATATAAATTGGGAAAACTAAAAATCAGCAAGACACAGGCACCCCAAAGTTTAGGGCTGCTCTGTTGACAAGAACCTCCACTTCATGACAACTTAAATATCCCAGGAAAGAGAAAAATGGATAAAGAAGTTGTGGTCCTTATGTACAATGGAATATCACTCAGACATGAAATCAATGTCATAAGGCTAGTAGAAGCAAGATGAGTGGACTTAGGTACGACAATTCTAAGTGAAATAAGTCACACAGAAAAAGACACTTATCATAAGCTATCACTTATAGAGGGAATGTAAAAACCGCTACACTTGAACTGAATTACAAAACAGAACAGAGTCACACGTTTAGAAAACACACTATGGCTGCTTAACGGGAAAGGTGAGGTGGGGTGATGCATAAAACAAGGGTTTCAAATTCGCTCAGATACCGTTCCATACACCCAATATGTAATAGACAAGACCTACTCCTTGCTCCGTGAACTGGACTCAACACCCCCTATTCACCGCACAGGAATATATGTGACTAGTAAGAATCTTAAAACCTATGTATTGATATCTGTCTGGAAGTGAGTCAAGTGGGTGTAAAGCCGCATAAACACAGCCGTGAAAAGCAGCGAAACCCCATTATAAAAATAAATTACTTTTAAAAACCCGTAAAACAAAGACAGTGAAAGAGAGAGAAATTCTTACAAAATTCGTTCAGAGGCTGTGATGCAACCTGGATTGACCATATCTACACGCACAGCTGGATGAGACATAAGGGTGGACACTCTTGGGGCTGAAAGGTTGGGTTAGGTTGGGTGAGCAAACGCAGACCCTTCAAAGTAATACTGCGTGGTACCCATCCCATGGGTCCCAAGTCTCCAGGTTCAAGGGCATCTTCCTACATCGAAAACATGCATGAGAAACTCAGAAGATGGTACACCGTGTGATTTTGAAAGTTTTCTAAAACGCACCTCATTTCTCATCTCCTTGTGCTCGGGTTCGCCATTCCAGCTACTTTACTAGCAATCTCCCTACTTGGAGAATCAGCACCTTTAACCTCCTGTACCCTACAGGTTGCAATTTGTCCTGAGGATGAACGGGAAGAGGGGGAACCAATGAGAGACTAGATCTAGCTGTTGGGACAGGCACAGGTCACTCTATTTTCCCATCAGGAAGAAGAATTAACCACAGGCTCAGCCTGCTGCCAGGAACCAGAATAGGGCCTGAGGCAATCCCGTGCTTTTGCGGCCAGCTCTCAAAAAAGACAGTTGAAAAATGGAGCTCAGGGACACT
This sequence comes from Eschrichtius robustus, assembly GCF_028021215.1. Taxonomy (NCBI): domain Eukaryota; kingdom Metazoa; phylum Chordata; class Mammalia; order Artiodactyla; family Eschrichtiidae; genus Eschrichtius; species Eschrichtius robustus. The sequence goes on from NW_027175172.1 coordinate 874,832, forward strand.
GCAATTCACAAACCCGTAGAGTTATAAGTGATAACTCTCATCCACAGATATATTGAGGGAAGGCAACGAAGAGGATTTGAAAGCAAGGCAGAATTGCAGGAAACAGATTTCAGGAGGTAGAATCGAATCGCCTTTAAGGCACATGAAAAGCGGCAAAACGTCGACAATGATGCCCTTGGCCAAAAAGGGCGTATGCGTTTTTTCCTGAATATATTCAGGAAAAAACGCATACGCCCTTTTTGGCCAACCAAGCAACCTGGAAAGGCAAATCAGCGCTAAAAAGAAGTCTCGCTTCCCATCGGCCAAAAGGGACATGCTGCAAAAAGTGTCAAAACCAGAAATGCAGGACAGGCCATGGAGAAATGGCAGCCTTGCTACGCTGATGGGCGGGATGTTAATTGCCAACAGCCACTCTGGAGAAGTGTACGGTGTGTCCTGAAACATCGAAAAAACTCAGCTTAGTGAGCATAGGGCACGTCCACTCATGGGCGTATAAATTGGGAAAACTAAAAATGAGCAAGACACAGGCACCCCAAAGTTTGGGGCTGCTCTGTTGACAAGAACCTCCACTTCATGACACCTTAAATATCCCAGGAAAGAGAAAAATGGATAAAGAAGTTGTGGTCCTTATGTACAATGCAATATCACTCAGACATGAAATCAATGTCATAAGGCTAGTAGATGCAAGATGAGTGGACTTGGGTACGACGATTCTAAGAGAAATAAGTCACACAGAAAAAGACACTTATCATAAGCTATCACTTATAGAGGGAATGTAAAAACCACTACACTTGAACTGAATTACAAAACAGAACAGAGTCACACGTTTAGAAAACACACTATGGCTGCTTAACGGGAAAGGTGAGGTGGGGTGATGCATAAAACAAGGGGTTCAAATTTGCTCAGATACCGTTCCATACACCCAATATGTAATAGACAAGACCTACTCCTTGCTCCGTGAACTGGACTCAACACCCCCTTTTCACCGCACAAGAATATATGTGACTAGTAACAATCTTAAAACCTATGTATTGATATCTGTCTGGAAGTGAGTCAAGTGTTTGTAAATCCGCATAAACACAGCCGTGAAAAGCAGCTAAACCCCATTATAAAAATAAATTACTTTTAAAAACCCGTAAAACAAAGACAGTGAAAGAGAGAGAAATTCTTACAAAATTCGTTCAGGGGCTGTGATGCCACCTGGATTGACCATATCTAGACCCACAGCTGGATGAGACATAAGGGTGGACACTCTTGGGGCTGAGAGGTTGGGTGAGGTTGGGTGAGCAAACGCAGACCCTTTAAAGTAATACTGCATGGTACCCGTCCCATGGGTCCCAAATCTCCAGGTTCACGGGCATCTTCCTACATCGAAAACTTGCATGAGGAACCCAGAAGAAGGTACACCGTGTGATTTTGAAAGGTTTCTAAAACGCACCTCATTTCTCATCTCCTTGTGCTCGGGTTCGCCATTCCAGCTACTTCACTAGCAATCTCCCTACTTGGAGAATCAGCACCTTTAACCTCCTGTTCTGTACAGGTTGCAATTTGTCCTGAGGATGAACGGGAAGAGGGGCAACCAATGAGAGACTAGATCTAGGTGTTGGGACAGGCACAGGTCACTCTATTTTCCCATCAGGAAAAAGAATTAACCACAGGCTCAGCCTGCCGCCGGGAACCAGAATAGGGCCTGAGGCAATCCCGTGCTTTTGCGGCCAGCTCCCAAACAAGACAGTTGAAAAATGGAGCTCAGGGGCACTGCAATTCACAAACCTGCTGAGTTATAAATGATAACTCTCGTCCACAAATATATTGAGGGAAGGCAACGAAGAGGATTTGAAAGCAAGGCAGAATTGCAGGAAACAGATTTCAGGAGGTAGATTCGAATCGCCTGTAAAGCACATGAAAAGCGGCAAAACGTCGACAATGATGCCCTTGGCCAAAAAGGGCGTATGCGTTTTTTCTGAATATATTCAGGAAAAAACGCATACGCCCTTTTTGGCCAACCAAGCAACCTGGAAAGGCAAATCAGTGCTACAAAGAAGTCTCGCTTCCCATCGGTCAAAAGGGTCATGCTGCAAAAAGTGTCAAAACCAGAAATGCAGGACAGGCCATGGAGAAATGGCAGCCGTGCTACGCTGATGGGCGGGATGTTAATTGCCAACAGCCACTCTGGAGAAGTGTACGGTGTGTCCTGAAACATCGAAAAAACACAGCTTAGGGAGCATAGGGCACGTCCACTCATGGGCATATAAATTGGGAAAACTAAAAATCAGCAAGACACAGGCACCCCAAAGTTTAGGGCTGCTCTGTTGACAAGAACCTCCACTTCATGACAACTTAAATATCCCAGGAAAGAGAAAAATGGATAAAGAAGTTGTGGTCCTTATGTACAATGGAATATCACTCAGACATGAAATCAATGTCATAAGGCTAGTAGAAGCAAGATGAGTGGACTTAGGTACGACGATTCTAAGTGAAATAAGTCACACAGAAAAAGACACTTATCATAAGCTATCACTTATAGAGGGAATGTAAAAACCGCTACACTTGAACTGAATTACAAAACAGAACAGAGTCACACGTTTAGAAAACACACTATGGCTGCTTAAAGGGAAAGGTGAGGTGGGGTGATGCATAAAACAAGGGTTTCAAATTCGCTCAGATACCGTTCCATACACCCAATATGTAATAGACAAGACCTACTCCTTGCTCCGTGAACTGGACTCAACACCCCCTATTCACCGCACAGGAATATATGTGACTAGTAAGAACCTTAAAACCTATGTATTGATATCTGTCTGGAAGTGAGTCAAGTGGGTGTAAAGCCGCATAAACACAGCCGTGAAAAGCAGCTAAACCCCATTATAAAAATAAATTACTTTTAAAAACCCGTAAAACAAAGACAGTGAAAGAGAGAGAAATTCTTACAAAATTCGTTCAGAGGCTGTGATGCAACCTGGATTGACCATATCTACACGCACAGCTGGATGAGACATAAGGGTGGACACTCTTGGGGCTGAAAGGTTGGGTTAGGTTGGGTGAGCAAACGCAGACCCTTCAAAGTAATACTGCGTGGTACCCATCCCATGGGTCCCAAGTCTCCAGGTTCAAGGGCATCTTCCTACATCGAAAACATGCATGAGAAACTCAGAAGATGGTACACCGTGTGATTTTGAAAGTTTTCTAAAACGCACCTCATTTCTCATCTCCTTGTGCTCGGGTTCGCCATTCCAGCTACTTTACTAGCAATCTCCCTACTTGGAGAATCAGCACCTTTAACCTCCTGTTCCCTACAGGTTGCAATTTGTCCTGAGGATGAACGGGAAGAGGGGGAACCAATGAGAGAATAGATCTAGCTGTTGGGACAGGCACAGGTCACTCTATTTTCCCATCAGGAAGAAGAATTAACCACAGGCTCAGCCTGCTGCCAGGAACCAGAATAGGGCCTGAGGCAATCCCGTGCTTTTGCGGCCAGCTCTCAAAAAAGACAGTTGAAAAATGGAGCTCAGGGACACTGCAATTCACAAACCCGTAGAGTTATAAGTGATAACTCTCATCCACAGATATATTGAGGGAAGGCAACGAAGAGGATTTGAAAGCAAGGCAGAATTGCAGGAAACAGATTTCAGGAGGTAGATTCGAATCGCCTTTAAGGCACATGAAAAGCGGCAAAACGTCGACAATGATGCCCTTGGCCAAAAAGGGCGTATGCGTTTTTTCCTGAATATATTCAGGAAAAAACGCATACGCCCTTTTTGGCCAACCAAGCAACCTGGAAAGGCAAATCAGCGCTAAAAAGAAGTCTCGCTTCCCATCGGCCAAAAGGGACATGCTGCAAAAAGTGTCAAAACCAGAAATGCAGGACAGGCCATGGAGAAATGGCAGCCTTGCTACGCTGATGGGCGGGATGTTAATTGCCAACAGCCACTCTGGAGAAGTGTACGGTGTGTCCTGAAACATCGAAAAAACTCAGCTTAGTGAGCATAGGGCACGTCCACTCATGGGCGTATAAATTGGGAAAACTAAAAATGAGCAAGACACAGGCACCCCAAAGTTTGGGGCTGCTCTGTTGACAAGAACCTCCACTTCATGACACCTTAAATATCCCAGGAAAGAGAAAAATGGATAAAGAAGTTGTGGTCCTTATGTACAATGCAATATCACTCAGACATGAAATCAATGTCATAAGGCTAGTAGAAGCAAGATGAGTGGACTTGGGTACGACGATTCTAAGTGAAATAAGTCACACAGAAAAAGACACTTATCATAAGCTATCACTTATAGAGGGAATGTAAAAACCACTACACTTGAACTGAATTACAAAACAGAACAGAGTCACACGTTTAGAAAACACACTATGGCTGCTTAACGGGAAAGGTGAGGTGGGGTGATGCATAAAACAAGGGGTCCAAATTCGCTCAGATACCGTTCCATACACCCAATATGTAATAGACAAAACCTACTCCTTGCTAAGTGAACTGGACTCAACACCCCCTATTCACCGCACAAGAATATATATGACTAGTAACAATCTTATAACCTATGTATTGATATCTGTCTGGAAGTGAGTCAAGTGGGTGTAAAGCCGCATATACACAGCCGTAAAAAGCAGCTAACCCCATTATAAATATAAATTACTTTTAAAAACCCGTAAAACAAAGACAGTGAAAGAGAGAGAAATTCTTACAAAATTCGTTCAGGTGCTGTGATGCCACCTGGATTGACCATATCTAGACCCACAGCTGGATGAGACATAAGGGTGGACACTCTTGGGGCTGAGAGGTTGGGTGAGCAAACGCAGACCCTTTAAAGTAATACTGCGTGGTACCCATCCCATGGGTCCCAAATCTCCAGGTTCAAGGGCATCTTCCTACATCGAAAACTTGCATGAGGAACCCAGAAGAAGGTACACCGTGTGATTTTGAAAGGTTTCTAAAACGCACCTCATTTCTCATCTCCTTGTGCTCGGGTTCGCCATTCCAGCTACTTCACTAGCAATCTCCCTACTTGGAGAATCAGCACCTTTAACCTCCTGTTCTGTACAGGTTGCAATTTTTCCTGAGGATGAACGGGAAGAGGGGAAACCAATGAGAGAATAGATCTAGGTGTTGGGACAGGCACAGGTCACTCTATTTTCCCATCAGGAAGAAGAATTAACCACAGGCTCAGCCTGCCGCTGTGAACCAGAATAGGGCCTGAGGCAATCCCGTGCTTTTGCGGCCAGCTCCCAAAAAAGACAGTTGAAAAATGGAGCTCAGGGGGACTGCCATTCACAAACCTGCTGAGTTATAAATGATAACTCTCGTCCACAAATATATTGAGGGAAGGCAACGAAGAGGATTTGAAAGCAAGGCAGAATTGCAGGAAACAGGTTTCAGGAGGTAGATTCGAATCGCCTTTAAAGCACATGAAAAGCGGCAAAACGTCGACAATGATGCCCTTGGCCAAAAAGGGCGTATACGTTTTTTCCTGAATATATTCAGGAAAAAACGCATACGCCCTTTTTGGCCAACCAAGCAACCTGGAAAGGCAAATCAGTGCTACAAAGAAGTCTCGCTTCCCATCGGTCAAAAGGGTCATGCTGAAAAAAGTGTCAAAACCAGAAATGCAGGACAGGCCATGGAGAAATGGCAGCCTTGCTACGCTGATGGGCGGGATGTTAATTGCCAACAGCCACTCTGGAGAAGTGTACGGTGTGTCCTGAAACATCGAAAAAACACAGCTTAGGGAGCATAGGGCACGTCCACTCATGGGCGTATAAATTGGGAAAACTAAAAATCAGCAAGACACAGGCACCCCAAAGTTTAGGGCTGCTCTGTTGAAAAGAACCTCCACTTCATGACACCTTAAATATCCCAGGAAAGAGAAAAATGGATAAAGAAGTTGTGGTCCTTATGTACAATGGAATATCACTCAGACATGAAATCAATGTCATAAGGCTAGTAGAAGCAAGATGAGTGGACTTAGGTACGACGATTCTAAGTGAAATAAGTCACACAGAAAAAGACACTTATCATAAGCTATCACTTATAGAGGGAATGTAAAAACCGCTACACTTGAACTGAATTACAGAACAGAACAGAATCACACGTTTAGAAAACACACTATGGCTGCTTAACGGGAAAGGTGAGGTGGGGTGATGCATAAAACAAGGGGTTCAAATTCGCTCAGATACCGTTCCATGCACCCAATATGTAATAGACAAGACCTACTCCTTGCTCAGTGAACTGGACTCAACACCCCCTATTCACCGCACAAGAATATATGTGACTAGTAACAATCTTAAAACCTATGTATTGATATCTGTCTGGAAGTGAGTCAAGTGCGTGTAAATCCGCATAAACACAGCCGTGAAAAGCAGCTAAACCCCATTATAAAAATAAATTACTTTTAAAAACCCGTAAAACAAAGACAGTGAAAGAGAGAGAAATTCTTACATAATTCGTTCAGAGGCTGTGATGCAACCTGGATTGACCATATCTACACGCACAGCTGGATGAGACATAAGGGTGGACACTCTTGGGGCTGAGAGGTTGGGTGAGGTTGGGTGAGCAAACGCAGAACCTTTAAAGTAATACTGCGTGGTACCCATCCCATGGGTCCCAAGTCTCCAGGTTCAAGGGCATCTTCCTACATCGAAAACATGCATGAGAAACTCAGAAGATGGTACACCGTGTGATTTTGAAAGGTTTCTAAAACGCACCTCATTTCTCATGTCCTTGTGCTCGGGTTCGCCATTCCAGCTACTTTACTAGCAATCTCCCTACTTGGAGAATCAGCACCTTTAACCTCCTGTTCCCTACAGGTTGCAATTTGTCCTGAGGATGAACGGGAAGAGGGGCAACCAATGAGAGACTAGATCTAGCTGTTGGGACAGGCACAGGTCACTCTATTTTCCCATCAGGAAGAAGAATTAACCACAGGCTCAGCCTGCTGCCAGGAACCAGAATAGGGCCTGAGGCAATCCCGTGCTTTTGCGGCCAGCTCTCAAAAAAGACAGTTGAAAAATGGAGCTCAGGGACACTGCAATTCACAAACCCGCAGAGTTATAAGTGATAACTCTCATCCACAGATATATTGAGGGAAGGCAACGAAGAGGATTTGAAAGCAAGGCAGAATTGCAGGAAACAGATTTCAGGAGGTAGATTCGAATCGCCTGTAAAGCACATGAAAAGCGGCAAAACGTCGACAATGATGCCCTTGGCCAAGAAGGGCGTATGCGTTTTTTCCTGAATATATTCAGGAAAAAACGCATACGCCCTTTTTGGCCAACCAAGCAACCTGGAAAGGCAAATCAGCGCTACAAAGAAGTCTCGCTTCCCATCGGTCAAAAGGGCCATGCTGCAAAAAGTGTCAAAACCAGAAATGCAGGACAGGCCATGGAGAAATGGCAGCCTTGCTACGCTGATGGGCGGGATGTAAATTGCCAACAGCCACTCTGGAGAAGTGTACGGTGTGTCCTGAAACATCGAAAAAACACAGCTTAGTGAGCATAGGGCACGTCCACTCATGGGCGTATAAATTGGGAAAACTAAAAATCAGCAAGACACAGGCACCCCAAAGTTTGGGGCTGCTCTGTTGAAAAGAACCTCCACTTCATGACACCTTAAATATCCCAGGAAAGAGAAAAATGGATAAAAAAGTTGTGGTCCTTATGTACAATGGAATATCACTCAGACATGAAATCAATGTCATATGGCTAGTAGAAGCAAGATGAGTGGACTTAGGTACGACGATTCTAAGTGAAATAAGTCACACAGAAAAAGACACTTATCATAAGCTATCACTTATAGAGGGAATGTAAAAACCGCTACACTTGAACTGAATTACAAAACAGAACAGAGTCACACGTTTAGAAAACACACTATGGCTGCTTAACGGGAAAGGTGAGGTGGGGTGATGCATAAAACAAGGGGTTCAAATTTGCTCAGATACCGTTCCATACACCCAATATGTAATAGACAAGACCTACTCCTTGCTCCGTGAACTGGTCTCAACACCCCCTATTCACCGCACAAGAATATATGTGACTAGTAACAATCTTAAAACCTATGTATTGATATCTGTCTGGAAGTGAGTCAAGTGGGTGTAAATCCGCATAAACACAGCCGTGAAAAGCAGCTAAACCCCATTATAAAAATAAATTACTTTTAAAAACCCGTAAAACAAAGACAGTGAAAGAGAGAGAAATTCTTACAAAATTCGTTCAGGGGCTGTGATGCCACCTGGATTGACCATATCTAGACCCACAGCTGGATGAGACATAAGGGTGGACACTCTTGGGGCTGAGAGGTTGGGTGAGCAAACGCAGACCCTTTAAAGTAATACTGCGTGATACCCATCCCATGGGTCCCAAATCTCCAGGTTCAAGGGCATCTTCCTACATCGAAAACATGCATGAGAAACTCAGAAGATGGTACACCGTGTGATTTTGAAAGGTTTCTAAAACACACCCCATTTCTCATCTCCTTGTGCTCGGGTTCGCCTTTCCAGCTACTTTACTAGCAATCAACTTACTTGGAGAATCAGCACCTTTAACCTCCTGTTCCCTACAGGTTGCAATTTGTCCTGAGGATGAACGGGAAGAGGGGCAACCAATGAGAGACTAGATCTAGGTGTTGGGACAGGCACAGGTCACTCCATTTTCCCATCAGGAAGAAGAATTAATCACAGGCTCAGCCTGCCGCCCAGAAGCACAATAAGGCCTGAGGCAATCCCGCGCTTTTGCGGCCAGCTCCCAAAAAAGCGAGTTGAAAAATGGAGCTCAGGGACACTGCAATTCACAAACCCGCAGAGTTATAAATGATAACTCTCATCCACAGATATATTGAGGGAAGGCAACGAAGAGGATTTGAAAGCAAGGCAGAATTGCAGGAAACAGATTTCAGGAGGTAGATTCGAATCGCCTGTAAAGCACATGAAAAGCGGCAAAACGTCGACAATGATGACCTTGGCCAAGAAGGGCGTATGCGTTTTTTCCTGAATATATTCAGGAAAAAACGCATACGCACTTTTTGGCCAACCAAGCAACCTGGAAAGGCAAATCAGCACTACAAAGAAGTCTCGCTTCCCATCGGAAAAAGGGCCATGCTGCAAAAAGTGTCAAAACCAGAAATGCAGGACAGGCCATGGAGAAATGGCAGCCTTGCTACGCTGATGGGCGGGATGTAAGTTGCCAACAGCCACTCTGGAGAAGTGTACGGTGTTTCCTGAAACATCGAAAATACACAGCTTAGGGAGCATAGGGCACGTCCACTCATGGGCGTATAAATTGGGAAAACTAAAAATCAGAAAGACACAGGCACCCCAAAGTTTAGGGCTGCTCTGTTGACAAGAACCTCCACTTCATGACACCTTAAATATCCCAGGAAATAGAAAAATGCATAAAGAAGTTGTGGTCCTTATGTACAATGCAATATCACTCAGACATGAAATCAATGTCATAAGGCTAGTAGAAGCAAGATGATTGGACTTAGGTACGACGATTCTAAGTGAAATAAGTCACACAGAAAAAGACACTTATCATAAGCTATCACTTATAGAGGGAATGTAAAAACCGCTACACTTGAACTGAATTACAGAACAGAACAGAATCACACGTTTAGAAAACACACTATGGCTGCTTAACGGGAAAGGTGAGGTGGGGTGATACATAAAACAAGGGGTTCAAATTCGCTCAGATACCGTTCCATACACCCAATATGTAATAGACAAGACCTACTCCTTGCTCAGTGAACTGGACTCAACACCCCCTATTCACCGCACAAGAATATATGTGACTAGTAACAATCTTAAAACCTATGTATTGATATCTGTCTGGAAGTGAGTCAAGTGGGTGTAAAGCCGCATAAACACAGCCGTGAAAAGCAGCTAAACCCCATTATAAAAATAAATTACTTTTAAAAACCCGTAAAACAAAGACAGTGAAAGAGAGAGAAATTCTTACAAAATTCGTTCAGGGGCTGTGATGCCACCTGGATTGACCATATCTAGACCCACAGCTGGATGAGACATAAGGGTGGACACTCTTGGGGCTGAGAGTTTGGGTGAGCAAACGCAGACCCTTTAAAGTAATACTGCGTGATACCCATCCCATGGGTCCCAAATCTCCAGGTTCAAGGGCATCTTCCTACATCGAAAACATGCATGAGAAACTCAGAAGATGGTACACCGTGTGATTTTGAAAGGTTTCTAAAACACACCCCATTTCTCATCTCCTTGTGCTCGGGTTCGCCTTTCCAGCTACTTTACTAGCAATCAACTTACTTGGAGAATCAGCACCTTTAACCTCCTGTTCCCTACAGGTTGCAATTTCTCCTGAGGATGAACGGGAAGAGGGGCAACCAATGAGAGACTAGATCTAGGTGTTGGGACAGGCACAGGTCACTCCATTTTCCCATCAGGAAGAAGAATTAATCACAGGCTCAGCCTGCCGCCCAGAAGCACAATAAGGCCTGAGGCAATCCCGCGCTTTTGCGGCCAGCTCCCAAAAAAGCGAGTTGAAAAATGGAGCTCAGGGACACTGCAATTCACAAAGCCGCAGAGTTATAAATGATAACTCTCATCCACAGATATATTGAGGGAAGGCAACGAAGAGGATTTGAAAGCAAGGCAGAATTGCAGGAAACAGATTTCAGGAGGTAGATTCGAATCGCCTGTAAAGCACATGAAAAGCGGCAAAACGTCGACAATGATGACCTTGGCCAAGAAGGGCGTATGCGTTTTTTCCTGAATATATTCAGGAAAAAACGCATACGCACTTTTTGGCCAACCAAGCAACCTGGAAAGGCAAATCAGCACTACAAAGAAGTCTCGCTTCCCATCGGAAAAAGGGCCATGCTGCAAAAAGTGTCAAAACCAGAAATGCGGGACAGGCCATGGAGAAATGGCAGCCTTGCTACGCTGATGGGCGGGATGTAAGTTGCCAACAGCCACTCTGGAGAAGTGTACGGTGTTTCCTGAAACATCGAAAATACACAGCTTAGGGAGCATAGGGCACGTCCACTCATGGGCGTATAAATTGGGAAAACTAAAAATCAGCAAGACACAGGCACCCCAAAGTTTAGGGCTGCTCTGTTGACAAGAACCTCCACTTCATGACACCTTAAATATCCCAGGAAATAGAAAAATGCATAAAGAAGTTGTGGTCCTTATGTACAATGCAATATCACTCAGACATGAAATCAATGTCATAAGGCTAGTAGAAGCAAGATGATTGGACTTAGGTACGACGATTCTAAGTGAAATAAGTCACACAGAAAAAGACACTTATCATAAGCTATCACTTATAGAGGGAATGTAAAAACCGCTACACTTGAACTGAATTACAGAACAGAACAGAATCACACGTTTAGAAAACACACTATGGCTGCTTAACGGGAAAGGTGAGGTGGGGTGATACATAAAACAAGGGGTTCAAATTCGCTCAGATACCGTTCCATACACCCAATATGTAATAGACAAGACCTACTCCTTGCTCAGTGAACTGGACTCAACACCCCCTATTCACCGCACAAGAATATATGTGACTAGTAACAATCTTAAAACCTATGTATTGATATCTGTCTGGAAGTGAGTCAAGTGGGTGTAAAGCCGCATAAACACAGCCGTGAAAAGCAGCTAAACCCCATTATAAAAATAAATTACTTTTAAAAACCCGTAAAACAAAGACAGTGAAAGAGAGAGAAATTCTTACAAAATTCGTTCAGGGGCTGTGATGCCACCTGGATTGACCATATCTAGACCCACAGCTGGATGAGACATAAGGGTGGACACTCTTGGAGCTGAGAGTTTGGGTGAGCAAACGCAGACCCTTTAAAGTAATACTGCGAGATACCCATCCCATGGGTCCCAAATCTCCAGGTTCAAGGGCATCTTCCTACATCGAAAACATGCATGAGAAACTCAGAAGATGGTACACCATGTGATTTTGAAAGGTTTCTAAAACACACCCCATTTCTCATCTCCTTGTGCTCGGGTTCGCCTTTCCAGCTACTTTACTAGCAATCAACTTACTTGGAGAATCAGCACCTTTAACCTCCTGTTCCCTACAGGTTGCAATTTCTCCTGAGGATGAACGGGAAGAGGGGCAACCAATGAGAGACTAGATCTAGGTGTTGGGACAGGCACAGGTCACTCCATTTTCCCATCAGGAAGAAGAATTAATCACAGGCTCAGCCTGCCGCCCAGAAGCACAATAAGGCCTGAGGCAATCCCGCGCTTTTGCGGCCAGCTCCCAAAAAAGCGAGTTGAAAAATGGAGCTCAGGGACACTGCAATTCACAAACCCGCAGAGTTATAAATGATAACTCTCATCCACAGATATATTGAGGGAAGGCAACGAAGAGGATTTGAAAGCAAGGCAGAATTGCAGGAAACAGATTTCAGGAGGTAGATTCGAATCGCCTGTAAAGCACATGAAAAGCGGCAAAACGTCGACAATGATGACCTTGGCCAAGAAGGGCGTATGCGTTTTTTCCTGAATATATTCAGGAAAAAACGCATACGCACTTTTTGGCCAACCAAGCAAACTGGAAAGGCAAATCAGCACTACAAAGAAGTCTCGCTTCCCATCGGTCAAAAGGGCCATGCTGCAAAAAGTGTCAAAACCAGAAATGCAGGACAGGCCATGGAGAAATGGCAGCCTTGCTACGCTGATGGGCGGGATGTAAGTTGCCAACAGCCACTCTGGAGAAGTGTACGGTGTGTCCTGAAACATCGAAAAAACACAGCTTAGGGAGCATAGGGCACGTCCACTCATGGGCGTATAAATTGGGAAAACTAAAAATCAGCAAGACACAGGCACCCCAAAGTTTAGGGCTGCTCTGTTGACAAGAACCTCCACTTCATGACACCTTAAATATCCCAGGAAAGAGAAAAATGGATAAAGAAGTTGTGGTCCTTATGTACAATGGAATATCACTCAGACATGAAATCAATGTCATAAGGCTAGTAGAAGCAAGATGAGTGGACTTAGGTACGACGATTCTAAGTGAAATAAGTCACACAGAAAAAGACACTTATCATAAGCTATCACTTATAGAGGGAATGTAAAAACCGCTACACTTGAACTGAATTACAGAACAGAACAGAATCACACGTTTAGAAAACACACTATGGCTGCTTAACGGGAAAGGTGAGGTGGGGTGATGCATAATACAAGGGGTTCAAATTCGCTCAGATACCGTTCCATACACCCAATATGTAATACACAAGACCTACTCCTTGCTCCGTGAACTGGACTCAACACCCCCTATTCACCGCACAAGAATATATGTGACTAGTAAAAATCTTAAAACCTATGTATTGATATCTGTCTGGAAGTGAGTCAAGTGGGTGTAAAGCCGCATAAACACAGCCGTGAAAAGCAGCTAAACCCCATTATAAAAATAAATTACTTTTAAAAACCCATAAAACAAAGACAGTGAAAGAGAGAGAAATTCTTACAAAATTCGTTCAGGGGCTGTGATGCAACCTGGATTGACCATATCTAGACCCACAGCTGGATGAGACATAAGGGTGGACACTCTTGGGGCTGAGAGTTTGGGTGAGGTTGGGTGAGCAAACGCAGACCCTTTAAAGTAATACTGCATGGTACCCATCCCATGGGTCCCAAATCTCCAGGTTCAAGGGCATCTTCCTACATCGAAAACTTGCATGAGGAACCCAGAAGAAGGTACACCGTGTGATTTTGAAAGGTTTCTAAAACGCACCTCATTTCTCATCTCCTTGTGCTCGGGTTCGCCATTCCAGCTACTTCACTAGCAATCTCCCTACTTGGAGAATCAGCACCTTTAACCGCCTGTTCTGTACAGGTTACAATTTGTCCTGAGGATGAACGGGAAGAGGGGCAACCAATGAGAGACTAGATCTAGCTGTTGGGACAGGCACAGGTCACTCTATTTTCCCATCAGGAAGAAGAATTATCCACAGGCTCAGCCTGCTGCCAGGAACCAGAATAGGGCCTGAGGCTATCCCGTGCTTTTGCGGCCAGCTCTCAAAAAAGACAGTTGAAAAATGGAGCTCAGGGACACTGCAATTCACAAACCCGCAGAGTTATAAGTGATAACTCTCATCCACAGATATATTGAGGGAAGGCAACGAAGAGGATTTGAAAGCAAGGCAGAATTGCAGGAAACAGATTTCAGGAGGTAGATTCGAATCGCCTTTAAGGCACATGAAAAGCGGCAAAACGTCGACAATGATGCCCTTGGCCAAAAAGGGCGTATGCGTTTTTTCCTGAATATATTCAGGAAAAAACGCATACGCCCTTTTTGGCCAACCAAGCAACCTGGAAAGGCAAATCAGCGCTACAAAGAAGTCTCGCTTCCCATGGGTCAAAAGGGCCATGCTGCAAAAACTGTCAAAACCAGAAATGCAGGACAGGCCATGGAGAAATGGCAGCCTTGCTACGCTGATGGGAGGGATGTAAATTGCCAACAGCCACTCTGGAGAAGTGTACGGTGTGTCCTGAAACATCGAAAAAACACAGCTTAGGGAGCATAGGGCACGTCCACTCATGGGCGTATAAATTGGGAAAACTAAAAATCAGAAAGACACAGGCACCCCAAAGTTTAGGGCTGCTCTGTTGACAAGAACCTCCACTTCATGACACCTTAAATATCCCAGGAAAGAGAAAAATGGATAAAGAAGTTGTGGTCCTTATGTACAATGGAATATCACTCAGACATGAAATCAATGTCATAAGGCTAGTAGAAGCAAGATGAGTGGACTTAGGTACGACGATTCTAAGTGAAATAAGTCACACAGAAAAAGACACTTATCATAAGCTATCACTTATAGAGGGAATGTAAAAACCGCTACACTTGAACTGAATTACAAAACAGAACAGAGTCACACGTTTAGAAAACACACTATGGCTGCTTAACGGGAAAGGTGAGGTGGGGTGATGCATAATACAAGGGGTTCAAATTCGCTCAGATACCGTTCCATACACCCAATATGTAATAGACAAGACCTACTCCTTGCTCCGTGAACTGGACTCAACACCCCCTATTCACCGCACAAGAATATATGTGACTAGTAACAATCTTAAAACCTATGTATTGATATCTGTCTGGAAGTGAGTCAAGTGGGTGTAAAGCCGCATAAACACAGCCGTGAAAAGCAGCTAAACCCCATTATAAAAATAAATTACTTTTAAAAACCCGTAAAACAAAGACAGTGAAAGAGAGAGAAATTCTTACAAAATTCGTTCAGGGGCTGTGATGCAACCTGGATTGACCATATCTAGACCCACAGCTGGATGAGACATAAGGGTGGACACTCTTGGGGCTGAGAGGTTGGGTGAGGTTGGGTGAGCAAACGCAGACCCTTTAAAGTAATACTGCGTGGTACCCATCCCATGGGTCCCAAATCTCCAGGTTCAAGGGCATCTTCCTACATCGAAAACTTGCATGAGGAACCCAGAAGAAGGTACACCGTGTGATTTTGAAAGGTTTCTAAAACGCACCTCATTTCTCATCTCCTTGTGCTCGGGTTCGCCATTCCAGCTACTTCACTAGCAATCTCCCTACTTGGAGAATCAGCACCTTTAACCTCCTGTTCTGTACAGGTTACAATTTGTCCTGAGGATGAACGGGAAGAGGGGCAACCAATGAGAGACTAGATCTAGCTGTTGGGACAGGCACAGGTCACTCTATTTTCCCATCAGGAAGAAGAATTATCCACAGGCTCAGCCTGCTGCCAGGAACCAGAATAGGGCCTGAGGCTATCCCGTGCTTTTGCGGCCAGCTCTCAAAAAAGACAGTTGAAAAATGGAGCTCAGGGACACTGCAATTCACAAACCCGCAGAGTTATAAGTGATAACTCTCATCCACAGATATATTGAGGGAAGGCAACGAAGAGGATTTGAAAGCAAGGCAGAATTGCAGGAAACAGATTTCAGGAGGTAGATTCGAATCGCCTTTAAGGCACATGAAAAGCGGCAAAACGTCGACAATGATGCCCTTGGCCAAAAAGGGCGTATGCGTTTTTTCCTGAATATATTCAGGAAAAAACGCATACGCCCTTTTTGGCCAACCAAGCAACCTGGAAAGGCAAATCAGCGCTACAAAGAAGTCTCGCTTCCCATGGGTCAAAAGGGCCATGCTGCAAAAACTGTCAAAACCAGAAATGCAGGACAGGCCATGGAGAAATGGCAGCCTTGCTACGCTGATGGGAGGGATGTAAATTGCCAACAGCCACTCTGGAGAAGTGTACGGTGTGTCCTGAAACATCGAAAAAACACAGCTTAGGGAGCATAGGGCACGTCCACTCATGGGCGTATAAATTGGGAAAACTAAAAATCAGAAAGACACAGGCACCCCAAAGTTTAGGGCTGCTCTGTTGACAAGAACCTCCACTTCATGACACCTTAAATATCCCAGGAAAGAGAAAAATGGATAAAGAAGTTGTGGTCCTTATGTACAATGGAATATCACTCAGACATGAAATCAATGTCATAAGGCTAGTAGAAGCAAGATGAGTGGACTTAGGTACGACGATTCTAAGTGAAATAAGTCACACAGAAAAAGACACTTATCATAAGCTATCACTTATAGAGGGAATGTAAAAACCGCTACACTTGAACTGAATTACAGAACAGAACAGAATCACACGTTTAGAAAACACACTATGGCTGCTTAACGGGAAAGGTGAGGTGGGGTGATGCATAATACAAGGGGTTCAAATTCGCTCAGATACCGTTCCATACACCCAATATGTAATAGACAAGACCTACTCCTTGCTCCGTGAACTGGACTCAACACCCCCTATTCACCGCACAAGAATATATGTGACTAGTAACAATCTTAAAACCTATGTATTGATATCTGTCTGGAAGTGAGTCAAGTGGGTGTAAAGCCGCATAAACACAGCCGTGAAAAGCAGCTAAACCCCATTATAAAAATAAATTACTTTTAAAAACCCGTAAAACAAAGACAGTGAAAGAGAGAGAAATTCTTACAAAATTCGTTCAGGGGCTGTGATGCAACCTGGATTGACCATATCTAGACCCACAGCTGGATGAGACATAAGGGTGGACACTCTTGGGGCTGAGAGGTTGGGTGAGGTTGGGTGAGCAAACGCAGACCCTTTAAAGTAATACTGCATGGTACCCATCCCATGGGTCCCAAATCTCCAGGTTCAAGGGCATCTTCCTACATCGAAAACTTGCATGAGGAACCCAGAAGAAGGTACACCGTGTGATTTTGAAAGGTTTCTAAAACGCACCTCATTTCTCATCTCCTTGTGCTCGGGTTCGCCATTCCAGCTACTTCACTAGCAATCTCCCTACTTGGAGAATCAGCACCTTTAACCTCCTGTTCTGTACAGGTTACAATTTGTCCTGAGGATGAACGGGAAGAGGGGCAACCAATGAGAGACTAGATCTAGCTGTTGGGACAGGCACAGGTCACTCTATTTTCCCATCAGGAAGAAGAATTAACCACAGGCTCAGCCTGCTGCCAGGAACCAGAATAGGGCCTGAGGCTATCCCGTGTTTTTGCGGCCAGCTCTCAAAAAAGACAGTTGAAAAATGGAGCTCAGGGACACTGCAATTCACAAACCCACAGAGTTATAAGTGATAACTCTCATCCACAGATATATTGAGGGAAGGCAACGAAGAGGATTTGAAAGCAAGGCAGAATTGCAGGAAACAGATTTCAGGAGGTAGATTCGAATCGCCTTTAAGGCACATGAAAAGCGGCAAAACGTCGACAATGATGCCCTTGGCCAAAAAGGGCGTATGCGTTTTTTCCTGAATATATTCAGGAAAAAACGCATACGCCCTTTTTGGCCAACCAAGCAACCTGGAAAGGCAAATCAGCGCTACAAAGAAGTCTTGCTTCCTATGGGTCAAAAGGGCCATGCTGCAAAAAGTGTCAAAACCAGAAATGCAGGACAGGCCATGGAGAAATGGCAGCCTTGCTACGCTGATGGGCGGGATGTAAATTGCCAACAGCCACTCTGGAGAAGTGTACGGTGTGTCCTGAAACATCGAAAAAACACAGCTTAGGGAGCATAGGGCACGTCCACTCATGGGTGTATAAATTGGGAAAACTAAAAATCAGCAAGACACAGGCACCCCATAGTTTAGGGCTGCTCTGTTGACAAGAACCTCCACTTCATGACACCTTAAATATCCCAGGAAAGAGAAAAATGGATAAAGAAGTTGTGGTCCTTATGTACAATGGAATATCACTCAGACATGAAATCAATGTCATAAGGCTAGTAGAAGCAAGATGAGTGGACTTAGGTACGACGATTCTAAGTGAAATAAGTCATACAGAAAAAGACACTTATCATAAGCTATCACTTATAGAGGGAATGTAAAAACCGCTACACTTGAACTGAATTACAGAACAGAACAGAATCACACGTTTAGAAAACACACTATGGCTGCTTAACGGGAAAGGTGAGGTGGGGTGATGCATAAAACAAGGGGTTCAAATTCGCTCAGATACCGTTCCATACACCCAATATGTAATAGACAAGACCTACTCCTTGCTCCGTGAACTGGACTCAACACCCCCTATTCACCGCACAAGAATATATGTGACTAGTAACAATCTTAAAACCTATGTATTGATATCTGTCTGGAAGTGAGTCAAGTGGGTGTAAAGCCGCATAAACACAGCCGTGAAAAGGAGCTAAACCCCATTATAAAAATAAATTACTTTTAAAAACCCGTAAAACAAAGACAGTGAAAGAGAGAGAAATTCTTACAAAATTCGTTCAGGGGCTGTGATGCAACCTGGATTGACCATATCTAGACCCACAGCTGGATGAGACATAAGGGTGGACACTCTTGGGGCTGAGAGGTTGGGTGAGGTTGGGTGAGCAAACGCAGACCCTTTAAAGTAATACTGCATGGTACCCATCCCATGGGTCCCAAATCTCCAGGTTCAAGGGCATCTTCCTACATCGAAAACTTGCATGAGGAACCCAGAAGAAGGTACACCGTGTGATTTTGAAAGGTTTCTAAAACGCACCTCATTTCTCATCTCCTTGTGCTCGGGTTCGCCATTCCAGCTACTTCACTAGCAATCTCCCTACTTGGAGAATCAGCACCTTTAACCTCCTGTTCTGTACAGGTTGCAATTTGTCCTGAGGATGAACGGGAAGAGGGGAAACCAATGAGAGAATAGATCTAGGTGTTGGGACAGGCACAGGTCACTCTATTTTCCCATCAGGAAGAAGAATTAACCACAGGCTCAGCCTGCCGCCGGGAACCAGAATAGGGCCTGAGGCAATCCCGTGCTTTTGCGGCCAGCTCCCAAAACAGACAGTTGAAAAATGGAGCTCAGGGGGACTGCCATTCACAAACCTGCTGAGTTATAAATGATAACTCTCGTCCACAAATATATTGAGGGAAGGCAACGAAGAGGATTTGAAAGCAAGGCAGAATTGCAGGAAACAGGTTTCAGGAGGTAGATTCGAATCGCCTTTAAAGCACATGAAAAGCGGCAAAACGTCGACAATGATGCCCTTGGCCAAAAAGGGCGTATGCGTTTTTTCCTGAATATATTCAGGAAAAACCGCATACGCCCTTTTTGGCCAACCAAGCAACCTGGAAAGGCAAATGAGTGCTACAAAGAAGTCTCGCTTCCCATCGGTCAAAAGGGTCATGCTGCAAAAAGTGTCAAAACCAGAAATGCAGGACAGGCCATGGAGAAATGGCAGCCTTGCTACGCTGATGGGCGGGATGTTAATTGCCAACAGCCACTCTGGAGAAGTGTACGGTGTGTCCTGAAACATCGAAAAAACACAGCTTAGGGAGCATAGGGCACGTCCACTCATGGGCGTATAAATTGGGAAAACTAAAAATCAGCAAGACACAGGCACCCCAAAGTTTAGGGCTGCTCTGTTGACAAGAACCTCCACTTCATGACACCTTAAATATCCCAGGAAAGACAAAAATGGATAAAGAAGTTGTGGTCCTTATGTACAATGCAATATCACTCAGACATGAAATCAATGTCATAAGGCTAGTAGAAGCAAGATGAGTGGACTTAGGTACGACGATTCTAAGTGAAATAAGTCACACAGAAAAAGACACTTATCATAAGCTATCACTTATAGAGGGAATGTAAAAACCGCTACACTTGAACTGAATTACAAAACAGAACAGAGTCACACGTTTAGAAAACACACTATGGCTGCTTAACGGGAAAGGTGAGGTGGGGTGATGCATAAAACAAGGGGTTCAAATTTGCTCAGATACCGTTCCATACACCCAATATGTAATAGACAAGACCTACTCCTTGCTCCGTGAACTGGACTCAACACCCCCTATTCACCGCACAAGAATATATGTGACTAGTAACAATCTTAAAACCTATGTATTGATATCTGTCTGGAAGTGAGTCAAGTGGGTGTAAAGCCGCATAAACACAGCCGTGAAAAGCAGCTAAACCCCATTATAAAAATAAATTACTTTTAAAAACCCGTAAAACAAAGACAGTGAAAGAGAGAGAAATTCTTACAAAATTCGTTCAGGGGCTGTGATGCCACCTGGATTGACCATATCTAGACCCACAGCTGGATGAGACATAAGGGTGGACACTCTTGGGGCTGAGAGGTTGGGTGAGCAAACGCAGACCCTTTAAAGTATTACTGCGTGGTACCCATCCCATGGGTCCCAAATCTCCAGGTTCAAGGGCATCTTCCTACATCGAAAACATGCATGAGAAACTCAGAAGATGGTACACCATGTGATTTTGAAAGGTTTCTAAAACACACCCCATTTCTCATCTCCTTGTGCTCGGGTTCGCCTTTCCAGCTACTTTACTAGCAATCAACTTACTTGGAGAATCAGCACCTTTAACCTCCTGTTCCCTACAGGTTGCAATTTGTCCTGAGGATGAACGGGAAGAGGGGCAACCAATGAGAGACTAGATCTAGGTGTTGGGACAGGCACAGGTCACTCTATTTTCCCATCAGGAAGAAGAATTAATCACAGGCTAAGCCTGCCGCCCAGAAGCACAATAGGGCCTGAGGCAATCCCGCGCTTTTGCGGCCAGCTCCCAAAAAAGACAGTTGAAAAATGGAGCTCAGGGACACTGCAATTCACAAACCCGCAGAGTTATAAATGATAACTCTCATCCACAGATATATTGAGGGAAGGCAACGAAGAGGATTTGAAAGCAAGGCAGAATTGCAGGAAACAGATTTCAGGAGGTAGATTCGAATCGCCTGTAAAGCACATGAAGAGCGGCAAAACGTCGACAATGATGCCCTTGGCCAAGAAGGGCGTATGCGTTTTTTCCTGAATATATTCAGGAAAAAACGCATACGCACTTTTTGGCCAACCAAGCAACCTGGAAAGGCAAATCAGCGCTACAAAGAAGTCTCGCTTCCCATCGGTCAAAAGGGCCATGCTGCAAAAAGTGTCAAAACCAGAAATGCAGGACAGGCCATGGAGAAATGGCAGCCTTGCTACGCTGATGGGCGGGATGTAAGTTGCCAACAGCCACTCTGGAGAAGTGTACGGTGTGTCCTGAAACATCGAAAAAACACAGCTTAGGGAGCATAGGGCACGTCCACTCATGGGCGTATAAATTGGGAAAACTAAAAATCAGCAAGACACAGGCACCCCAAAGTTTAGGGCTGCTCTGTTGACAAGAACCTCCACTTCATGACACCTTAAATATCCCAGGAAAGAGAAAAATGGATAAAGAAGTTGTGGTCCTTATGTACAATGCAATATCACTCAGACATGAAATAAATGTCATAAGGCTAGTAGAAGCAAGATGAGTGGACTTAGGTACGACGATTCTAAGTGAAATAAGTCACACAGAAAAAGACACTTATCATAAGCTATCACTTATATAGGGAATGTAAAAACCGCTACACTTGAACTGAATTACAAAACAGAACAGAATCACACGTTTAGAAAACACACTATGGCTGCTTAACGGGAAAGGTGAGGTGGGGTGATGCATAAAACAAGGGGTTCAAATTCGCTCAGATACCGTTCCATACACCCACTATGTAATAGACAAGACCTACTCCTTGCTCAGCGAACTGGACTCAACACCCCCTATTCACCGCACAAGAATATATGTGACTAGTAAGAATCTTAAAACCTATGTATTGATATCTGTCTGGAAGTGAGTCAAGAGGGTGTAAAGCCGCATAAACACAGCCGTGAAAAGCAGCTAAACCCCATTATAAAAATAAATTACTTTTAAAAACCCGTAAATCAAAGACAGTGAAAAAGAGAGAAATTCTTACAAAATTCGTTCAGGGGCTGTGATGCAACCTGGATTGACCATATCTAGACCCACAGCTGGATGAGACATAAGGGTGGACACTCTTGGGGCTGAGAGGTTGGGTGAGGTTAGGTGACCAAACGCAGACCCTTTAAAGCAATACTGCATGGTACCCATCCCATGGGTCCCAAATCTCCAGGTTCAAGGGCATCTTCCTACATCGAAAACTTGCATGAGGAACCCAGAAGAAGGTACACCGTGTGATTTTGAAAGGTTTCTAAAACGCACCTCATTTCTCATCTCCTTGTGCTCGGGTTCGCCATTCCAGCTACTTCACTAGCAATCTCCCTACTTGGAGAATCAGCACCTTTAACCTCCTGTTCTGTACAGGTTGCAATTTGTCCTGAGGATGAACGGGAAGAGGGGAAACCAATGAGAGAATAGATCTAGGTGTTGGGACAGGCACAGGTCACTCTATTTTCCCATCAGGAAGAAGAATTAACCACAGGCTCAGCCTGCCGCCGGGAACCAGAATAGGGCCTGAGGCAATCCCGTGCTTTTGCGGCCAGCTCCAAAAAAAGACAGTTGAAAAATGGAGCTCAGGGGGACTGCCATTCACAAACCCGCTGAGTTATAAATGATAACTCTCGTCCACAGATATATTGAGGGAAGGCAACGAAGAGGATTTGAAAGCAAGGCAGAATTGCAGGAAACAGGTTTCAGGAGGTAGATTCGAATCGCCTTTAAAGCACATGAAAAGCGGCAAAACGTCGACAATGATGCCCTTGGCCAAAAAGGGCGTATGCGTTTTTTCCTGAATATATTCAGGAAAAAACGCATACGCCCTTTTGGCCAACCAAGCAACCTGGAAAGGCAAATCAGTGCTACAAAGAAGTCTCGCTTCCCATCGGTCAAAAGGGTCATGCTGCAAAAAGTGTCAAAACCAGAAATGCAGGACAGGCCATGGAGAAATGGCAGCCTTGCTACGCTGATGGGCGGGATGTTAATTGCCAACAGCCACTCTGGAGAAGTGTACGGTGTGTCCTGAAACATCGAAAAAACACAGCTTAGGGAGCATAGGGCACGTCCACTCATGGGCGTATAAATTGGGAAAATTAAAAATCAGCAAGACACAGGCACCCCAAAGTTTAGGGCTGCTCTGTTGACAAGAACCTCCACTTCATGACACCTTAAATATCCCAGGAAAGAGAAAAATGGATAAAGAAGTTGTGGTCCTTATGGACAATGGAATATCACTCAGACATGAAAACAATGTCATAAGGCTAGTAGAAGCAAGATGAGTGGACTTAGGTACGACGATTCTAAGTGAAATAAGTCACACAGAAAAAGACACTTATCATAAGCTATCACTTATAGAGGGAATGTAAAAACCGCTACACTTGAACTGAATTACAAAACAGAACAGAGTCACACGTTTAGAAAACACACTATGGCTGCTTAACGGGAAAGGTGAGGTGGGGTGATGCATAAAACAAGGGGTTCAAATTTGCTCAGATACCGTTCCATACACCCAATATGTAATAGACAAGACCTACTCCTTGCTCCGTGAACTGGACTCAACACCCCCTATTCACCGCACAAGAATATATGTGACTAGTAACAATCTTAAAACCTATGTATTGATATCTGTCTGGAAGTGAGTCAAGTGGGTGTAAATCCGCATAAACACAGCCGTGAAAAGCAGCTAAACCCCATTATAAAAATAAATTACTTTTAAAAACCCGTAAAACAAAGACAGTGAAAGAGAGAGAAATTCTTACAAAATTCGTTCAGGGGCTGTGATGCCACCTGGATTGACCATATCTAGACCCACAGCTGGATGAGACATAAGGGTGGACACTCTTGGGGCTGAGAGGTTGGGTGAGCAAACGCAGACCCTTTAAAGTAATACTGCGTGATACCCATCCCATGGGTCCCAAATCTCCAGGTTCAAGGGCATCTTCCTACATCGAAAACGTGCATGAGAAACTCAGAAGATGGTACACCGTGTGATTTTGAAAGGTTTCTAAAACACACCCCATTTCTCATCTCCTTGTGCTCGGGTTCGCCTTTCCAGCTACTTTACTAGCAATCAACTTACTTGGAGAATCAGCACCTTTAACCTCCTGTTCCCTACAGGTTGCAATTTGTCCTGAGGATGAACGGGAAGAGGGGCAACCAATGAGAGACTAGATCTAGGTGTTGGGACAGGCACAGGTCACTCTATTTTCCCATCAGGAAGAAGAATTAATCACAGGCTCAGCCTGCCGCCCAGAAGCACAATAGGGCCTGAGGCAATCCCGCGCTTTTGCGGCCAGCTCCCAAAAAAGCGAGTTGAAAAATGGAGCTCAGGGACACTGCAATTCACAAACCCGCAGAGTTATAAATGATAACTCTCATCCACAGATATATTGAGGGAAGGAAACGAAGAGGATTTGAAAGCAAGGCAGAATTGCAGGAAACAGATTTCAGGAGGTAGATTCGAATCGCCTGTAAAGCACATTTAAAGCGGCAAAACGTCGACAATGATGCCCTTGGCCAAGAACGGCGTATGCGTTTTTTCCTGAATATATTCAGGAAAAAACGCATACGCCCTTTTTGGCCAACCAAGCAACCTGGAAAGGCAAATCAGCGCTACAAAGAAGTCTCACTTCCCATGGGTCAAAAGGGCCATGCTGCAAAAAGTGTCAAAACCAGAAATGCAGGACAGGCCATGGAGAAATGGCAGCCTTGCTACGCTGATGAGCGGGATGTAAGTTGCCAACAGCCACCCTGGAGAAGTGTACGGTGTGTCCTGAAACATCGAAAAAACACAGCTTAGGGAGCATAGGGCACGTCCACTCATGGGCGTATAAATTGGCAAAACTAAAAATCAGCAAGACACAGGCACCCCAAAGTTTAGGGCTGCTCTGTTGACAAGAACCTCCACTTCATGACACCTTAAATATCCCAGGAAAGAGAAAAATGGATAAAGAAGTTGTGGTCCTTATGTACAATGCAATATCACTCAGACATGAAATCAATGTCATAAGGCTAGTAGAAGCAAGATGAGTGGACTTAGGTACGACGATTCTAAGTGAAATAAGTCACACAGAAAAAGATACTTATCATAAGCTATCACTTATATAGGGAATGTAAAAACCGCTACACTTGAACTGAATTACAGAACAGAACAGAATCACACGTTTAGAAAACACACTATGGCTGCTTAACGGGAAAGGTGAGGTGGGGTGATGCATAAAACAAGGGGTTCAAATTCGCTCAGAAACCGTTCCATACACCCAATATGTAATAGAAAAGTCCTACTCCTTGCTCAGTGAACTGGACTCAACACGCCCTATTCACCGCACAAGAATATATGTGACTAGTAACAATCTTAAAACCTATGTATTGATATCTGTCTGGAAGTGAGTCAAGTGGGTGTAAATCCGCATAAACACAGCCGTGAAAAGCAGCTAAACCCCATTATAAAAATAAATTACTTTTAAAAACCCGTAAAACAAAGACAGTGAAAGAGAGAGAAATTCTTACAAAATTCGTTCAGAGGCTGTGATGCAACCTGGATTGACCATATCTACACGCACAGCTGGATGAGACATAAGGGTGGACAGTCTTGGGGCTGAAAGGTTGGGTTAGGTTGGGTGAGCAAACGCAGACCCTTTAAAGTAATACTGCGTGGTACCCATCCCATGGGTCCCAAATCTCCAGGTTCAAGGGCATCTTCCTACATCGAAAACATGCATGAGAAACTCAGAAGATGGTACACCGTGTGATTTTGAAAGGTTTCTAAAACACACCCCATTTCTCATCTCCTTGTGCTCGGGTTCGCCTTTCCAGCTACTTTACTAGCAATCAACTTACTTGGAGAATCAGCACCTTTAACCTCCTGTTCCCTACAGGTTGCAATTTGTCCTGAGGATGAACGGGAAGAGGGGCAACCAATGAGAGACTAGATCTAGGTGTTGGGACAGGCACAGGTCACTCTATTTTCCCATCAGGAAGAAGAATTTATCACAGGCTCAGCCTGCAGCCCAGAAGCACAATAGGGCCTGAGGCAATCCCGCGCTTTTGCGGCCAGCTCCCAAAAAAGCGAGTTGAAAAATGGAGCTCAGGGACACTGCAATTCACAAACCCGCAGAGTTATAAATGATAACTCTCATCCACAGATATATTGAGGGAAGGCAACGAAGAGGATTTGAATGCAAGGCAGAATTGCAGGAAACAGATTTCAGGAGGTAGATTCGAATCGCCTGTAAAGCACATGAAAAGCGGCAAAACGTCGACAATGATGCCCTTGGCCAAAAAGGGCGTATGCGTTTTTTCCTGAATATATTCAGGAAAAAACGCATACGCCCTTTTTGGCCAACCAAGCAACCTGGAAAGGCAAATCAGCGCTACAAAGAAGTCTCGCTTCCCATCGGTCAAAAGGGCCATGCTGCAAAAAGTGTCAAAACCAGAAATGCAGGACAGGCCATGGAGAAATGGCAGCCTTGCTACGCTGATGGGCGGGATGTAAATTGCCAACAGCCACTCTGGAGAAGTGTACGGTGTGTCCTGAAACATCGAAAAAACACAGCTTAGTGAGCATAGGGCACGTCCACTCATGGGCGCATAAATTGGGAAAACTAAAAATCAGCAAGACACAGGCACCCCAAAGTTTGGGGCTGCTCTGTTGACAAGAACCTCCACTTCATGACACCTTAAATATCCCAGGAAAGAGAAAAATGGATAAAGAAGTTGTGGTCCTTATGTACAATGGAATATCACTCAGACATGAAATCAATGTCATAAGGCTAGTAGAAGCAAGATGAGTGGACTTAGGTACGACGATTCTAAGTGAAATAAGTCACACAGAAAAAGACACTTATCATAAGCTATCACTTATAGAGGGAATGTAAAAACCGCTACACTTGAACTGATTTACAGAACAGAACAGAATCACACGTTTAGAAAACACACTATGGCTGCTTAACGGGAAAGGTGAGGTGGGGTGATGCATAAAACAAGGGGTTCAAATTCGCTCAGATACCGTTCCATACACCCAATATGTAATAGACAAGACCTACTCCTTGCTCAGTGAACTGGACTCAACACCCACTATTCACCGCACAAGAATATATGTGACTAGTAACAATCTTAAAACCTATGTATTGATATCTGTCTGGAAGTGAGTCAAGTGGGTGTAAAGCCGCATAAACACAGCCGTGAAAAGCAGCTAAACCCCATTATAAAAATAAATTACTTTTAAAAACCCGTAAAACAAAGACAGTGAAAGAGAGAGAAATTCTTACAAAATTCGTTCAGGGGCTGTGATGCCCCCTGGATTGACCATATCTAGACCCACAGCTGGATGAGACATAAGGGTGGACACTCTTGGGGCTGAGAGGTTGGGTGAGCAAACGCAGACCCTTTAAAGTAATACTGCGTGGTACCCATCCCATGGGTCCCAAGTCTCCAGGTTCAAGGGCATCTTCCTACATCGAAAACATGCATGAGAAACTCAGAAGATGGTACACCGTGTGATTTTGAAAGGTTTCTAAAACGCACCTCATTTCTCATCTCCTTGTGCTCGGGTTCGCCATTCCAGCTACTTTACTAGCAATCTCCCTACTTGGAGAATCAGCACCTTTAACCTCCTGTTCCCTACAGGTTGCAATTTGTCCTGAGGATGAACGGGAAGAGGGGCAACCAATGAGAGACTAGATCTAGCTGTTGGGACAGGCACAGGTCACTCTATTTTCCCATCAGGAAGAAGAATTAACCACAGGCTCAGCCTGCAGCCAGGAACCAGAATAGGGCCTGAGGCAATCCCGTGCTTTTGCGGCCAGCTCTCAAAAAAGACAGTTGAAAAATGGAGCTCAGGGACACTGCAATTCACAAACCCGCAGAGTTATAAGTGATAACTCTCATCCACAGATATATTGAGGGAAGTCAACGAAGAGGATGTGAAAGCAAGGCAGAATTGCAGGAAACAGGTTTCAGGAGGTAGATTCGAATCGCCTTTAAGGCACATGAAAAGCGGCAAAACGTCGACCATGATGCCCTTGGCCAAAAAGGGCGTATGCGTTTTTTCCTGAATATATTCAGGAAAAAACGCATACGCCCTTTTTTGCCAACCAAGCAACCTGGAAATGCAAATCAGCGCTACAAAGAAGTCTCGCTTCCCATGGGTCAAAAGGGCCATGCTTCAAAAAGTGTCAAAACAAGAAATGCAGGACAGGCCATGGAGAAATGGCAGCCTTGCTACGCTGATGGGCGGGATGTAAATTGCCAACAGCCACTCTGGAGAAGTGTACGGTGTGTCCTGAAACATCGAAAAAACACAGCTTAGTGAGCATAGGGCACATCCACTCATGGGCGTATAAATTGGGAATACTAAAAATCAGCAAGACACAGGCACCCCAAAGTTTGGGGCTGCTCTGTTGACAAGAACCTCCACTTCATGACACCTTAAATATCCCAGGAAAGAGAAAAATGGATAAAAAAGTTGTTGTCCTTATGTACAATGGAATATCACTCAGACATGAAATCAATGTCATAAGGCTAGTAGAAGCAAGATGAGTTGACTTAGGTACGACGATTCTAAGTGAAATAAGTCACACAGAAAAAGACACTTATCATAAGCTATCACTTATAGAGGGAATGTAAAAACCGCTACACTTGAACTGAATTACAGAACAGAACAGAATCACACGTTTAGAAAACACACTATGGCTGCTTAACGGGAAAGGTGAGGTGGGGTGATGCATAAAACAAGGGGTTCAAATTTGCTCAGATACCGTTGCATACACCCAATATGTAATAGAAAAGACCTACTCCTTGCTCCGTGAACTGGACTCAACACCCCCTATTCACCGCACAAGAATATATGTGACTAGTAACAATCTTAAAACCTATGTATTGATATCTGTCTGGAAGTGAGTCAAGTGGGTGTAAAGCCGCATAAACACAGCCGTGAAAAGCAGCTAAACCCCATTATAAAAATAAATTACTTTTAAAAACCCGTAAAACAAAGACAGTGAAAGAGAGAGAAATTCTTACAAAATTCGTTCAGGGGCTGTGATGCAACCTGGATTGACCATATCTAGACCCACAGCTGGATGAGACATAAGGGTGGACACTCTTGGGGCTGAGAGTTTGGGTGAGGTTGGGTGAGCAAACGCAGACCCTTTAAAGTAATACTGCATGGTACCCATCCCATGGGTCCCAAATCTCCAGGTTCAAGGGCATCTTCCTACATCGAAAACTTGCATGAGGAACCCAGAAGAAGGTACACCGTGTGATTTTGAAAGGTTTCTAAAACGCACCTCATTTCTCATCTCCTTGTGCTCGGGTTCGCCATTCCAGCTACTTCACTAGCAATCTCCCTACTTGGAGAATCAGCACCTTTAACCTCCTGTTCTGTACAGGTTGCAATTTGTCCTGAGGATGAACGGGAAGAGGGGCAACCAATGAGAGAATAGATCTAGGTGTTGGGACAGGCACAGGTCACTCTATTTTCCCATCAGGAAGAAGAATTAACCACAGGCTCAGCCTGCCGCCGGGAACCAGAATAGGGCCTGAGGCAATCCCGTGCTTTTGCGGCCAGCTCCCAAAAAAGACAGTTGAAAAATGGAGCTCAGGGGGACTGCCATTCACAAAACTGCTGAGTTATAAATGATAACTCTCGTCCACAAATATATTGAGGGAAGGCAACGAAGAGGATTTGAAAGCAAGGCAGAATTGCAGGAAACAGGTTTCAGGAGGTACATTCGAATCGCCTTTAAAGCACATGAAAAGCGGCAAAACGTCGACAATGATGCCCTTGGCCAAAAAGGGCGTATGCGTTTTTTCCTGAATATATTCAGGAAAAAACGCATACGCCCTTTTTGGCCAACCAAGCAACCTGGAAAGGCAAATCAGCGCTACAAAGAAGTCTCGCTTCCCATCGGTCAAAAGGGCCATGCTGCAAAAAGTGTCAAAACCAGAAATGCAGGACAGGCCATGGAGAAATGGCAGCCTTGCTACGCTGATGGGCGGGATGTAAGTTGCCAACAGCCACTCTGGAGAAGTGTACGGTGTGTCCTGAAACATCGAAAAAACACAGCTTAGGGAGCATAGGGCACGTCCACTCATGGGCGTATAAATTGGGAAAACTAAGAATCAGCAAGACACAGGCACCCCAAAGTTTAGGGCTGCTCTGTTGACAAGAACCTCCACTTCATGACACCTTAAATATCCCAGGAAAGAGAAAAATGGATAAAGAAGTTGTGGTCCTTATGTACAATGGAATATCACTCAGACATGAAATCAATGTCATAAGGCTAGTAGAAGCAAGATGAGTGGACTTAGGTACGACGATTCTAAGTGAAATAAGTCACACAGAAAAAGACACTTATCATAAGCTATCACTTATAGAGGGAATGTAAAAACCGCTACACTTGAACTGAATTACAGAACAGAACAGAATCACACGTTTAGAAAACACACTATGGCTGCTTAACGGGAAAGGTGAGGTGGGGTGATGCATAAAACAAGGGGTTCAAATTCGCTCAGATACCGTTCCATACACCCAATATGTAATAGAAAAGACCTACTCCTTGCTCAGTGAACTGGACTCAACACCCCCTATTCACCGCACAAGAATATATGTGACTAGTAACAATCTTAAAACGTATGTATTGATATCTGTCTGGAAGTGAGTCAAGTGGGTGTAAAGCCACATAAACACAGCCGTGAAAAGCAGCTAAACCCCATTATAAAAATAAATTACTTTTAAAAACCCGTAAAACAAAGACAGTGAAAGAGAGAGAAATTCTTACAAAATTCGTTCAGGGGCTGTGATGCAACCTGGATTGACCATATCTAGACCCACAGCTGGATGAGACATAAGGGTGGACACTCTTGGGGCTGAGAGGTTGGGTGAGGTTGGGTGAGCAAACGCAGACCCTTTAAAGTAATACTGCATGGTACCCATCCCATGGGTCCCAAATCTCCAGGTTCAAGGGCATCTTCCTACATCGAAAACTTGCATGAGGAACCCAGAAGAAGGTACACCGTGTGATTTTGAAAGGTTTCTAAAACGCACCTCATTTCTTATCTCCTTGTGCTCGGGTTCGCCATTCCAGCTACTTCACTAGCAATCTCCCTACTTGGAGAATCAGCACCTTTAACCTCCTGTTCTGTACAGGTTGCAATTTGTCCTGAGGATGAATGGGAAGAGGGGAAACCAATGAGAGACTAGATCTAGTTGTTGGGACAGGCACAGGTCACTCTATTTTCCCATCAGGAAGAAGAATTAACCACAGGCTCAGCCTGCCGCCGGGAACCAGAATAGGGCCTGAGGCAATCCCGTGCTTTTGCGGCTAGCTCCCAAAAAAGACAGTTGAAAAATGGAGCTCAGGGGGACTGCCATTCACAAACCTGCTGAGTTATAAATGATAACTCTCGTCCACAAATATATTGAGGGAAGGCAACGAAGAGGATTTGAAAGCAAGGCAGAATTGCAGGTAACAGGTTTCAGGAGGTAGATTCGAATCGCCTTTAAAGCACATGAAAAGCGGCAAAACGTCTACAATGATGCCCTTGGCCAAAAAGGGCGTATGCGTTTTTTCCTGAATATATTCAGGAAAAAACGCATACGCCCTTTTTGGCCAACCAAGCAACCTGGAAAGGCAAATCAGTGCTACAAAGAAGTCTCGCTTCCCATCGGTCAAAAGGGTCATGCTGCAAAAAGTGTCAAAACCAGAAATGCAGGACAGGCCATGGAGAAATGGAAGCCTTGCTACGCTGATGGGCGGGATGTTAATTGCCAACAGCCACTCTGGAGAAGTGTACGGTGTGTCCTGAAACATCGAAAACACACAGCTTAGGGAGCATAGGGCACGTCCACTCATGGGCGTATAAATTGGGAAAACTAAAAATCAGCAAGACACAGGCACCCCAAAGTTTAGGGCTGCTCTGTTGACAAGAACCTCCACTTCATGACACCTTAAATATCCCAGGAAAGAGGAAAATGGATAAAGAAGTTGTGGTCCTTATGTACAATGGAATATCACTCAGACATGAAATCAATGTCATAAGGCTAGTAGAAGCAAGATGAGTGGACTTAGGTACGACGATTCTAAGTGAAATAAGTCACACAGAAAAAGACACTTATCATAAGCTATCACTTATAGAGGGAATGTAAAAACCGCTACACTTGAACTGAATTACAGAACAGAACAGAGTCACACGTTTAGAAAACACACTATGGCTGCTTAACGGGAAAGGTGAGGTGGGGTGATGCATAAAACAAGGGGTTCAAATTCGCTCAGATACCGTTCCATACACCCAATATGTAATAGAAAAGACCTACTCCTTGCTCAGTGAACTGGACTCAACACCCCCTATTCACCGCACAAGAATATATGTGACTAGTAACAATCTTAAAACCTATGTATTGATATCTGTCTGGAAGTGAGTCAAGTGGGTGTAAAGCCGCATAAACACAGCCGTGAAAAGCAGCTAAACCCCATTATAAAAATAAATTACTTTTAAAAACCCGTAAAACAAAGACAGTGAAAGAGAGAGAAATTCTTACAAAATTCGTTCAGGGGCTGTGATGCAACCTGGATTGACCATATCTAGACCCACAGCTGGATGAGACATAAGGGTGGACACTCTTGGGGCTGAGAGGTTGGGTGAGGTTGGGTGAGCAAACGCAGACCCTTTAAAGTAATACTGCATGGTACCCATCCCATGGGTCCCAAATCTCCAGGTTCAAGGGCATCTTCCTACATCGAAAACTTGCATGAGGAACCCAGAAGAAGGTACACCGTGTGATTTTGAAAGGTTTCTAAAACGCACCTCATTTCTCATCTCCTTGTGCTCGGGTTCGCCATTCCAGCTACTTCACTAGCAATCTCCCTACTTGGAGAATCAGCACCTTTAACCTCCTGTTCTGTACAGGTTGCAATTTGTCCTGAGGATGAACGGGAAGAGGGGAAACCAATGAGAGAATAGATCTAGGTGTTGGGACAGGCACAGGTCACTCTATTTTCCCATCAGGAAGAAGAATTAACCACAGGCTCAGCCTGCCGCCGGGAACCAGAATAGGGCCTGAGGCAATCCCGTGCTTTTGCGGCCAGCTCCCAAAAAAGACAGTTGAAAAATGGAGCTCAGGGACACTGCAATTCACAAACCCGCAGAGTTATAAGTGATAACTCTCATCCACAGATATATTGAGGGAAGTCAACGAAGAGGATTTGAAAGCAAGGCAGAATTGCAGGAAACAGATTTCAGGAGGTAGATTCTAATCGCCTTTAAGGCACATGAAAAGCGGCAAAACGTCGACAATGATGCCCTTGGCCAAAAAGGGCGTATGCGTTTTTTCCTGAATATATTCAGGAAAAAACGCATACGCCCTTTTTGGCCAACCAAGCAACCTGGAAAGGCAAATCAGCGCTACAAAGAAGTCTCGCTTCCTATGGGTCAAAAGGGCCATGCTGCAAAAAGTGTCAAAACCAGAAATGCAGGACAGGCCATGGAGAAATGGCAGCCTTGCTACGCTGATGGGCGGGATGTAAGTTGCCAACAGCCACTCTGGAGAAGTGTACGGTGTGTCCTGAAACATCGAAAAAACACAGCTTAGGGAGCATAGGGCACGTCCACTCATGGGCGTATAAATTGGGAAAACTAAGAATCAGCAAGACACAGGCACCCCAAAGTTTAGGGCTGCTCTGTTGACAAGAACCTCCACTTCATGACACCTTAAATATCCCAGGAAAGAGAAAAATGGATAAAGAAGTTGTGGTCCTTATGTACAATGGAATATCACTCAGACATGAAATCAATGTCATAAGGCTAGTAGAAGCAAGATGAGTGGACTTAGGTACGACGATTCTAAGTGAAATAAGTCACACAGAAAAAGACACTTATCATAAGCTATCACTTATAGAGGGAATGTAAAAACCGCTACACTTGAACTGAATTACAGAACAGAACAGAATCACACGTTTAGAAAACACACTATGGCTGCTTAACGGGAAAGGTGAGGTGGGGTGATGCATAAAACAAGGGGTTCAAATTCGCTCAGATACCGTTCCATACACCCAATATGTAATAGAAAAGACCTACTCCTTGCTCAGTGAACTGGACTCAACACCCCCTATTCACCGCACAAGAATATATGTGACTAGTAACAATCTTAAAACGTATGTATTGATATCTGTCTGGAAGTGAGTCAAGTGGGTGTAAAGCCACATAAACACAGCCGTGAAAAGCAGCTAAACCCCATTATAAAAATAAATTACTTTTAAAAACCCGTAAAACAAAGACAGTGAAAGAGAGAGAAATTCTTACAAAATTCGTTCAGGGGCTGTGATGCAACCTGGATTGACCATATCTAGACCCACAGCTGGATGAGACATAAGGGTGGACACTCTTGGGGCTGAGAGGTTGGGTGAGGTTGGGTGAGCAAACGCAGACCCTTTAAAGTAATACTGCATGGTACCCATCCCATGGGTCCCAAATCTCCAGGTTCAAGGGCATCTTCCTACATCGAAAACTTGCATGAGGAACCCAGAAGAAGGTACACCGTGTGATTTTGAAAGGTTTCTAAAACGCACCTCATTTCTTATCTCCTTGTGCTCGGGTTCGCCATTCCAGCTACTTCACTAGCAATCTCCCTACTTGGAGAATCAGCACCTTTAACCTCCTGTTCTGTACAGGTTGCAATTTGTCCTGAGGATGAATGGGAAGAGGGGAAACCAATGAGAGACTAGATCTAGTTGTTGGGACAGGCACAGGTCACTCTATTTTCCCATCAGGAAGAAGAATTAACCACAGGCTCAGCCTGCCGCCGGGAACCAGAATAGGGCCTGAGGCAATCCCGTGCTTTTGCGGCTAGCTCCCAAAAAAGACAGTTGAAAAATGGAGCTCAGGGGGACTGCCATTCACAAACCTGCTGAGTTATAAATGATAACTCTCGTCCACAAATATATTGAGGGAAGGCAACGAAGAGGATTTGAAAGCAAGGCAGAATTGCAGGTAACAGGTTTCAGGAGGTAGATTCGAATCGCCTTTAAAGCACATGAAAAGCGGCAAAACGTCTACAATGATGCCCTTGGCCAAAAAGGGCGTATGCGTTTTTTCCTGAATATATTCAGGAAAAAACGCATACGCCCTTTTAGGCCAACCAAGCAACCTGGAAAGGCAAATCAGTGCTACAAAGAAGTCTCGCTTCCCATCGGTCAAAAGGGTCATGCTGCAAAAAGTGTCAAAACCAGAAATGCAGGACAGGCCATGGAGAAATGGAAGCCTTGCTACGCTGATGGGCGGGATGTTAATTGCCAACAGCCACTCTGGAGAAGTGTACGGTGTGTCCTGAAACATCGAAAACACACAGCTTAGGGAGCATAGGGCACGTCCACTCATGGGCGTATAAATTGGGAAAACTAAAAATCAGCAAGACACAGGCACCCCAAAGTTTAGGGCTGCTCTGTTGACAAGAACCTCCACTTCATGACACCTTAAATATCCCAGGAAAGAGGAAAATGGATAAAGAAGTTGTGGTCCTTATGTACAATGGAATATCACTCAGACATGAAATCAATGTCATAAGGCTAGTAGAAGCAAGATGAGTGGACTTAGGTACGACGATTCTAAGTGAAATAAGTCACACAGAAAAAGACACTTATCATAAGCTATCACTTATAGAGGGAATGTAAAAACCGCTACACT
The DNA here is from genome assembly GCF_028021215.1 of Eschrichtius robustus. Lineage (NCBI taxonomy): Eukaryota > Metazoa > Chordata > Mammalia > Artiodactyla > Eschrichtiidae > Eschrichtius > Eschrichtius robustus. The sequence goes on from NW_027175172.1 coordinate 910,749, forward strand.
TGAACTGAATTACAGAACAGAACAGAGTCACACGTTTAGAAAACACACTATGGCTGCTTAACGGGAAAGGTGAGGTGGGGTGATGCATAAAACAAGGGGTTCAAATTCGCTCAGATACCGTTCCATACACCCAATATGTAATAGAAAAGACCTACTCCTTGCTCAGTGAACTGGACTCAACACCCCCTATTCACCGCACAAGAATATATGTGACTAGTAACAATCTTAAAACCTATGTATTGATATCTGTCTGGAAGTGAGTCAAGTGGGTGTAAAGCCGCATAAACACAGCCGTGAAAAGCAGCTAAACCCCATTATAAAAATAAATTACTTTTAAAAACCCGTAAAACAAAGACAGTGAAAGAGAGAGAAATTCTTACAAAATTCGTTCAGGGGCTGTGATGCAACCTGGATTGACCATATCTAGACCCACAGCTGGATGAGACATAAGGGTGTACACTCTTGGGGCTGAGAGGTTGGGTGAGGTTGGGTGAGCAAACGCAGACCCTTTAAAGTAATACTGCATGGTACCCATCCCATGGGTCCCAAATCTCCAGGTTCAAGGGCATCTTCCTACATCGAAAACTTGCATGAGGAACCCAGAAGAAGGTACACCGTGTGATTTTGAAAGGTTTCTAAAACGCACCTCATTTCTCATCTCCTTGTGCTCGGGTTCGCCATTCCAGCTACTTCACTAGCAATCTCCCTACTTGGAGAATCAGCACCTTTAACCTCCTGTTCTGTACAGGTTGCAATTTGCCCTGAGGATGAACGGGAAGAGGGGAAACCAATGAGAGAATAGATCTAGGTGTTGGGACAGGCACAGGTCACTCTATTTTCCCATCAGGAAGAAGAATTAACCACAGGCTCAGCCTGCCGCCGGGAACCAGAATAGGGCCTGAGGCAATCCCGTGCTTTTGCGGCCAGCTCCCAAAAAAGACAGTTGAAAAATGGAGCTCAGGGACACTGCAATTCACAAACCCGCAGAGTTATAAGTGATAACTCTCATCCACAGATATATTGAGGGAAGTCAACGAAGAGGATTTGAAAGCAAGGCAGAATTGCAGGAAACAGATTTCAGGAGGTAGATTCTAATCGCCTTTAAGGCACATGAAAAGCGGCAAAACGTCGACAATGATGCCCTTGGCCAAAAAGGGCGTATGCGTTTTTTCCTGAATATATTCAGGAAAAAACGCATACGCCCTTTTTGGCCAACCAAGCAACCTGGAAAGGCAAATCAGCGCTACAAAGAAGTCTCGCTTCCTATGGGTCAAAAGGGCCATGCTGCAAAAAGTGTCAAAACCAGAAATGCAGGACAGGCCATGGAGAAATGGCAGCCTTGCTACGCTGATGGGCGGGATGTAAATTGCCAACTGCCACTCTGGAGAACTGTACGGTGTGTCCTGAAACATCGAAAAAACACAGCTTAGGGAGCATAGGGCACGTCCACTCATGGGCGTATAAATTGGGAAAACTAAAAATCAGCAAGACACAGGCACCCCAAAGTTTGGGGCTGCTCTGTTGACAAGAACCTCCACTTCATGACACCTTAAATATCCCAGGAAAGAGAAAAATGGATAAAAAATTGTGGTCCTTATGGACAATGGAATATCACTCAGACATGAAATCAATGTCATAAGGCTAGTAGAAGCAAGATGAGTGGACTTAGGTACGACGATTCTAAGTGAAATAAGTCACACAGAAAAAGACACTTATCATAAGCTATCACTTATAGAGGGAATGTAAAAACCGCTACACTTGAACTGAATTACAAAACAGAACAGAGTCACACGTTTAGAAAACACACTATGGCTGCTTAACGGGAAAGGTGAGGTGGGGTGATGCATAAAACAAGGGGTTCAAATTTGCTCAGATACCGTTCCATACACCCAATATGTAATAGACAAGACCTACTCCTTGCTCCGTGAACTGGACTCAACACCCCCTATTCACCGCACAAGAATATATGTGACTAGTAACAATCTTAAAACCTATGTATTGATATCTGTCTGGAAGTGAGTCAAGTGGGTGTAAATCCGCATAAACACAGCCGTGAAAAGCAGCTAAACCCCATTATAAAAATAAATTACTTTTAAAAACCCGTAAAACAAAGACAGTGAAAGAGAGAGAAATTCTTACAAAATTCGTTCAGGGGCTGTGATGCCACCTGGATTGACCATATCTAGACCCACAGCTGGATGAGACATAAGGGTGGACACTCTTGGGGCTGAGAGGTTGGGTGAGCAAACGCAGACCCTTTAAAGTAATACTGTGTGATACCCATCCCATGGGTCCCAAATCTCCAGGTTCAAGGGCATCTTCCTACATCGAAAACATGCATGAGAAACTCAGAAGATGGTACACCGTGTGATTTTGAAAGGTTTCTAAAACACACCCCATTTCTCATCTCCTTGTGCTTGGGTTCGCCTTTCCAGCTACTTTACTAGCAATCAACTTACTTGGAGAATCAGCACCTTTAACCTCCTGTTCCCTACAGGTTGCAATTTGTCCTGAGGATGAACGGGAAGAGGGGCAACCAATGAGAGACTAGATATAGGTGTTGGGACAGGCACAGGTCACTCTATTTTCCCATCAGGAAGAAGAATTAATCACAGGCTCAGCCTGCCGCCCAGAAGCACAATAGGGCCTGAGGCAATACCGCGCTTTTGCGGCCAGCTCTCAAAAAAGACAGTTGAAAAATGGAGCTCAGGGACACTGCAATTCACAAACCCACAGAGTTATAAATGATAACTCTCATCCACAGATATATTGAGGGAAGGCAACGAAGAGGATTTGAAAGCAAGGCAGAATTGCAGGAAACAGATTTCAGGAGGTAGATTCGAATCGCCTGTAAAGCACATGAAAAGCGGCAAAACGTCGACAATGATGCCCTTGGCCAAGAAGGGCGTATGCGTTTTTTCCTGAATATATTCAGGAAAAAACGCATACGCCCTTATTGGCCAACCAAGCAACCTGGAAAGGCAAATCAGCGCTACAAAGAAGTCTCGCTTCCCATGGGTCAAAAGGGCCATGCTGCAAAAAGTGTCAAAACCAGAAATGCAGGACAGGCCATGGAGAAATGGCAGCCTTGCTACGCTGATGGGCGGGATGTAAATTGCCAACAGCCACTCTGGAGAAGTGTACGGTGTGTCCTGAAACATCGCAAAAACACAGCTTAGTGAGCATAGGGCACGTCCACTCATGGGCGTATAAATTGGGAAAACTAAAAATCAGCAAGACACAGGCACCCCAAAGTTTGGGGCTGCTCTGTTGACAAGAACCTCCACTTCATGACACCTTAAATATCCCAGGAAAGAGAAAAATGGATAAAAAAGTTGTGGTCCTTATGTACAATGGAATATCACTCAGACATGAAATCAATGTCATAAGGCTAGTAGAAGCAAGATGAGTGGACTTAGGTACGACGATTCTAAGTGAAATAAGTCACACAGAAAAAGACACTTATCATAAGCTATCACTTATAGAGGGAATGTAAAAACCGCTACACTTGAACTGAATTACAAAACAGAACAGAGTCACACGTTTAGAAAACACACTATGGCTGCTTAACGGGAAAGGTGAGGTGGGGTGATGCATAAAACAAGAGGTTCAAATTTGCTCAGATACCGTTCCATACACCCAATATGTAATAGACAAGACCTACTCCTTGCTCCGTGAACTGGACTCAACACCCCCTATTCACCGCACAAGAATATATGTGACTAGTAACAATCTTAAAACCTATGTATTGATATCTGTCTGGAAGTGAGTCAAGTGGGTGTAAATCCGCATAAACACAGCCGTGAAAAGCAGCTAAACCCCATTATAAAAATAAATTACTTTTAAAAACCCGTAAAACAAAGACAGTGAAAGAGAGAGAAATTCTTACAAAATTCGTTCAGGGGCTGTGATGCCACCTGGATTGACCATATCTAGACCCACAGCTGGATGAGACATAAGGGTGGACACTCTTGGGGCTGAGAGTTTGGGTGAGCAAACGCAGACCCTTTAAAGTAATACTGCGTGATACCCATCCCATGGGTCCCAAATCTCCAGGTTCAAGGGCATCTTCCTACATCGAAAACATGCATGAGAAACTCAGAAGATGGTACACCGTGTGATTTTGAAAGGTTTCTAAAACACACCCCATTTCTCATCTCCTTGTGCTCGGGTTCGCCTTTCCAGCTACTTTACTAGCAATCAACTTACTTGGAGAATCAGCACCTTTAACCTCCTGTTCCCTACAGGTTGCAATTTGTCCTGAGGATGAACGGGAAGAGGGGCAACCAATGAGAGACTAGATCTAGGTGTTGGGACAGGCACAGGTCACTCTATTTTCCCATCAGGAAGAAGAATTTATCACAGGCTCAGCCTGCCGCCCAGAAGCACAATAGGGCCTGAGGCAATCCCGCGCTTTTGCGGCCAGCTCCCAAAAAAGCGAGTTGAAAAATGGAGCTCAGGGACACTGCAATTCACAAACCCGCAGAGTTATAAATGATAACTCTCATCCACAGATATATTGAGGGAAGGCAACGAAGAGGATTTGAAAGCAAGGGAGAATTGCAGGAAACAGATTTCAGGAGGTAGATTCGAATCGCCTGTAAAGCACATGAAAAGCGGCAAAACGTCGACAATGATGCCCTTGGCCAAGAAGGGCGTATGCGTTTTTTCCTGAATATATTCAGGAAAAAACGCATACGCCCTTTTTGGCCAACCAAGCAACCTGGAAAGGCAAATCAGCGCTACAAAGAAGTCTCGCTTCCCGTCGGTCAAAAGGGCCATGCTGCAAAAAGTGTCAAAACCAGAAATGCAGGACAGGCCATGGAGAAATGTCAGCCTTGCTACGCTGATGAGCGGGATGTAAGTTGCCAACAGCCACTCTGGAGAAGTGTACGGTGTGTCCTGAAACATCGAAAAAACACAGCTTAGGGAGCATAGGGCACGTCCACTCATGGGCGTATAAATTGGGAAAACTAAAAATCAGCAAGACACAGGCACCCCAAAGTTTAGGGCTGCTCTGTTGACAAGAACCTCCACTTCATGACACCTTAAATATCCCAGGAAAGAGAAAAATGGATAAAGAAGTTGTGGTCCTTATGTACAATGGAATATCACTCAGACATGAAATCAATGTCATAAGGCTAGTAGAAGCAAGATGAGTGGACTTAGGTACGACGATTCTAAGTGAAATAAGTCACACAGAAAAAGACACTTATCATAAGCTATCACTTATAGAGGGAATGTAAAAACCGCTACACTTGAACTGAATTACAGAACAGAACAGAATCACACGTTTAGAAAACACACTATGGCTGCTTAACGGGAAAGGTGAGGTGGGGTGATGCATAAAACAAGGGGTTCAAATTCGCTCAGATACCGTTCCATACACCCAATATGTAATAGACAAGACCTACTCCTTGCTCAGTGAACTGGACTCAACACCCCCTATTCACCGCACAAGAATATATGTGACTAGTAACAATCTTAAAACCTATGTATTGATATCTGTCTGGAAGTGAGTCAAGTGGGTGTAAAGCCGCATAAACACAGCCGTGAAAAGCAGCTAAACCCCATTATAAAAATAAATTACTTTTAAAAACCCGTAAAACAAAGACAGTGAATGAGAGAGAAATTCTTACAAAATTCGTTCAGGGGCTGTGATGCAACCTGGATTGACCATATCTAGACCCACAGCTGGATGAGACATAAGGGTGGACACTCTTGGGGCTGAGAGGTTGGGTGAGGTTGGGTGAGCAAACGCAGACCCTTTAAAGTAATACTGCATGGTACCCATCCCATGGGTCCCAAATCTCCAGGTTCAAGGGCATCTTCCTACATCGAAAACTTGCATGAGGAACCCAGAAGAAGGTACACCGTGTGATTTTGAAAGGTTTCTAAAACGCACCTCATTTCTCATCTCCTTGTGCTCGGGTTCGCCATTCCAGCTACTTCACTAGCAATCTCCCTACTTGGAGAATCAGCACCTTTAACCTCCTGTTCTGTACAGGTTGCAATTTGTCCTGAGGATGAACGGGAAGAGGGGAAACCAATGAGAGAATAGATCTAGGTGTTGGGACAGGCACAGGTCACTCTATTTTCCCATCAGGAAGAACAATTAACCACAGGCTCAGCCTGCCGCCGGGAACCAGAATAGGGCCTGAGGCAATCCCGTGCTTTTGCGGCCAGCTCCCAAAAAAGACAGTTGAAAAATGGAGCTCAGGGGGACTGCCATTCACAAACCTGCTGAGTTATAAATGATAACTCTCGTCCACAAATATATTGAGGGAAGGCAACGAAGAGGATTTGAAAGCAAGGCAGAATTGCAGGAAACAGGTTTCAGGAGGTAGATTCGAATCGCCTTTAAAGCACATGAAAAGCGGCAAAACGTCGACAATGATGCCCTTGGCCAAAAAGGGCGTATGCGTTTTTTCCTGAATATATTCAGGAAAAAACGCATACGCCCTTTTTGGCCAACCAAGCAACCTGGAAAGGCAAATCAGTGCTACAAAGAAGTCTCGCTTCCCATCGGTCAAAAGGGTCATGCTGCAAAAAGTGTCAAAACCAGAAATGCAGGACAGGCCATGGAGAAATGGCAGCCTTGCTACGCTGATGGGCGGGATGTTAATTGCCAACAGCCACTCTGGAGAAGTGTACGGTGTGTCCTGAAACATCGAAAAAACACAGCTTAGGGAGCATAGGGCACGTCCACTCATGGGCGTATAAATTGGGAAAACTAAAAATCAGCAAGACACAGGCACCCCAAAGTTTAGGGCTGCTCTGTTGACAAGAACCTCCACTTCATGACACCTTAAATATCCAAGGAAAGAGAAAAATGGATAAAGAAGTTGTGGTCCTTATGTACAATGGAATATCACTCAGACATGAAATCAATGTCATAAAGCTAGTAGAAGCAAGATGAGTGGACTTAGGTACGACGATTCTAAGTGAAATAAGTCACACAGAAAAAGACACTTATCATAAGCTATCACTTATAGAGGGAATGTAAAAACCGCTACACTTGAACTGAATTACAGAACAGAACAGAATCACACGTTTAGAAAACACACTATGGCTGCTTAACGGGAAAGGTGAGGTGGGGTGATGCATAAAACAAGGGGTTCAAATTTGCTCAGATACCGTTCCATACACCCAATATGTAATAGACAAGACATACTCCTTGCTCCGTGAACTGGACTCAACACCCCCTATTCACCGCACAAGAATATATGTGACTAGTAACAATCTTAAAACCTATGTATTGATATCTGTCTGGAAGTGAGTCAAGTGGGTGTAAATCCGTATAAACACAGCCGTGAAAAGCAGCTAAACCCCATTATAAAAATAAATTACTTTTAAAAACCCGTAAAACAAAGACAGTGAAAGAGAGAGAAATTCTTACAAAATTCGTTCAGGGGCTGTGATGCAACCTGGATTGACCATATCTACACGCACAGCTGGATGAGACATAAGGGTGGACAGTCTTGGGGCTGAAAGGTTGGGTTAGTTTGGGTGAGCAAACGCAGACCCTTTAAAGTAATACTGCGTGGTACCCCTCCCATGTGTCCCAAGTCTCCAGGTTCAAGGGCATCTTCCTACATCGAAAACATGCATGAGAAACTCAGAAGATGGTACACCGTGTGATTTTGAAAGGTTTCTAAAACGCACCTCATTTCTCATCTCCTTGTGCTCGGGTTCGCCATTCCAGCTACTTTACTAGCAATCTCCCTACTTGGAGAATCAGCACCTTTAACCTCCTGTTCCCTACAGGTTGCAATTTGTCCTGAGGATGAACGGGAAGAGGGGCAACCAATGAGAGACTAGATCTAGCTGTTGGGACAGGCACAGGTCACTCTATTTTCCCATCAGGAAGAAGAATTAACCACAGGCTCAGCCTGCTGCCAGGAACCAGAATAGGGCCTGAGGCAATCCCGTGCTTTTGCGGCCAGCTCCCAAAAAAGACAGTTGAAAAATGGAGCTCAGGGACACTGCAATTCACAAACCCGCAGAGTTATAAGTGATAACTCTCATCCACAGATATATTGAGGGAAGGCAACGAAGAGGATTTGAAAGCAAGGCAGAATTGCAGGAAACAGATTTCAGGAGGTAGATTCGAATCGCCTTTAAGGCACATGAAAAGCGGCAAAACGTCGACAATGATGCCCTTGGCCAAAAAGGGCGTATGCGTTTTTTCCTGAATATATTCAGGAAAAAACGCATACGCCCTTTTTGGTCAACCAAGCAACCTGGAAAGGCAAATCAGCGCTACAAAGAAGTCTCGCTTCCTATGGGTCAATAGGGCCATGCTGCAAAATGTGTCAAAACCAGAAATGCAGGACAGGCCATTGAGAAATGGCAGCCTTGCTACGCTGATGGGCGGGATGTAAATTGCCAACAGCCACTCTGGAGAAGTGTACGGTGTGTCCTGAAACATCGAAAAAACACAGCTTAGTGAGCATAGGGCACGTCCACTCATGGGCGTATAAATTGGGAAAACTAAAAATCAGCAAGACACAGGCACCCCAAAGTTTGGGGCTGCTCTGTTGACAAGAACCTCCACTTCATGACACCTTAAATATCCCAGGAAAGAGGAAAATGGATAAAGAAGTTGTGGTCCTTATGTACAATGGAATATCACTCAGACATGAAATCAATGTCATAAGGCTAGTAGAAGCAAGATGAGTGGACTTAGGTACGACGATTCTAAGTGAAATAAGTCACACAGAAAAAGACACTTATCATAAGCTATCACTTATAGAGGGAATATAAAAACCGCTACACTTGAACTGAATTACAAAACAGAACAGAGTCACACGTTTAGAAAACACACTATGGCTGCTTAACGGGAAAGGTGAGGTGGGGTGATGCATAAAACAAGGGGTTCAAATTTGCTCAGATACCGTTCCATACACCCAATATGTAATAGACAAGACCTACTCCTTGCTCCGTGAACTGGACTCAACACCCCCTATTCACCGCACAAGAATATATGTGACTAGTAACAATCTTAAAACCTATGTATTGATATCTGTCTGGAAGTGAGTCAAGTGGGTGTAAATCCGCATAAACACAGCCGTGAAAAGCAGCTAAACCCCATTATAAAAATAAATTACTTTTAAAAACCCGTAAAACAAAGACAGTGAAAGAGAGAGAAATTTTTACAAAATTCGTTAAGGGGCTGTGATGCCACCTGGATTGACCATATCTAGACCCACAGCTGGATGAGACATAAGGGTGGACACTCTTGGGGCTGAGAGGTTGGGTGAGCAAACGCAGACCCTTTAAAGTAATACTGCGTGATACCCATCCCATGGGTCCCAAATCTCCAGGTTCAAGGGCATCTTCCTACATCGAAAACATGCATGAGAAACTCAGAAGATGGTACACCGTGTGATTTTGAAAGGTTTCTAAAACACACCCCATTTCTCATCTCCTTGTGCTCGGGTTCGCCTTTCCAGCTACTTTACTAGCAATCAACTTACTTGGAGAATCAGCACCTTTAACCTCCTGTTCCCTACAGGTTGCAATTTGTCCTGAGGATGAACGGGAAGAGGGGCAACCAATGAGAGACTAGATCTAGGTGTTGGGACAGGCACAGGTCACTCTATTTTCCCATCAGGAAGAAGAATTAATCACAGGCTCAGCCTGCCGCCCAGAAGCACAATAGGGCCTGAGGCAATCCCGCGCTTTTGCGGCCAGCTCCCAAAAAAGCGAGTTGAAAAAAGGAGCTCAGGGACACTGCAATTCACAAACCCGCAGAGTTATAAATGATAACTCTCGTCCACAAATATATTGAGGGAAGGCAACGAAGAGGATTTGAAAGCAAGGCAGAATTGCAGGAAACAGATTTCAGGAGGTAGATTCGAATCGCCTGTAAAGCACATGAAAAGCGGCAAAACGTCGACAATGATGCCCTTGGCCAAGAAGTGCGTATGCGTTTTTTCCTGAATATATTCAGGAAAAAACGCATACGCACTTTTTGGCCAACCAAGCAACCTGGAAAGGCAAATCAGCGCTACAAAGAAGTCTCGCTTCCCATCGGTCAAAAGGGCCATGCTACAAAAAGTGTCAAAACCAGAAATGCAGGACAGGCCATGGAGAAATGGCAGCCATGCTACGCTGATGGGCGGGATGTAAGTTGCCAACAGCCACTCTGGAGAAGTGTACGGTGTGTCCTGAAACATCGAAAAAACACAGCTTAGGGAGCATAGGGCACGTCCACTCATGGGCGTATAAATTGGGAAAACTAAAAATCAGCAAGACACAGGCACCCCAAAGTTTAGGGCTGCTCTGTTGACAAGAACCTCCACTTCATGACACCTTAAATATCCCAGGAAAGAGAAAAATGGATAAAGAATTTGTGGTCCTTATGTACAATGGAATATCACTCAGACATGAAATCAATGTCATAAGGCTAGTAGAAGCAAGATGAGTGGACTTAGGTACGACGATTCTAAGTGAAATAAGTCACACAGAAAAAGACACTTATCATAAGCTATCACTTATAGAGGGAATGTAAAAACCGCTACACTTGAACTGAATTACAGAACAGAACAGAATCACACGTTTAGAAAACACACTATGGCTGCTTAACGGGAAAGGTGAGGTGCGGTGATGCATAAAACAAGGGGTTCAAATTCGCTCAGATACCGTTCCATACACCCAATATGTAATAGACAAGACCTACTCCTTGCTCAGTGAACTGGACTCAACACCCCCTATTCACCGCACAAGAATATATGTGACTAGTAAGAATCTTAAAACCTATGTATTGATATCTGTCTGGAAGTGAGTCAAGTGGGTGTAAAGCCGCATAAACACAGCCGTGAAAAGCAGCTAAACCCCATTATAAAAATAAATTACTTTTAAAAAACCGTAAAACAAAGACAGTGAAAGAGAGAGAAATTCTTACAAAATTCGTTCAGGGGCTGTGATGCAACCTGGATTGACCATATCTAGACCCACAGCTGGATGAGACATAAGGGTGGACACTCTTGGGGCTGAGAGGTTGGGTGAGGTTGGGTGAGCAAACACAGACCCTTTAAAGTAATACTGCATGGTACCCATCCCATGGGTCCCAAATCTCCAGGTTCAAGGGCATCTTCCTACATCGAAAACTTGCATGAGGAACCCAGAAGAAGGTACACCGTGTGATTTTGAAAGGTTTCTAAAACGCACCTCATTTCTCATCTCCTTGTGCTCGGGTTCGCCATTCCAGCTACTTCACTAGCAATCTCCCTACTTGGAGAATCAGCACCTTTAACCTCCTGTTCTGTACAGGTTGCAATTTGTCCTGAGGATGAACGGGAAGAGGGGCAACCAATGAGAGAATAGATCTAGGTGTTGGGACAGGCACAGGTCACTCTATTTTCCCATCAGGAAGAAGAATTAACCACAGGCTCAGCCTGCCGCCGGGAACCAGAATAGGGCCTGAGGCAATCCCGTGCTTTTGCGGCCAGCTCCCAAAAAAGACAGTTGAAAAATGGAGCTCAGGGGGACTGCCATTCACAAAACTGCTGAGTTATAAATGATAACTCTCGTCCACAAATATATTGAGGGAAGGCAACGAAGAGGATTTGAAAGCAAGGCAGAATTGCAGGAAACAGGTTTCAGGAGGTACATTCGAATCGCCTTTAAAGCACATGAAAAGCGGCAAAACGTCGACAATGATGCCCTTGGCCAAAAAGGGCGTATGCGTTTTTTCCTGAATATATTCAGGAAAAAACGCATACGCCCTTTTTGGCCAACCAAGCAACCTGGAAAGGCAAATCAGCGCTACAAAGAAGTCTCGCTTCCCATCGGTCAAAAGGGCCATGCTGCAAAAAGTGTCAAAACCAGAAATGCAGGACAGGCCATGGAGAAATGGCAGCCTTGCTACGCTGATGGGCGGGATGTAAGTTGCCAACAGCCACTCTGGAGAAGTGTACGGTGTGTCCTGAAACATCGAAAAAACACAGCTTAGGGAGCATAGGGCACGTCCACTCATGGGCGTATAAATTGGGAAAACTAAGAATCAGCAAGACACAGGCACCCCAAAGTTTAGGGCTGCTCTGTTGACAAGAACCTCCACTTCATGACACCTTAAATATCCCAGGAAAGAGAAAAATGGATAAAGAAGTTGTGGTCCTTATGTACAATGGAATATCACTCAGACATGAAATCAATGTCATAAGGCTAGTAGAAGCAAGATGAGTGGACTTAGGTACGACGATTCTAAGTGAAATAAGTCACACAGAAAAAGACACTTATCATAAGCTATCACTTATAGAGGGAATGTAAAAACCGCTACACTTGAACTGAATTACAGAACAGAACAGAATCACACGTTTAGAAAACACACTATGGCTGCTTAACGGGAAAGGTGAGGTGGGGTGATGCATAAAACAAGGGGTTCAAATTCGCTCAGATACCGTTCCATACACCCAATATGTAATAGAAAAGACCTACTCCTTGCTCAGTGAACTGGACTCAACACCCCCTATTCACCGCACAAGAATATATGTGACTAGTAACAATCTTAAAACGTATGTATTGATATCTGTCTGGAAGTGAGTCAAGTGGGTGTAAAGCCACATAAACACAGCCGTGAAAAGCAGCTAAACCCCATTATAAAAATAAATTACTTTTAAAAACCCGTAAAACAAAGACAGTGAAAGAGAGAGAAATTCTTACAAAATTCGTTCAGGGGCTGTGATGCAACCTGGATTGACCATATCTAGACCCACAGCTGGATGAGACATAAGGGTGGACACTCTTGGGGCTGAGAGGTTGGGTGAGGTTGGGTGAGCAAACGCAGACCCTTTAAAGTAATACTGCATGGTACCCATCCCATGGGTCCCAAATCTCCAGGTTCAAGGGCATCTTCCTACATCGAAAACTTGCATGAGGAACCCAGAAGAAGGTACACCGTGTGATTTTGAAAGGTTTCTAAAACGCACCTCATTTCTTATCTCCTTGTGCTCGGGTTCGCCATTCCAGCTACTTCACTAGCAATCTCCCTACTTGGAGAATCAGCACCTTTAACCTCCTGTTCTGTACAGGTTGCAATTTGTCCTGAGGATGAATGGGAAGAGGGGAAACCAATGAGAGACTAGATCTAGTTGTTGGGACAGGCACAGGTCACTCTATTTTCCCATCAGGAAGAAGAATTAACCACAGGCTCAGCCTGCCGCCGGGAACCAGAATAGGGCCTGAGGCAATCCCGTGCTTTTGCGGCTAGCTCCCAAAAAAGACAGTTGAAAAATGGAGCTCAGGGGGACTGCCATTCACAAACCTGCTGAGTTATAAATGATAACTCTCGTCCACAAATATATTGAGGGAAGGCAACGAAGAGGATTTGAAAGCAAGGCAGAATTGCAGGTAACAGGTTTCAGGAGGTAGATTCGAATCGCCTTTAAAGCACATGAAAAGCGGCAAAACGTCTACAATGATGCCCTTGGCCAAAAAGGGCGTATGCGTTTTTTCCTGAATATATTCAGGAAAAAACGCATACGCCCTTTTTGGCCAACCAAGCAACCTGGAAAGGCAAATCAGTGCTACAAAGAAGTCTCGCTTCCCATCGGTCAAAAGGGTCATGCTGCAAAAAGTGTCAAAACCAGAAATGCAGGACAGGCCATGGAGAAATGGAAGCCTTGCTACGCTGATGGGCGGGATGTTAATTGCCAACAGCCACTCTGGAGAAGTGTACGGTGTGTCCTGAAACATCGAAAACACACAGCTTAGGGAGCATAGGGCACGTCCACTCATGGGCGTATAAATTGGGAAAACTAAAAATCAGCAAGACACAGGCACCCCAAAGTTTAGGGCTGCTCTGTTGACAAGAACCTCCACTTCATGACACCTTAAATATCCCAGGAAAGAGGAAAATGGATAAAGAAGTTGTGGTCCTTATGTACAATGGAATATCACTCAGACATGAAATCAATGTCATAAGGCTAGTAGAAGCAAGATGAGTGGACTTAGGTACGACGATTCTAAGTGAAATAAGTCACACAGAAAAAGACACTTATCATAAGCTATCACTTATAGAGGGAATGTAAAAACCGCTACACTTGAACTGAATTACAGAACAGAACAGAGTCACACGTTTAGAAAACACACTATGGCTGCTTAACGGGAAAGGTGAGGTGGGGTGATGCATAAAACAAGGGGTTCAAATTCGCTCAGATACCGTTCCATACACCCAATATGTAATAGAAAAGACCTACTCCTTGCTCAGTGAACTGGACTCAACACCCCCTATTCACCGCACAAGAATATATGTGACTAGTAACAATCTTAAAACCTATGTATTGATATCTGTCTGGAAGTGAGTCAAGTGGGTGTAAAGCCGCATAAACACAGCCGTGAAAAGCAGCTAAACCCCATTATAAAAATAAATTACTTTTAAAAACCCGTAAAACAAAGACAGTGAAAGAGAGAGAAATTCTTACAAAATTCGTTCAGGGGCTGTGATGCAACCTGGATTGACCATATCTAGACCCACAGCTGGATGAGACATAAGGGTGGACACTCTTGGGGCTGAGAGGTTGGGTGAGGTTGGGTGAGCAAACGCAGACCCTTTAAAGTAATACTGCATGGTACCCATCCCATGGGTCCCAAATCTCCAGGTTCAAGGGCATCTTCCTACATCGAAAACTTGCATGAGGAACCCAGAAGAAGGTACACCGTGTGATTTTGAAAGGTTTCTAAAACGCACCTCATTTCTCATCTCCTTGTGCTCGGGTTCGCCATTCCAGCTACTTCACTAGCAATCTCCCTACTTGGAGAATCAGCACCTTTAACCTCCTGTTCTGTACAGGTTGCAATTTGTCCTGAGGATGAACGGGAAGAGGGGAAACCAATGAGAGAATAGATCTAGGTGTTGGGACAGGCACAGGTCACTCTATTTTCCCATCAGGAAGAACAATTAACCACAGGCTCAGCCTGCCGCCGGGAACCAGAATAGGGCCTGAGGCAATCCCGTGCTTTTGCGGCCAGCTCCCAAAAAAGACAGTTGAAAAATGGAGCTCAGGGACACTGCAATTCACAAACCCGCAGAGTTATAAGTGATAACTCTCATCCACAGATATATTGAGGGAAGTCAACGAAGAGGATTTGAAAGCAAGGCAGAATTGCAGGAAACAGATTTCAGGAGGTAGATTCTAATCGCCTTTAAGGCACATGAAAAGCGGCAAAACGTCGACAATGATGCCCTTGGCCAAAAAGGGCGTATGCGTTTTTTCCTGAATATATTCAGGAAAAAACGCATACGCCCTTTTTGGCCAACCAAGCAACCTGGAAAGGCAAATCAGCGCTACAAAGAAGTCTCGCTTCCTATGGGTCAAAAGGGCCATGCTGCAAAAAGTGTCAAAACCAGAAATGCAGGACAGGCCATGGAGAAATGGCAGCCTTGCTACGCTGATGGGCGGGATGTAAATTGCCAACAGCCACTCTGGAGAACTGTACGGTGTGTCCTGAAACATCGAAAAAACACAGCTTAGGGAGCATAGGGCACGTCCACTCATGGGCGTATAAATTGGGAAAACTAAAAATCAGCAAGACACAGGCACCCCAAAGTTTGGGGCTGCTCTGTTGACAAGAACCTCCACTTCATGACACCTTAAATATCCCAGGAAAGAGAAAAATGGATAAAAAATTGTGGTCCTTATGGACAATGGAATATCACTCAGACATGAAATCAATGTCATAAGGCTAGTAGAAGCAAGATGAGTGGACTTAGGTACGACGATTCTAAGTGAAATAAGTCACACAGAAAAAGACACTTATCATAAGCTATCACTTATAGAGGGAATGTAAAAACCGCTACACTTGAACTGAATTACAAAACAGAACAGAGTCACACGTTTAGAAAACACACTATGGCTGCTTAACGGGAAAGGTGAGGTGGGGTGATGCATAAAACAAGGGGTTCAAATTTGCTCAGATACCGTTCCATACACCCAATATGTAATAGACAAGACCTACTCCTTGCTCCGTGAACTGGACTCAACACCCCCTATTCACCGCACAAGAATATATGTGACTAGTAACAATCTTAAAACCTATGTATTGATATCTGTCTGGAAGTGAGTCAAGTGGGTGTAAATCCGCATAAACACAGCCGTGAAAAGCAGCTAAACCCCATTATAAAAATAAATTACTTTTAAAAACCCGTAAAACAAAGACAGTGAAAGAGAGAGAAATTCTTACAAAATTCGTTCAGGGGCTGTGATGCCACCTGGATTGACCATATCTAGACCCACAGCTGGATGAGACATAAGGGTGGACACTCTTGGGGCTGAGAGGTTGGGTGAGCAAACGCAGACCCTTTAAAGTAATACTGTGTGATACCCATCCCATGGGTCCCAAATCTCCAGGTTCAAGGGCATCTTCCTACATCGAAAACATGCATGAGAAACTCAGAAGATGGTACACCGTGTGATTTTGAAAGGTTTCTAAAACACACCCCATTTCTCATCTCCTTGTGCTTGGGTTCGCCTTTCCAGCTACTTTACTAGCAATCAACTTACTTGGAGAATCAGCACCTTTAACCTCCTGTTCCCTACAGGTTGCAATTTGTCCTGAGGATGAACGGGAAGAGGGGCAACCAATGAGAGACTAGATATAGGTGTTGGGACAGGCACAGGTCACTCTATTTTCCCATCAGGAAGAAGAATTAATCACAGGCTCAGCCTGCCGCCCAGAAGCACAATAGGGCCTGAGGCAATACCGCGATTTTGCGGCCAGCTCTCAAAAAAGACAGTTGAAAAATGGAGCTCAGGGACACTGCAATTCACAAACCCACAGAGTTATAAATGATAACTCTCATCCACAGATATATTGAGGGAAGGCAACGAAGAGGATTTGAAAGCAAGGCAGAATTGCAGGAAACAGATTTCAGGAGGTAGATTCGAATCGCCTGTAAAGCACATGAAAAGCGGCAAAACGTCGACAATGATGCCCTTGGCCAAGAAGGGCGTATGCGTTTTTTCCTGAATATATTCAGGAAAAAACGCATACGCCCTTTTTGGCCAACCAAGCAACCTGGAAAGGCAAATCAGCGCTACAAAGAAGTCTCGCTTCCCATGGGTCAAAAGGGCCATGCTGCAAAAAGTGTCAAAACCAGAAATGCAGGACAGGCCATGGAGAAATGGCAGCCTTGCTACGCTGATGGGCGGGATGTAAATTGCCAACAGCCACTCTGGAGAAGTGTACGGTGTGTCCTGAAACATCGAAAAAACACAGCTTAGTGAGCATAGGGCACGTCCACTCATGGGCGTATAAATTGGGAAAACTAAAAATCAGCAAGACACAGGCACCCCAAAGTTTGGGGCTGCTCTGTTGACAAGAACCTCCACTTCATGACACCTTAAATATCCCAGGAAAGAGAAAAATGGATAAAAAAGTTGTGGTCCTTATGTACAATGGAATATCACTCAGACATGAAATCAATGTCATAAGGCTAGTAGAAGCAAGATGAGTGGACTTAGGTACGACGATTCTAAGTGAAATAAGTCACACAGAAAAAGACACTTATCTTAAGCTATCACTTATAGAGGGAATGTAAAAACCGCTACACTTGAACTGAATTACAAAACAGAACAGAGTCACACGTTTAGAAAACACACTATGGCTGCTTAACGGGAAAGGTGAGGTGGGGTGATGCATAAAACAAGAGGTTCAAATTTGCTCAGATACCGTTCCATACACCCAATATGTAATAGACAAGACCTACTCCTTGCTCCGTGAACTGGACTCAACACCCCCTATTCACCGCACAAGAATATATGTGACTAGTAACAATCTTAAAACCTATGTATTGATATCTGTCTGGAAGTGAGTCAAGTGGGTGTAAATCCGCATAAACACAGCCGTGAAAAGCAGCTAAACCCCATTATAAAAATAAATTACTTTTAAAAACCCGTAAAACAAAGACAGTGAAAGAGAGAGAAATTCTTACAAAATTCGTTCAGGGGCTGTGATGCCACCTGGATTGACCATATCTAGACCCACAGCTGGATGAGACATAAGGGTGGACACTCTTGGGGCTGAGAGTTTGGGTGAGCAAACGCAGACCCTTTAAAGTAATACTGCGTGATACCCATCCCATGGGTCCCAAATCTCCAGGTTCAAGGGCATCTTCCTACATCGAAAACATGCATGAGAAACTCAGAAGATGGTACACCGTGTGATTTTGAAAGGTTTCTAAAACACACCCCATTTCTCATCTCCTTGTGCTCGGGTTCGCCTTTCCAGCTACTTTACTAGCAATCAACTTACTTGGAGAATCAGCACCTTTAACCTCCTGTTCCCTACAGGTTGCAATTTGTCCTGAGGATGAACGGGAAGAGGGGCAACCAATGAGAGACTAGATCTAGGTGTTGGGACAGGCACAGGTCACTCTATTTTCCCATCAGGAAGAAGAATTTATCACAGGCTCAGCCTGCCGCCCAGAAGCACAATAGGGCCTGAGGCAATCCCGCGCTTTTGCGGCCAGCTCCCAAAAAAGCGAGTTGAAAAATGGAGCTCAGGGACACTGCAATTCACAAACCCGCAGAGTTATAAATGATAACTCTCATCCACAGATATATTGAGGGAAGGCAACGAAGAGGATTTGAAAGCAAGGGAGAATTGCAGGAAACAGATTTCAGGAGGTAGATTCGAATCGCCTGTAAAGCACATGAAAAGCGGCAAAACGTCGACAATGATGCCCTTGGCCAAGAAGGGCGTATGCGTTTTTTCCTGAATATATTCAGGAAAAAACGCATACGCCCTTTTTGGCCAACCAAGCAACCTGGAAAGGCAAATCAGCGCTACAAAGAAGTCTCGCTTCCCGTCGGTCAAAAGGGCCATGCTGCAAAAAGTGTCAAAACCAGAAATGCAGGACAGGCCATGGAGAAATGTCAGCCTTGCTACGCTGATGAGCGGGATGTAAGTTGCCAACAGCCACTCTGGAGAAGTGTACGGTGTGTCCTGAAACATCGAAAAAACACAGCTTAGGGAGCATAGGGCACGTCCACTCATGGGCGTATAAATTGGGAAAACTAAAAATCAGCAAGACACAGGCACCCCAAAGTTTAGGGCTGCTCTGTTGACAAGAACCTCCACTTCATGACACCTTAAATATCCCAGGAAAGAGAAAAATGGATAAAGAAGTTGTGGTCCTTATGTACAATGGAATATCACTCAGACATGAAATCAATGTCATAAGGCTAGTAGAAGCAAGATGAGTGGACTTAGGTACGACGATTCTAAGTGAAATAAGTCACACAGAAAAAGACACTTATCATAAGCTATCACTTATAGAGGGAATGTAAAAACCGCTACACTTGAACTGAATTACAGAACAGAACAGAATCACACGTTTAGAAAACACACTATGGCTGCTTAACGGGAAAGGTGAGGTGGGGTGATGCATAAAACAAGGGGTTCAAATTCGCTCAGATACCGTTCCATACACCCAATATGTAATAGACAAGACCTACTCCTTGCTCAGTGAACTGGACTCAACACCCCCTATTCACCGCACAAGAATATATGTGACTAGTAACAATCTTAAAACCTATGTATTGATATCTGTCTGGAAGTGAGTCAAGTGGGTGTAAAGCCGCATAAACACAGCCGTGAAAAGCAGCTAAACCCCATTATAAAAATAAATTACTTTTAAAAACCCGTAAAACAAAGACAGTGAATGAGAGAGAAATTCTTACAAAATTCGTTCAGGGGCTGTGATGCAACCTGGATTGACCATATCTAGACCCACAGCTGGATGAGACATAAGGGTGGACACTCTTGGGGCTGAGAGGTTGGGTGAGCAAACGCAGACCCTTTAAAGTAATACTGCGTGATACCCATCCCATGGGTCCCAAATCTCCAGGTTCAAGGGCATCTTCCTACATCGAAAACATGCATGAGAAACTCAGAAGATGGTACACCGTGTGATTTTGAAAGGTTTCTAAAACACACCCCATTTCTCATCTCCTTGTGCTCGGGTTCGCCTTTCCAGCTACTTTACTAGCAATCAACTTACTTGGAGAATCAGCACCTTTAACCTCCTGTTCCCTACAGGTTGCAATTTGTCCTGAGGATGAACGGGAAGAGGGGCAACCAATGAGAGACTAGATCTAGGTGTTGGGACAGGCACAGGTCACTCTATTTTCCCATCAGGAAGAAGAATTAATCACAGGCTCAGCCTGCCGCCCAGAAGCACAATAGGGCCTGAGGCAATCCCGCGCTTTTGCGGCCAGCTCCCAAAAAAGCGAGTTGAAAAAAGGAGCTCAGGGACACTGCAATTCACAAACCCGCAGAGTTATAAATGATAACTCTCGTCCACAAATATATTGAGGGAAGGCAACAAAGAGGATTTGAAAGCAAGGCAGAATTGCAGGAAACAGATTTCAGGAGGTAGATTCGAATCGCCTGTAAAGCACATGAAAAGCGGCAAAACGTCGACAATGATGCCCTTGGCCAAGAAGTGCGTATGCGTTTTTTCCTGAATATATTCAGGAAAAAACGCATACGCACTTTTTGGCCAACCAAGCAACCTGGAAAGGCAAATCAGCGCTACAAAGAAGTCTCGCTTCCCATCGGTCAAAAGGGCCATGCTACAAAAAGTGTCAAAACCAGAAATGCAGGACAGGCCATGGAGAAATGGCAGCCATGCTACGCTGATGGGCGGGATGTAAGTTGCCAACAGCCACTCTGGAGAAGTGTACGGTGTGTCCTGAAACATCGAAAAAACACAGCTTAGGGAGCATAGGGCACGTCCACTCATGGGCGTATAAATTGGGAAAACTAAAAATCAGCAAGACACAGGCACCCCAAAGTTTAGGGCTGCTCTGTTGACAAGAACCTCCACTTCATGACACCTTAAATATCCCAGGAAAGAGAAAAATGGATAAAGAATTTGTGGTCCTTATGTACAATGGAATATCACTCAGACATGAAATCAATGTCATAAGGCTAGTAGAAGCAAGATGAGTGGACTTAGGTACGACGATTCTAAGTGAAATAAGTCACACAGAAAAAGACACTTATCATAAGCTATCACTTATAGAGGGAATGTAAAAACCGCTACACTTGAACTGAATTACAGAACAGAACAGAATCACACGTTTAGAAAACACACTATGGCTGCTTAACGGGAAAGGTGAGGTGCGGTGATGCATAAAACAAGGGGTTCAAATTCGCTCAGATACCGTTCCATACACCCAATATGTAATAGACAAGACCTACTCCTTGCTCAGTGAACTGGACTCAACACCCCCTATTCACCGCACAAGAATATATGTGACTAGTAAGAATCTTAAAACCTATGTATTGATATCTGTCTGGAAGTGAGTCAAGTGGGTGTAAAGCCGCATAAACACAGCCGTGAAAAGCAGCTAAACCCCATTATAAAAATAAATTACTTTTAAAAAACCGTAAAACAAAGACAGTGAAAGAGAGAGAAATTCTTACAAAATTCGTTCAGGGGCTGTGATGCAACCTGGATTGACCATATCTAGACCCACAGCTGGATGAGACATAAGGGTGGACACTCTTGGGGCTGAGAGGTTGGGTGAGGTTGGGTGAGCAAACACAGACCCTTTAAAGTAATACTGCATGGTACCCATCCCATGGGTCCCAAATCTCCAGGTTCAAGGGCATCTTCCTACATCGAAAACTTGCATGAGGAACCCAGAAGAAGGTACACCGTGTGATTTTGAAAGGTTTCTAAAACGCACCTCATTTCTCATCTCCTTGTGCTCGGGTTCGCCATTCCAGCTACTTCACTAGCAATCTCCCTACTTGGAGAATCAGCACCTTTAACCTCCTGTTCTGTACAGGTTGCAATTTGTCCTGAGGATGAACGGGAAGAGGGGAAACCAATGAGAGAATAGATCTAGGTGTTGGGACAGGCACAGGTCACTCTATTTTCCCATCAGGAAGAAGAATTAACCACAGGCTCAGCCTGCCGCCGGGATCCAGAATAGGGCCTGAGGCAATCCCGTGCTTTTGCGGCCAGCTCCCAAAAAAGACAGTTGAAAAATGGAGCTCAGGGGGACTGCCATTCACAAACCTGCTGAGTTATAAATGATAACTCTCGTCCACAAATATATTGAGGGAAGTCAACGAAGAGGATTTGAAAGCAAGGCAGAATTGCAGGAAACAGGTTTCAGGAGGTAGATTCGAATCGCCTTTAAAGCACATGAAAAGCGGCAAAACGTCGACAATGATGCCCTTGGCCAAAAAGGGCGTATGCGTTTTTTCGTGAATATATTCAGGAAAAAACGCATACGCCCTTTTTGGCCAACCAAGCAACCTGGAAAGGCAAATCAGTGCTACAAAGAAGTCTCGCTTCCCATCGGTCAAAAGGGTCATGCTGCAAAAAGTGTCAAAACCAGAAATGCAGGACAGGCCATGGAGAAATGGCAGCCTTGCTACGCTGATGGGCGGGATGTTAATTGCCAACAGCCACTCTGGAGTAGTGTACGGTGTGTCCTGAAACATCGAAAAAACACAGCTTAGGGAGCATAGGGCACGTCCACTCATGGGCGTATAAATTGGGAAAATTAAAAATCAGCAAGACACAGGCACCCCAAAGTTTAGGGCTGCTCTGTTGACAAGAACCTCCACTTCATGACACCTTAAATATCCCAGGAAAGAGAAAAATGGATAAAGAAGTTGTGGTCCTTATGTACAATGCAATATCACTCAGACATGTAATCAATGTCATAAGGCTAGTAGAAGCAAGATGAGTGGACTTAGGTACGACGATTCTAAGTGAAATAAGTCACACAGAAAAAGACACTTATCATAAGCTATCACTTATAGAGGGAATGTAAAAACCGCTACACTTGAACTGAATTACAGAACAGAACAGAATCACACGTTTAGAAAACACACTATGGTTGTTTAACTTGAAAGGTGAGGTGTGGTGATGCATAAAACAAGGGTTTCAAATTCGCTCAGATACCGTTCCATACACCCAATATGTAATAGACAAGACCTACTCCTTACTCAGTGAACTGGACTCAACACCCCCTATTCACCGCACAAGAATATATGTGACTAGTAACAATCTTAAAACCTATGTATTGATATCTGTCTGGAAGTGAGTCAAGTGGGTGTAAATCCGCATAAACACAGCCGTGAAAAGCAGCTAAATCCCATTATAAAAATAAATTACTTTTAAAAACCCGTAAAATAAAGACAATGAAAGAGAGAGAAATTGTTACAAAATTCGTTCAGGGGCTGTGATGCAACCTGGATTGACCATATCTACACGCACAGCTGGATGAGACATAAGGGTGGACAGTCTTGGGGCTGAAAGTTTGGGTTAGGATGGGTGAGCAAACGCAGACCCTTTAAAGTAATACTGCGTGGTACCCATCGAATGGGTCCCAAGTCTCCAGGTTCAAGGGCATCTTCCTACATCGAAAACATGCATGAGAAACTCAGAAGATGGTACACCGTGTGATTTTGAAAGGTTTCTAAAACGCACCTCATTTCTCATCTCCTTGTGCTCGGGTTCGCCATTCCAGCTACTTTACTAGCAATCTCCCTACTTGGAGAATCAGCACCTTTAACCTCCTGTTCCCTACAGGTTGCAATTTGTCCTGAGGATGAACGGGAAGAGGGGCAACCAATGAGAGACTAGATCTAGCTGTTGGGACAGGCACAGGTCACTCTATTTTCCCATCAGGAAGAAGAATTAACCACAGGCTCAGCCTGCTGCCAGGAACCAGAATAGGGCCTGAGGCAATCCCGTGCTTTTGCGGCCAGCTCTCAAAAAAGACAGTTGAAAAATGGAGCTCAGGGACACTGCAATTCACAAACCCGCAGAGTTATAAGTGATAACTCTCATCCACAGATATATTGAGGGAAGTCAACGAAGAGGATTTGAAAGCAAGGCAGAATTGCAGGAAACAGATTTCAGGAGGTAGATTCTAATCGCCTTTAAGGCACATGAAAAGCGGCAAAACGTCGACAATGATGCCCTTGGCCAAAAAGGGCGTATGCGTTTTTTCCTGAATATATTCAGGAAAAAACGCATACGCCCTTTTTGGCCAACCAAGCAACCTGGAAAGGCAAATCAGCGCTACAAAGAAGTCTTGCTTCCTATGGGTCAAAAGGGCCATGCTGCAAAAAGTGTCAAAACCAGAAATGCAGGACAGGCCATGGAGAAATGGCAGCCTTGCTACGCTGATGGGCGGGATGTAAATTGCCAACAGCCACTCTGGAGAAGTGTACGGTGTGTCCTGAAACATCGAAAAAACACAGCTTAGTGAGCATAGGGCACGTCCACTCATGGGCGTATAAATTGGGAAAACTAAAAATCAGCAAGACACAGGCACCCCAAAGTTTGGGGCTGCTCTGTTGACAAGAACCTCCACTTCATGACACCTTAAATATACCAGGAAAGAGAAAAATGGATAAAAAATTGTAGTCCTTATGTACAATGGAATATCACTCAGACATGAAATCAATGTCATAAGGCTAGTAGAAGCAAGATGAGTGGACTTAGGTACAACGATTCTAAGTGAAATAAGTCACACAGAAAAAGACACTTATCATAAGCTATCACTTATAGAGGGAATGTAAAAACCGCTACACTTGAACTGAATTACAAAACAGAACAGAGTCACACGTTTAGAAAACACACTATGGCTGCTTAACGGGAAAGGTGAGGTGGGGTGATGCATAAAACAAGGGGTTCAAATTTGCTCAGATACCGTTCCATACACCCAATATGTAATAGACAAGACCTACTCCTTGCTCCGTGAACTGGACTCAACATCCCCTATTCACCGCACAAGAATATATGTGACTAGTAACAATCTTAAAACCTATGTATTGATATCTGTCTGGAAGTGAGTCAAGTGGGTGTAAATCCGCATAAACACAGCCGTGAAAAGCAGCTAAACCCCATTATAAAAATAAATTACTTTTAAAAACCCGTAAAACAAAGACAGTGAAAGAGAGAGAAATTCTTACAAAATTCGTTCAGGGGCTGTGATGCCACCTGGATTGACCATATCTAGACCCACAGCTGGATGAGACATAAGGGTGGACACTCTTGGGGCTGAGAGGTTGGGTGAGCAAACGCAGACCCTTTAAAGTAATACTGCGTGATACCCATCCCATGGGTCCCAAATCTCCAGGTTCAAGGGCATCTTCCTACATCTAAAACATGCATGAGAAACTCAGAAGATGGTACACCGTGTGATTTTGAAAGGTTTCTAAAACACACCCCATTTCTCATCTCCTTGTGCTCGGGTTCGCCTTTCCAGCTACTTTACTAGCAATCTCCCTACTTGGAGAATCAGCACCTTTAACCTCCTGTTCCCTACAGGTTGCAATTTGTCCTGAGGATGAACGGGAAGAGGGGCAACCAATGAGAGACTAGATCTAGGTGTTGGGACAGGCACAGGTCACTCTATTTTCCCATCAGGAAGAAGAATTAATCACAGGCTCAGCCTGCCGCCCAGAAGCACAATAGGGCCTGTGGCAATCCCGCGCTTTTGCGGCCAGCTCCCAAAAAAGCGAGTTGAAAAATGGAGCTCAGGGACACTGCAATTCACAAACCCGCAGAGTTATAAATGATAACTCTCATCCACAGATATATTGAGGGAAGGCAACGAAGAGGATTTGAAAGCAAGGCAGAATTGCAGGAAACAGATTTCAGGAGGTAGATTCGAATCGCCTGTAAAGCACATGAAAAGCGGCAAAACGTCGACAATGATGCCCTTGGCCAAGAAGGGCGTATGCGTTTTTTCCTGAATATATTCAGGAAAAAACGCATACGCACTTTTTGGCCAACCAAGCAACCTGGAAAGGCAAATCAGCGCTACAAAGAAGTCTCACTTCCCATCGGTCAAAAGGGCCATGCTGCAAATAGTGTCAAAACCAGAAATGCAGGACAGGCCATGGAGAAATGGCAGCCTTGCTACGCTGGTGGGCGGGATGTAAGTTGCCAACAGCCACTCTGGAGAAGTGTAAGGTGTGTCCTGAAACATCGAAAAAACACAGCTTAGGGAGCATAGGGCACGTCCACTCATGGGCGTATAAATTGGGAAAACTAAAAATCAGCAAGACACAGGCACCCCAAAGTTTAGGGCTGCTCTGTTGACAAGAATCTCCACTTCATGACACCTTAAATATCCCAGGAAAGAGAAAAATGGATAAAGAAGTTGTGGTCCTTATGTACAATGCAATATCACTCAGACATGAAATAAATGTCATAAGGCTAGTAGAAGCAAGATGAGTGGACTTAGGTACGACGATTCTAAGTGAAATAAGTCACACAGAAAAAGACACTTATCATAAGCTATCACTTATAGAGGGAATGTAAAAACCGCTACACTTGAACTGAATTACAGAACAGAACAGAATCACACGTTTAGAAATCACACTATGGCTGCTTAACGGGAAAGGTGAGGTGGGGTGATGCATAAAACAAGGGGTTCAAATTCGCTCAGATACCGTTCCATACACCCAATATGTAATAGACAAGACCTACTCCTTGCTCAGTGAACTGGACTCAACACCCCCTATTCACCGCACAAGAATATATGTGACTAGTAACAATCTTAAAACCTATGTATTGATATCTGTCTGGAAGTGAGTCAAGTGGGTGTAAAGCCGCATAAACACAGCCGTGAAAAGCAGCTAAACCCCATTATAAAAATAAATTACTTTTAAAAACCCGTAAAACAAAGACAGTGAAAGAGAGAGAAATTCTTACAAAATTCGTTCAGGGGCTGTGATGCAACCTGGATTGACCATATCTAGACCCACAGCTGGATGAGACATAAGGGTGGACACTCTTGGGGCTGAGAGGTTGGGTGAGGTTGGTTGAGCAAACGCAGACCCTTTAAAGTAATACTGCATTGTACCCAACCCATGGGTCCCAAATCTCCAGGTTCAAGGGCATCTTCCTACATCGAAAACTTGCATGAGGAACCCAGAAGAAGGTACACCGTGTGATTTTGAAAGGTTTCTAAAACGCACCTCATTTCTCATCTCCTTGTGCTCGGGTTCGCCATTCCAGCTACTTCACTAGCAATCTCCCTACTTGGAGAATCAGCACCTTTAACCTCCTGTTCTGTACAGGTTGCAATTTGCCCTGAGGATGAACGGGAAGAGGGGAAACCAATGAGAGAATAGATCTAGGTGTTGGGACAGGCACAGGTCACTCTATTTTCCCATCAGGAAGAAGAATTAACCACAGGCTCAGCCTGCCGCCGGGAACCAGAATAGGGCCTGAGGCAATCCCGTGCTTTTGCGGCCAGCTCCCAAAACAGACAGTTGAAAAATGGAGCTCAGGGGGACTGCCATTCACAAACCTGCTGAGTTATAAATGATAAATCTCGTCCACAAATATATTGAGGGAAGGCAACGAAGAGGATTTGAAAGCAAGGCAGAATTGCAGGAAACAGGTTTCAGGAGGTAGATTCGAATCGCCTTTAAAGCACATGAAAAGCGGCAAAACGTTGACAATGATGCCCTTGGCCAAAAAGGGCGTATGCGTTTTTTCCTGAATATATTCAGGAAAAAACGCATACGCCCTTTTTGGCCAACCAAGCAACCTGGAAAGGCAAATCAGTGCTACAAAGAAGTCTCGCTTCCCATCGGTCAAAAGGGTCATGCTGCAAAAAGTGTCAAAACCAGAAATGCAGGACAGGCCATGGAGAAATGGCAGCCTTGCTACGCTGATGGGCGGGATGTTAATTGCCAACAGCCACTCTGGAGAAGTGTACGGTGTTTCCTGAAACATCGAAAAAACACAGCTTAGGGAGCATAGGGCACGTCCACTCATGGGCGTATAAATTGGGAAAACTAAAAATCAGCGAGACACAGGCACCCCAAAGTTTAGGGCTGCTCTGTTGACAAGAACCTCCACTTCATGACACCTTAAATATCCCAGGAAAGAGAAAAATGGATAAAAAGTTGTGGTCCTTATGTACAATGGAATATCACTCAGACATGAAATCAATGTCATAAGGCTAGTAGAAGCAAGATGAGTGGACTTAGGTACGACGATTCTAAGTGAAATAAGTCACACAGAAAAAGACACTTATCATAAGCTATCACTTATAGAGGGAATGTAAAAACCGCTACACTTGAACTGAATTACAAAACAGAACAGAGTCACACGTTTAGAAAACACACTATGGCTGCTTAACGGGAAAGGTGAGGTGGGGTGATGCATAAAACAAGGGGTTCAAATTTGCTCAGATACCGTTCCATACACCCAATATGTAATAGACAAGACCTACTCCTTGCTCCGTGAACTGGACTCAACACCCCCTATTCACCGCACAAGAATATATGTGACTAGTAACAATCTTAAAACCTATGTATTGATATCTGTCTGGAAGTGAGTCAAGTGGGTGTAAATCCGCATAAACACAGCCGTGAAAAGCAGCTAAACCCCATTATAAAAATAAATTACTTTTAAAAACCCGTAAAACAAAGACAGTGAAAGAGAGAGAAATTCTTACAAAATTCGTTCAGGGGCTGTGATGCCACCTGGATTGACCATATCTAGACCCACAGCTGGATGAGACATAAGGGTGGACACTCTTGGGGCTGAGAGTTTGGGTGAGCAAACGCAGACCCTTTAAAGTAATACTGCGTGATACCCATCCCATGGGTCCCAAATCTCCAGGTTCAAGGGCATCTTCCTACATCGAAAACATGCATGAGAAACTCAGAAGATGGTACACCGTGTGATTTTGAAAGGTTTCTAAAACACACCCCATTTCTCATCTCCTTGTGCTCGGGTTCGCCTTTCCAGCTACTTTACTAGCAATCAACTTACTTGGAGAATCAGCACCTTTAACCTCCTGTTCCCTACAGGTTGCAATTTGTCCTGAGGATGAACGGGAAGAGGGGCAACCAATGAGAGACTAGATCTAGGTGTTGGGACAGGCACAGGTCACTCTATTTTCCCATCAGGAAGAAGAATTAATCACAGGCTCAGCCTGCCGCCCAGAAGCACAATAGGGCCTGAGGCAATCCCGCGCTTTTGCGGCCAGCTCCCAAAAAAGCGAGTTGAAAAATGGAGCTCAGGGACACTGCAATTCACAAACCCGCAGAGTTATAAATGATAACTCTCATCCACAGATATATTGAGGGAAGGCAACGAAGAGGATTTGAAAGCAAGGCAGAATTGCAGGAAACAGATTTCAGGAGGTAGATTCGAATCACCTGTAAAGCACATGAAAAGCGGCAAAACGTCGACAATGATGCCCTTGGCCAAGAAGGGTGTATGCGTTTTTTCCTGAATATATTCAGGAAAAAACGCATACGCCCTTTTTGGCCAACCAAGCAACCTGGAAAGGCAAATCAGCGCTACAAAGAAGTCTCGCTTCCCATCGGTCAAAAGGGCCATGCTGCAAAAAGTGTCAAAACCAGAAATGCAGGACAGGCCATGGAGAAATGGCAGCCTTGCTACGCTTATGGGCGGGATGTAAGTTGCCAACAGCCACTCTGGAGAAGTGTACGGTGTGTCCTGAAACATCGAAAAAACACAGCTTAGGGAGCATAGGGCACGTCCACTCATGGGCGTATAAATTGGGAAAACTAAAAATCAGCAAGACACAGGCACCCCAAAGTTTAGGGCTGCTCTGTTGACAACAATCTCCACTTCATGACACCTTAAATATCCCAGGAAAGAGAAAAATGGATAAAGAAGTTGTGGTCCTTATGTACAATGGAATATCACTCAGACATGAAATCAATGTCATAAGGCTAGTAGAAGCAAGATGAGTGGACTTAGGTACGACGATTCTAAGTGAAATAAGTCACACAGAAAAAGACACTTATCATAAGCTATCACTTATAGAGGGAATGTAAAAACCGCTACACTTGAACTGAATTACAGAACAGAACAGAATCACACGTTTAGAAAACACACTATGGCTGCTTAACGGGAAAGGTGAGGTGGGGTGATGCATAAAACAAGGGGTTCAAATTCGCTCAGATACCATTCCATACACCCAATATGTAATAGACAAGACCTACTCCTTGCTCAGTGAACTGGACTCAACACCCCCTATTCACCGCACAAGAATATATGTGACTAGTAACAATCTTAAAACGTATGTATTGATATCTGTCTGGAAGTGAGTCAAGTGGGTGTAAAGCCACATAAACACAGCCGTGAAAAGCAGCTAAACCCCATTATAAAAATAAATTACTTTTAAAAACCCGTAAAACAAAGACAGTGAAAGAGAGAGAAATTCTTACAAAATTCGTTCAGGGGCTGTGATGCAACCTGGATTGACCATATCTAGACCCACAGCTGGATGAGACATAAGGGTGGACACTCTTGGGGCTGAGAGGTTGGGTGAGGTTGGGTGAGCAAACGCAGACCCTTTAAAGTAATACTGCATGGTACCCATCCCATGGGTCCCAAATCTCCAGGTTCAAGGGCATCTTCCTACATCGAAAACTTGCATGAGGAACCCAGAAGAAGGTACACCGTGTGATTTTGAAAGGTTTCTAAAACGCACCTCATTTCTTATCTCCTTGTGCTCGGGTTCGCCATTCCAGCTACTTCACTAGCAATCTCCCTACTTGGAGAATCAGCACCTTTAACCTCCTGTTCTGTACAGGTTGCAATTTGTCCTGAGGATGAATGGGAAGAGGGGAAACCAATGAGAGACTAGATCTAGTTGTTGGGACAGGCACAGGTCACTCTATTTTCCCATCAGGAAGAAGAATTAACCACAGGCTCAGCCTGCCGCCGGGAACCAGAATAGGGCCTGAGGCAATCCCGTGCTTTTGCGGCTAGCTCCCAAAAAAGACAGTTGAAAAATGGAGCTCAGGGGGACTGCCATTCACAAACCTGCTGAGTTATAAATGATAACTCTCGTCCACAAATATATTGAGGGAAGGCAACGAAGAGGATTTGAAAGCAAGGCAGAATTGCAGGTAACAGGTTTCAGGAGGTAGATTCGAATCGCCTTTAAAGCACATGAAAAGCGGCAAAACGTCTACAATGATGCCCTTGGCCAAAAAGGGCGTATGCGTTTTTTCCTGAATATATTCAGGAAAAAACGCATACGCCCTTTTTGGCCAACCAAGCAACCTGGAAAGGCAAATCAGTGCTACAAAGAAGTCTCGCTTCCCATCGGTCAAAAGGGTCATGCTGCAAAAAGTGTCAAAACCAGAAATGCAGGACAGGCCATGGAGAAATGGAAGCCTTGCTACGCTGATGGGCGGGATGTTAATTGCCAACAGCCACTCTGGAGAAGTGTACGGTGTGTCCTGAAACATCGAAAACACACAGCTTAGGGAGCATAGGGCACGTCCACTCATGGGCGTATAAATTGGGAAAACTAAAAATCAGCAAGACACAGGCACCCCAAAGTTTAGGGCTGCTCTGTTGACAAGAACCTCCACTTCATGACACCTTAAATATCCCAGGAAAGAGGAAAATGGATAAAGAAGTTGTGGTCCTTATGTACAATGGAATATCACTCAGACATGAAATCAATGTCATAAGGCTAGTAGAAGCAAGATGAGTGGACTTAGGTACGACGATTCTAAGTGAAATAAGTCACACAGAAAAAGACACTTATCATAAGCTATCACTTATAGAGGGAATGTAAAAACCGCTACACTTGAACTGAATTACAGAACAGAACAGAGTCACACGTTTAGAAAACACACTATGGCTGCTTAACGGGAAAGGTGAGGTGGGGTGATGCATAAAACAAGGGGTTCAAATTCGCTCAGATACCGTTCCATACACCCAATATGTAATAGAAAAGACCTACTCCTTGCTCAGTGAACTGGACTCAACACCCCCTATTCACCGCACAAGAATATATGTGACTAGTAACAATCTTAAAACCTATGTATTGATATCTGTCTGGAAGTGAGTCAAGTGGGTGTAAAGCCGCATAAACACAGCCGTGAAAAGCAGCTAAACCCCATTATAAAAATAAATTACTTTTAAAAACCCGTAAAACAAAGACAGTGAAAGAGAGAGAAATTCTTACAAAATTCGTTCAGGGGCTGTGATGCAACCTGGATTGACCATATCTAGACCCACAGCTGGATGAGACATAAGGGTGGACACTCTTGGGGCTGAGAGGTTGGGTGAGGTTGGGTGAGCAAACGCAGACCCTTTAAAGTAATACTGCATGGTACCCATCCCATGGGTCCCAAATCTCCAGGTTCAAGGGCATCTTCCTACATCGAAAACTTGCATGAGGAACCCAGAAGAAGGTACACCGTGTGATTTTGAAAGGTTTCTAAAACGCACCTCATTTCTCATCTCCTTGTGCTCGGGTTCGCCATTCCAGCTACTTCACTAGCAATCTCCCTACTTGGAGAATCAGCACCTTTAACCTCCTGTTCTGTACAGGTTGCAATTTGTCCTGAGGATGAACGGGAAGAGGGGAAACCAATGAGAGAATAGATCTAGGTGTTGGGACAGGCACAGGTCACTCTATTTTCCCATCAGGAAGAACAATAAACCACAGGCTCAGCCTGCCGCCGGGAACCAGAATAGGGCCTGAGGCAATCCCGTGCTTTTGCGGCCAGCTCCCAAAAAAGACAGTTGAAAAATGGAGCTCAGGGACACTGCAATTCACAAACCCGCAGAGTTATAAGTGATAACTCTCATCCACAGATATATTGAGGGAAGTCAACGAAGAGGATTTGAAAGCAAGGCAGAATTGCAGGAAACAGATTTCAGGAGGTAGATTCTAATCGCCTTTAAGGCACATGAAAAGCGGCAAAACGTCGACAATGATGCCCTTGGCCAAAAAGGGCGTATGCGTTTTTTCCTGAATATATTCAGGAAAAAACGCATACGCCCTTTTTGGCCAACCAAGCAACCTGGAAAGGCAAATCAGCGCTACAAAGAAGTCTCGCTTCCTATGGGTCAAAAGGGCCATGCTGCAAAAAGTGTCAAAACCAGAAATGCAGGACAGGCCATGGAGAAATGGCAGCCTTGCTACGCTGATGGGCGGGATGTAAATTGCCAACAGCCACTCTGGAGAACTGTACGGTGTGTCCTGAAACATCGAAAAAACACAGCTTAGGGAGCATAGGGCACGTCCACTCATGGGCGTATAAATTGGGAAAACTAAAAATCAGCAAGACACAGGCACCCCAAAGTTTGGGGCTGCTCTGTTGACAAGAACCTCCACTTCATGACACCTTAAATATCCCAGGAAAGAGAAAAATGGATAAAAAATTGTGGTCCTTATGGACAATGGAATATCACTCAGACATGAAATCAATGTCATAAGGCTAGTAGAAGCAAGATGAGTGGACTTAGGTACGACGATTCTAAGTGAAATAAGTCACACAGAAAAAGACACTTATCATAAGCTATCACTTATAGAGGGAATGTAAAAACCGCTACACTTGAACTGAATTACAAAACAGAACAGAGTCACACGTTTAGAAAACACACTATGGCTGCTTAACGGGAAAGGTGAGGTGGGGTGATGCATAAAACAAGGGGTTCAAATTTGCTCAGATACCGTTCCATACACCCAATATGTAATAGACAAGACATACTCCTTGCTCCGTGAACTGGACTCAACACCCCCTATTCACCGCACAAGAATATATGTGACTAGTAACAATCTTAAAACCTATGTATTGATATCTGTCTGGAAGTGAGTCAAGTGGGTGTAAATCCGCATAAACACAGCCGTGAAAAGCAGCTA
Source organism: Eschrichtius robustus (assembly GCF_028021215.1). NCBI lineage: Eukaryota > Metazoa > Chordata > Mammalia > Artiodactyla > Eschrichtiidae > Eschrichtius > Eschrichtius robustus. Next base: position 944,411 of record NW_027175172.1, read on the forward strand.
AACCCCATTATAAAAATAAATTACTTTTAAAAACCCGTAAAACAAAGACAGTGAAAGAGAGAGAAATTCTTACAAAATTCGTTCAGGGGCTGTGATGCCACCTGGATTGACCATATCTAGACCCACAGCTGGATGAGACATAAGGGTGGACACTCTTGGGGCTGAGAGGTTGGGTGAGCAAACGCAGACCCTTTAAAGTAATACTGTGTGATACCCATCCCATGGGTCCCAAATCTCCAGGTTCAAGGGCATCTTCCTACATCGAAAACATGCATGAGAAACTCAGAAGATGGTACACCGTGTGATTTTGAAAGGTTTCTAAAACACACCCCATTTCTCATCTCCTTGTGCTTGGGTTCGCCTTTCCAGCTACTTTACTAGCAATCAACTTACTTGGAGAATCAGCACCTTTAACCTCCTGTTCCCTACAGGTTGCAATTTGTCCTGAGGATGAACGGGAAGAGGGGCAACCAATGAGAGACTAGATATAGGTGTTGGGACAGGCACAGGTCACTCTATTTTCCCATCAGGAAGAAGAATTAATCACAGGCTCAGCCTGCCGCCCAGAAGCACAATAGGGCCTGAGGCAATACCGCGCTTTTGCGGCCAGCTCTCAAAAAAGACAGTTGAAAAATGGAGCTCAGGGACACTGCAATTCACAAACCCACAGAGTTATAAATGATAACTCTCATCCACAGATATATTGAGGGAAGGCAACGAAGAGGATTTGAAAGCAAGGCAGAATTGCAGGAAACAGATTTCAGGAGGTAGATTCGAATCGCCTGTAAAGCACATGAAAAGCGGCAAAACGTCGACAATGATGCCCTTGGCCAAGAAGGGCGTATGCGTTTTTTCCTGAATATATTCAGGAAAAAACGCATACGCCCTTTTTGGCCAACCAAGCAACCTGGAAAGGCAAATCAGCGCTACAAAGAAGTCTCGCTTCCCATGGGTCAAAAGGGCCATGCTGCAAAAAGTGTCAAAACCAGAAATGCAGGACAGGCCATGGAGAAATGGCAGCCTTGCTACGCTGATGGGCGGGATGTAAATTGCCAACAGCCACTCTGGAGAAGTGTACGGTGTGTCCTGAAACATCGAAAAAACACAGCTTAGTGAGCATAGGGCACGTCCACTCATGGGCGTATAAATTGGGAAAACTAAAAATCAGCAAGACACAGGCACCCCAAAGTTTGGGGCTGCTCTGTTGACAAGAACCTCCACTTCATGACACCTTAAATATCCCAGGAAAGAGAAAAATGGATAAAAAAGTTGTGGTCCTTATGTACAATGGAATATCACTCAGACATGAAATCAATGTCATAAGGCTAGTAGAAGCAAGATGAGTGGACTTAGGTACGACGATTCTAAGTGAAATAAGTCACACAGAAAAAGACACTTATCTTAAGCTATCACTTATAGAGGGAATGTAAAAACCGCTACACTTGAACTGAATTACAAAACAGAACAGAGTCACACGTTTAGAAAACACACTATGGCTGCTTAACGGGAAAGGTGAGGTGGGGTGATGCATAAAACAAGAGGTTCAAATTTGCTCAGATACCGTTCCATACACCCAATATGTAATAGACAAGACCTACTCCTTGCTCCGTGAACTGGACTCAACACCCCCTATTCACCGCACAAGAATATATGTGACTAGTAACAATCTTAAAAGCTATGTATTGATATCTGTCTGGAAGTGAGTCAAGTGGGTGTAAATCCGCATAAACACAGCCGTGAAAAGCAGCTAAACCCCATTATAAAAATAAATTACTTTTAAAAACCCGTAAAACAAAGACAGTGAAAGAGAGAGAAATTCTTACAAAATTCGTTCAGGGGCTGTGATGCCACCTGGATTGACCATATCTAGACCCACAGCTGGATGAGACATAAGGGTGGACACTCTTGGGGCTGAGAGTTTGGGTGAGCAAACGCAGACCCTTTAAAGTAATACTGCGTGATACCCATCCCATGGGTCCCAAATCTCCAGGTTCAAGGGCATCTTCCTACATCGAAAACATGCATGAGAAACTCAGAAGATGGTACACCGTGTGATTTTGAAAGGTTTCTAAAACACACCCCATTTCTCATCTCCTTGTGCTCGGGTTCGCCTTTCCAGCTACTTTACTAGCAATCAACTTACTTGGAGAATCAGCACCTTTAACCTCCTGTTCCCTACAGGTTGCAATTTGTCCTGAGGATGAACGGGAAGAGGGGCAACCAATGAGAGACTAGATCTAGGTGTTGGGACAGGCACAGGTCACTCTATTTTCCCATCAGGAAGAAGAATTTATCACAGGCTCAGCCTGCCGCCCAGAAGCACAATAGGGCCTGAGGCAATCCCGCGCTTTTGCGGCCAGCTCCCAAAAAAGCGAGTTGAAAAATGGAGCTCAGGGACACTGCAATTCACAAACCCGCAGAGTTATAAATGATAACTCTCATCCACAGATATATTGAGGGAAGGCAACGAAGAGGATTTGAAAGCAAGGGAGAATTGCAGGAAACAGATTTCAGGAGGTAGATTCGAATCGCCTGTAAAGCACATGAAAAGCGGCAAAACGTCGACAATGATGCCCTTGGCCAAGAAGGGCGTATGCGTTTTTTCCTGAATATATTCAGGAAAAAACGCATACGCCCTTTTTGGCCAACCAAGCAACCTGGAAAGGCAAATCAGCGCTACAAAGAAGTCTCGCTTCCCGTCGGTCAAAAGGGCCATGCTGCAAAAAGTGTCAAAACCAGAAATGCAGGACAGGCCATGGAGAAATGGCAGCCTTGCTACGCTGATGAGCGGGATGTAAGTTGCCAACAGCCACTCTGGAGAAGTGTACGGTGTGTCCTGAAACATCGAAAAAACACAGCTTAGGGAGCATAGGGCACGTCCACTCATGGGCGTATAAATTGGGAAAACTAAAAATCAGCAAGACACAGGCACCCCAAAGTTTAGGGCTGCTCTGTTGACAAGAACCTCCACTTCATGACACCTTAAATATCCCAGGAAAGAGAAAAATGGATAAAGAAGTTGTGGTCCTTATGTACAATGGAATATCACTCAGACATGAAATCAATGTCATAAGGCTAGTAGAAGCAAGATGAGTGGACTTAGGTACGACGATTCTAAGTGAAATAAGTCACACAGAAAAAGACACTTATCATAAGCTATCACTTATAGAGGGAATGTAAAAACCGCTACACTTGAACTGAATTACAGAACAGAACAGAATCACACGTTTAGAAAACACACTATGGCTGCTTAACGGGAAAGGTGAGGTGGGGTGATGCATAAAACAAGGGGTTCAAATTCGCTCAGATACCGTTCCATACACCCAATATGTAATAGACAAGACCTACTCCTTGCTCAGTGAACTGGACTCAACACCCCCTATTCACCACACAAGAATATATGTGACTAGTAACAATCTTAAAACCTATGTATTGATATCTGTCTGGAAGTGAGTCAAGTGGGTGTAAAGCCGCATAAACACAGCCGTGAAAAGCAGCTAAACCCCATTATAAAAATAAATTACTTTTAAAAACCCGTAAAACAAAGACAGTGAATGAGAGAGAAATTCTTACAAAATTCGTTCAGGGGCTGTGATGCAACCTGGATTGACCATATCTAGACCCACAGCTGGATGAGACATAAGGGTGGACACTCTTGGGGCTGAGAGGTTGGGTGAGGTTGGGTGAGCAAACGCAGACCCTTTAAAGTAATACTGCATGGTACCCATCCCATGGGTCCCAAATCTCCAGGTTCAAGGGCATCTTCCTACATCGAAAACTTGCATGAGGAACCCAGAAGAAGGTACACCGTGTGATTTTGAAAGGTTTCTAAAACGCACCTCATTTCTCATCTCCTTGTGCTCGGGTTCGCCATTCCAGCTACTTCACTAGCAATCTCCCTACTTGGAGAATCAGCACCTTTAACCTCCTGTTCTGTACAGGTTGCAATTTGTCCTGAGGATGAACGGGAAGAGGGGAAACCAATGAGAGAATAGATCTAGGTGTTGGGACAGGCACAGGTCACTCTATTTTCCCATCAGGAAGAACAATTAACCACAGGCTCAGCCTGCCGCCGGGAACCAGAATAGGGCCTGAGGCAATCCCGTGCTTTTGCGGCCAGCTCCCAAAAAAGACAGTTGAAAAATGGAGCTCAGGGGGACTGCCATTCACAAACCTGCTGAGTTATAAATGATAACTCTCGTCCACAAATATATTGAGGGAAGGCAACGAAGAGGATTTGAAAGCAAGGCAGAATTGCAGGAAACAGGTTTCAGGAGGTAGATTCGAATCGCCTTTAAAGCACATGAAAAGCGGCAAAACGTCGACAATGATGCCCTTGGCCAAAAAGGGCGTATGCGTTTTTTCCTGAATATATTCAGGAAAAAACGCATACGCCCTTTTTGGCCAACCAAGCAACCTGGAAAGGCAAATCAGTGCTACAAAGAAGTCTCGCTTCCCATCGGTCAAAAGGGTAATGCTGCAAAAAGTGTCAAAACCAGAAATGCAGGACAGGCCATGGAGAAATGGCAGCCTTGCTACGCTGATGGGCGGGATGTTAATTGCCAACAGCCACTCTGGAGAAGTGTACGGTGTGTCCTGAAACATCGAAAAAACACAGCTTAGGGAGCATAGGGCACGTCCACTCATGGGCGTATAAATTGGGAAAACTAAAAATCAGCAAGACACAGGCACCCCAAAGTTTAGGGCTGCTCTGTTGACAAGAACCTCCACTTCATGACACCTTAAATATCCAAGGAAAGAGAAAAATGGATAAAGAAGTTGTGGTCCTTATGTACAATGGAATATCACTCAGACATGAAATCAATGTCATAAAGCTAGTAGAAGCAAGATGAGTGGACTTAGGTACGACGATTCTAAGTGAAATAAGTCACACAGAAAAAGACACTTATCATAAGCTATCACTTATAGAGGGAATTTAAAACCGCTACACTTGAACTGAATTACAGAACAGAACAGAATCACACGTTTAGAAAACACACTATGGCTGCTTAACGGGAAAGGTGAGGTGGGGTGATGCATAAAACAAGGGGTTCAAATTTGCTCAGATACCGTTCCATACACCCAATATGTAATAGACAAGACATACTCCTTGCTCCGTGAACTGGACTCAACACCCCCTATTCACCGCACAAGAATATATGTGACTAGTAACAATCTTAAAACCTATGTATTGATATCTGTCTGGAAGTGAGTCAAGTGGGTGTAAATCCGTATAAACACAGCCGTGAAAAGCAGCTAAACCCCATTATAAAAATAAATTACTTTTAAAAACCCGTAAAACAAAGACAGTGAAAGAGAGAGAAATTCTTACAAAATTCGTTCAGGGGCTGTGATGCAACCTGGATTGACCATATCTACACGCACAGCTGGATGAGACATAAGGGTGGACAGTCTTGGGGCTGAAAGGTTGGGTTAGTTTGGGTGAGCAAACGCAGACCCTTTAAAGTAATACTGCGTGGTACCCCTCCCATGTGTCCCAAGTCTCCATGTTCAAGGGCATCTTCCTACATCGAAAACATGCATGAGAAACTCAGAAGATGGTACACCGTGTGATTTTGAAAGGTTTCTAAAACGCACCTCATTTCTCATCTCCTTGTGCTCGGGTTCGCCATTCCAGCTACTTTACTAGCAATCTCCCTACTTGGAGAATTAGCACCTTTAACCTCCTGTTCCCTACAGGTTGCAATTTGTCCTGAGGATGAACGGGAAGAGGGGCAACCAATGAGAGACTAGATCTAGCTGTTGGGACAGGCACAGGTCACTCTATTTTCCCATCAGGAAGAAGAATTAACCACAGGCTCAGCCTGCTGCCAGGAACCAGAATAGGGCCTGAGGCAATCCCGTGCTTTTGCGGCCAGCTCCCAAAAAAGACAGTTGAAAAATGGAGCTCAGGGACACTGCAATTCACAAACCCGCAGAGTTATAAGTGATAACTCTCATCCACAGATATATTGAGGGAAGGCAACGAAGAGGATTTGAAAGCAAGGCAGAATTGCAGGAAACAGATTTCAGGAGGTAGATTCGAATCGCCTTTAAGGCACATGAAAAGCGGCAAAACGTCGACAATGATGCCCTTGGCCAAAAAGGGCGTATGCGTTTTTTCCTGAATATATTCAGGAAAAAACGCATACGCCCTTTTTGGTCAACCAAGCAACCTGGAAAGGCAAATCAGCGCTACAAAGAAGTCTCGCTTCCTATGGGTCAATAGGGCCATGCTGCAAAATGTGTCAAAACCAGAAATGCAGGACAGGCCATGGAGAAATGGCAGCCTTGCTACGCTGATGGGCGGGATGTAAATTGCCAACAGCCACTCTGGAGAAGTGTACGGTGTGTCCTGAAACATCGAAAAAACACAGCTTAGTGAGCATAGGGCACGTCCACTCATGGGCGTATAAATTGGGAAAACTAAAAATCAGCAAGACACAGGCACCCCAAAGTTTGGGGCTGCTCTGTTGACAAGAACCTCCACTTCATGACACCTTAAATATCCCAGGAAAGAGGAAAATGGATAAAGAAGTTGTGGTCCTTATGTACAATGGAATATCACTCAGACATGAAATCAATGTCATAAGGCTAGTAGAAGCAAGATGAGTGGACTTAGGTACGACGATTCTAAGTGAAATAAGTCACACAGAAAAAGACACTTATCATAAGCTATCACTTATAGAGGGAATGTAAAAACCGCTACACTTGAACTGAATTACAAAACAGAACAGAGTCACACGTTTAGAAAACACACTATGGCTGCTTAACGGGAAAGGTGAGGTGGGGTGATGCATAAAACAAGGGGTTCAAATTTGCTCATATACCGTTCCATACACCCAATATGTAATAGACAAGACCTACTCCTTGCTCCGTGAACTGGACTCAACACCCCCTATTCACCGCACAAGAATATATGTGACTAGTAACAATCTTAAAACCTATGTATTGATATCTGTCTGGAAGTGAGTCAAGTGGGTGTAAATCCGCATAAACACAGCCGTGAAAAGCAGCTAAACCCCATTATAAAAATAAATTACTTTTAAAAACCCGTAAAACAAAGACAGTGAAAGAGAGAGAAATTTTTACAAAATTCGTTAAGGGGCTGTGATGCCACCTGGATTGACCATATCTAGACCCACAGCTGGATGAGACATAAGGGTGGACACTCTTGGGGCTGAGAGGTTGGGTGAGCAAACGCAGACCCTTTAAAGTAATACTGCGTGATACCCATCCCATGGGTCCCAAATCTCCAGGTTCAAGGGCATCTTCCTACATCGAAAACATGCATGAGAAACTCAGAAGATGGTACACCGTGTGATTTTGAAAGGTTTCTAAAACACACCCCATTTCTCATCTCCTTGTGCTCGGGTTCGCCTTTCCAGCTACTTTACTAGCAATCAACTTACTTGGAGAATCAGCACCTTTAACCTCCTGTTCCCTACAGGTTGCAATTTGTCCTGAGGATGAACGGGAAGAGGGGCAACCAATGAGAGACTAGATCTACGTGTTGGGACAGGCACAGGTCACTCTATTTTCCCATCAGGAAGAAGAATTAATCACAGGCTCAGCCTGCCGCCCAGAAGCACAATAGGGCCTGAGGCAATCCCGCGCTTTTGCGGCCAGCTCCCAAAAAAGCGAGTTGAAAAAAGGAGCTCAGGGACACTGCAATTCACAAACCCGCAGAGTTATAAATGATAACTCTCGTCCACAAATATATTGAGGGAAGGCAACGAAGAGGATTTGAAAGCAAGGCAGAATTGCAGGAAACAGATTTCAGGAGGTAGATTCGAATCGCCTGTAAAGCACATGAAAAGCGGCAAAACGTCGACAATGATGCCCTTGGCCAAGAAGTGCGTATGCGTTTTTTCCTGAATATATTCAGGAAAAAACGCATACGCACTTTTTGGCCAACCAAGCAACCTGGAAAGGCAAATCAGCGCTACAAAGAAGTCTCGCTTCCCATCGGTCAAAAGGGCCATGCTACAAAAAGTGTCAAAACCAGAAATGCAGGACAGGCCATGGAGAAATGGCAGCCATGCTACGCTGATGGGCGGGATGTAAGTTGCCAACAGCCACTCTGGAGAAGTGTACGGTGTGTCCTGAAACATCGAAAAAACACAGCTTAGGGAGCATAGGGCACGTCCACTCATGGGCGTATAAATTGGGAAAACTAAAAATCAGCAAGACACAGGCACCCCAAAGTTTAGGGCTGCTCTGTTGACAAGAACCTCCACTTCATGACACCTTAAATATCCCAGGAAAGAGAAAAATGGATAAAGAATTTGTGGTCCTTATGTACAATGGAATATCACTCAGACATGAAATCAATGTCATAAGGCTAGTAGAAGCAAGATGAGTGGACTTAGGTACGACGATTCTAAGTGAAATAAGTCACACAGAAAAAGACACTTATCATAAGCTATCACTTATAGAGGGAATGTAAAAACCGCTACACTTGAACTGAATTACAGAACAGAACAGAATCACACGTTTAGAAAACACACTATGGCTGCTTAACGGGAAAGGTGAGGTGCGGTGATGCATAAAACAAGGGGTTCAAATTCGCTCAGATACCGTTCCATACACCCAATATGTAATAGACAAGACCTACTCCTTGCTCAGTGAACTGGACTCAACACCCCCTATTCACCGCACAAGAATATATGTGACTAGTAAGAATCTTAAAACCTATGTATTGATATCTGTCTGGAAGTGAGTCAAGTGGGTGTAAAGCCGCATAAACACAGCCGTGAAAAGCAGCTAAACCCCATTATAAAAATAAATTACTTTTAAAAAACCGTAAAACAAAGACAGTGAAAGAGAGAGAAATTCTTACAAAATTCGTTCAGGGGCTGTGATGCAACCTGGATTGACCATATCTAGACCCACAGCTGGATGAGACATAAGGGTGGACACTCTTGGGGCTGAGAGGTTGGGTGAGGTTGGGTGAGCAAACACAGACCCTTTAAAGTAATACTGCATGGTACCCATCCCATGGGTCCCAAATCTCCAGGTTCAAGGGCATCTTCCTACATCGAAAACTTGCATGAGGAACCCAGAAGAAGGTACACCGTGTGATTTTGAAAGGTTTCTAAAACGCACCTCATTTCTCATCTCCTTGTGCTCGGGTTCGCCATTCCAGCTACTTCACTAGCAATCTCCCTACTTGGAGAATCAGCACCTTTAACCTCCTGTTCTGTACAGGTTGCAATTTGTCCTGAGGATGAACGGGAAGAGGGGAAACCAATGAGAGAATAGATCTAGGTGTTGGGACAGGCACAGGTCACTCTATTTTCCCATCAGGAAGAAGAATTAACCACAGGCTCAGCCTGCCGCCGGGATCCAGAATAGGGCCTGAGGCAATCCCGTGCTTTTGCGGCCAGCTCCCAAAAAAGACAGTTGAAAAATGGAGCTCAGGGGGACTGCCATTCACAAACCTGCTGAGTTATAAATGATAACTCTCGTCCACAAATATATTGAGGGAAGTCAACGAAGAGGATTTGAAAGCAAGGCAGAATTGCAGGAAACAGGTTTCAGGAGGTAGATTCGAATCGCCTTTAAAGCACATGAAAAGCGGCAAAACGTCGACAATGATGCCCTTGGCCAAAAAGGGCGTATGCGTTTTTTCGTGAATATATTCAGGAAAAAACGCATACGCCCTTTTTGGCCAACCAAGCAACCTGGAAAGGCAAATCAGTGCTACAAAGAAGTCTCGCTTCCCATCGGTCAAAAGGGTCATGCTGCAAAAAGTGTCAAAACCAGAAATGCAGGACAGGCCATGGAGAAATGGCAGCCTTGCTACGCTGATGGGCGGGATGTTAATTGCCAACAGCCACTCTGGAGTAGTGTACGGTGTGTCCTGAAACATCGAAAAAACACAGCTTAGGGAGCATAGGGCACGTCCACTCATGGGCGTATAAATTGGGAAAATTAAAAATCAGCAAGACACAGGCACCCCAAAGTTTAGGGCTGCTCTGTTGACAAGAACCTCCACTTCATGACACCTTAAATATCCCAGGAAAGAGAAAAATGGATAAAGAAGTTGTGGTCCTTATGTACAATGCAATATCACTCAGACATGTAATCAATGTCATAAGGCTAGTAGAAGCAAGATGAGTGGACTTAGGTACGACGATTCTAAGTGAAATAAGTCACACAGAAAAAGACACTTATCATAAGCTATCACTTATAGAGGGAATGTAAAAACCGCTACACTTGAACTGAATTACAGAACAGAACAGAATCACACGTTTAGAAAACACACTATGGTTGTTTAACTTGAAAGGTGAGGTGTGGTGATGCATAAAACAAGGGTTTCAAATTCGCTCAGATACCGTTCCATACACCCAATATGTAATAGACAAGACCTACTCCTTACTCAGTGAACTGGACTCAACACCCCCTATTCACCGCACAAGAATATATGTGACTAGTAACAATCTTAAAACCTATGTATTGATATCTGTCTGGAAGTGAGTCAAGTGGGTGTAAATCCGCATAAACACAGCCGTGAAAAGCAGCTAAATCCCATTATAAAAATAAATTACTTTTAAAAACCCGTAAAATAAAGACAATGAAAGAGAGAGAAATTCTTACAAAATTCGTTCAGGGGCTGTGATGCAACCTGGATTGACCATATCTACACGCACAGCTGGATGAGACATAAGGGTGGACAGTCTTGGGGCTGAAAGTTTGGGTTAGGATGGGTGAGCAAACGCAGACCCTTTAAAGTAATACTGCGTGGTACCCATCGAATGGGTCCCAAGTCTCCAGGTTCAAGGGCATCTTCCTACTTCGAAAACATGCATGAGAAACTCAGAAGATGGTACACCGTGTGATTTTGAAAGGTTTCTAAAACACACCCCATTTCTCATCTCCTTGTGCTCGGGTTCGCCTTTCCAGCTACTTTACTAGCAATCAACTTACTTGGAGAATCAGCACCTTTAACCTCCTGTTCCCTACAGGTTGCAATTTGTCCTGAGGATGAACGGGAAGAGGGGCAACCAATGAGAGACTAGATCTAGGTGTTGGGACAGGCACAGGTCACTCTATTTTCCCATCAGGAAGAAGAATTAATCACAGGCTCAGCCTGCCGCCCAGAAGCACAATAGGGCCTGAGGCAATCCCGCGCTTTTGCGGCCAGCTCCCAAAAAAGCGAGTTGAAAAATGGAGCTCAGGGACACTGCAATTCACAAACCCGCAGAGTTATAAATGATAACTCTCATCCACAGATATATTGAGGGAAGGCAACGAAGAGGATTTGAAAGCAAGGCAGAATTGCAGGAAACAGATTTCAGGAGGTAGATTCGAATCACCTGTAAAGCACATGAAAAGCGGCAAAACGTCGACAATGATGCCCTTGGCCAAGAAGGGTGTATGCGTTTTTTCCTGAATATATTCAGGAAAAAACGCATACGCCCTTTTTGGCCAACCAAGCAACCTGGAAAGGCAAATCAGCGCTACAAAGAAGTCTCGCTTCCCATCGGTCAAAAGGGCCATGCTGCAAAAAGTGTCAAAACCAGAAATGCAGGACAGGCCATGGAGAAATGGCAGCCTTGCTACGCTCATGGGCGGGATGTAAGTTGCCAACAGCCACTCTGGAGAAGTGTACGGTGTGTCCTGAAACATCGAAAAAACACAGCTTAGGGAGCATAGGGCACGTCCACTCATGGGCGTATAAATTGGGAAAACTAAAAATCAGCAAGACACAGGCACCCCAAAGTTTAGGGCTGCTCTGTTGACAAGAATCTCCACTTCATGACACCTTAAATATCCCAGGAAAGAGAAAAATGGATAAAGAAGTTGTGGTCCTTATGTACAATGGAATATCACTCAGACATGAAATCAATGTCATAAGGCTAGTAGAAGCAAGATGAGTGGACTTAGGTACGACGATTCTAAGTGAAATAAGTCACACAGAAAAAGACACTTATCATAAGCTATCACTTATAGAGGGAATGTAAAAACCGCTACACTTGAACTGAATTACAGAACAGAACAGAATCACACGTTTAGAAAACACACTATGGCTGCTTAACGGGAAAGGTGAGGTGGGGTGATGCATAAAACAAGGGGTTCAAATTCGCTCAGATACCATTCCATACACCCAATATGTAATAGACAAGACCTACTCCTTGCTCAGTGAACTGGACTCAACACCCCCTATTCACCGCACAAGAATATATGTGACTAGTAACAATCTTAAAACCTATGTATTGATATCTGTCTGGAAGTGAGTCAAGTGGGTGTAAAGCCGCATAAACACAGCCGTGAAAAGCAGCTAAACCCCATTATAAAAATAAATTACTTTTAAAAACCCGTAAAACAAAGACAGTGAAAGAGAGAGAAATTCTTACAAAATTCGTTCAGGGGCTGTGATGCAACCTGGATTGACCATATCTAGACCCACAGCTGGATGAGACATAAGGGTGGACACTCTTGGGGCTGAGAGGTTGGGTGAGGTTGGGTGAGCAAACGCAGACCCTTTAAAGTAATACTGCATGGTACCCAACCCATGGGTCCCAAATCTCCAGGTTCAAGGGCATCTTCCTACATCGAAAACTTGCATGAGGAACCCAGAAGAAGGTACACCGTGTGATTTTGAAAGGTTTCTAAAACGCACCTCATTTCTCATCTCCTTGTGCTCGGGTTCGCCATTCCAGCTACTTCACTAGCAATCTCCCTACTTGGAGAATCAGCACCTTTAACCTCCTGTTCTGTACAGGTTGCAATTTGTCCTGAGGATGAACGGGAAGAGGGGAAACCAATGAGAGAATAGATCTAGGTGTTGGGACAGGCACAGGTCACTCTATTTTCCCATCAGGAAGAAGAATTAACCACAGGCTCAGCCTGCCGCAGGGAACCAGAATAGGGCCTGAGGCAATCCCGTGCTTTTGCGGCCAGCTCCCAAAACAGACAGTTGAAAAATGGAGCTCAGGGGCACTGCCATTCACAAACCTGCTGAGTTATAAATGATAACTCTCGTCCACAAATATATTGAGGGAAGGCAACGAAGAGGATTTGAAAGCAAGGCAGAATTGCAGGAAACAGGTTTCAGGAGGTAGATTCGAATCGCCTTTAAAGCACATGAAAAGCGGCAAAACGTTCACAATGATGCCCTTGGCCAAAAAGGGCGTATGCGTTTTTTCCTGAATATATTCAGGAAAAAACGCATACGCCCTTTTTGGCCAACCAAGCAACCTGGAAAGGCAAATCAGCGCTACAAAGAAGTCTCGCTTCCTATGGGTCAAAAGGGCCATGCTGCAAAAAGTGTCAAAACCAGAAATGCAGGACAGGCCATGGAGAAATGGCAGCCTTGCTACGCTGATGGGCGGGATGTAAATTGCCAACAGCCACTCTGGAGAAGTGTACGGTGTGTCCTGAAACATCGAAAAAACACAGCTTAGTGAGCATAGGGCACGTCCACTCATGGGCGTATAAATTGGGAAAACTAAAAATCAGCAAGACACAGGCACCCCAAAGTTTGGGGCTGCTCTGTTGACAAGAACCTCCACTTCATGACACCTTAAATATCCCAGGAAAGAGAAAAATGGATAAAAAATTGTGGTCCTTATGGACAATGGAATATCACTCAGACATGAAATCAATGTCATAAGGCTAGTAGAAGCAAGTTGAGTGGACTTAGGTACGACGATTCTAAGTGAAATAAGTCACACAGAAAAAGACACTTATCATAAGCTATCACTTATAGAGGGAATGTAAAAACCGCTACACTTGAACTGAATTACAAAACAGAACAGAGTCACACGTTTAGAAAACACACTATGGCTGCTTAACGGGAAAGGTGAGGTGGGGTGATGCATAAAACAAGGGGTTCAAATTTGCTCAGATACCGTTCCATACACCTAATATGTAATAGACAAGACCTACTCCTTGCTCCGTGAACTGGACTCAACACCCCCTATTCACCGCACAAGAATATATGTGACTAGTAACAATCTTAAAACCTATGTATTGATATCTGTCTGGAAGTGAGTCAAGTGGGTGTAAATCCGCATAAACACAGCCGTGAAAAGCAGCTAAACCCCATTGTAAAAATAAATTACTTTTAAAAACCCGTAAAACAAAGACAGTGAAAGAGAGAGAAATTCTTACAAAATTCGTTCAGAGGCTGTGATGCCACCTGGATTGACCATATCTAGACCCACAGCTGGATGAGACATAAGGGTGGACACACTTGGGGCTGAGAGGTTGGGTGAGCAAACGCAGACCCTTTAAAGTAATACTGCGTGATACCCATCCCATGGGTCCCAAATCTCCAGGTTCAAGGGCATCTTCCTACATCGAAAACATGCATGAGAAACTCAGAAGATGGTACACCGTGTGATTTTGAAAGGTTTCTAAAACACACCCCATTTCTCATCTCCTTGTGCTCGGGTTCGCCTTTCCAGCTACTTTACTAGCAATCAACTTACTTGGAGAATCAGCACCTTTAACCTCCTGTTCCCTACAGGTTGCAATTTGTCCTGAGGATGAACGGGAAGAGGGGCAACCAATGAGAGACTAGATATAGGTGTTGGGACAGGCACAGGTCACTCTATTTTCCCATCAGGAAGAAGAATTAATCACAGGCTCAGCCTGCAGCCCAGAAGCACAATAGGGCCTGAGGCAATCCCGCGCTTTTGCGGCCAGCTCCCAAAAAAGCGAGTTGAAAAATGGAGCTCAGGGACACTGCAATTCACAAACCCGCAGAGTTATAAATGATAACTCTCATCCACAGATATATTGAGGGAAGGCAACGAAGAGGATTTGAACCAAGGCAGAATTGCAGGAAACAGATTTCAGGAGGTAGATTCGAATCGCCTGTAAAGCACATGAAAAGCGGCAAAACGTCGACAATGATGCCCTTGGCCAAGAAGGGCGTATGCGTTTTTTCCTGAATATATTCAGGAAAAAACGCATACGCACTTTTTGGCCAACCAAGCAACCTGGAAAGGCAAATCAGCGCTACAAAGAAGTCTCGCTTCCCATCGGTCAAAAGGGCCATGCTGCAAAAAGTGTCAAAACCAGAAATGCAGGACAGGCCATGGAGAAATGGCAGCCTTGCTACGCTGATGGGCGGGATGTAAATTGCCAACAGCCACTCTGGAGAAGTGTACGGTGTGTCCTGAAACATCGAAAAAACACAGCTTAGGGAGCATAGGGCACGTCCACTCATGGGCGTATAAATTGGGAAAACTAAAAATCAGCAAGACACAGGCACCCCAAAGTTTAGGGCTGCTCTGTTGACAAGAATCTCCACTTCATGACACCTTAAATATCCCAGGAAAGAGAAAAATGGATAAAGAAGTTGTGGTCCTTATGTACAATGGAATATCACTCAGACATGAAATCAATGTCATAAGGCTAGTAGAAGCAAGATGAGTGGACTTAGGTACGACGATTCTAAGTGAAATAAGTCACACAGAAAAAGACACTTATCATAAGCTATCACTTATAGAGGGAATGTAAAAACCGCTACACTTGAACTGAATTACAGAACAGAACAGAGTCACACGTTTAGAAAACACACTATGGCTGCTTAACGGGAAAGGTGAGGTGGGGTGATGCATAAAACAAGGGGTTCAAATTCGCTCAGATACCGTTCCATACACCCAATATGTAATAGACAAGACCTACTCCTTGCTCAGTGAACTGGACTCAACACCCCCTATTCACCGCACAAGAATATATGTGACTAGTAACAATCTTAAAACCTATGTATTGATATCTGTCTGGAAGTGAGTCAAGTGGGTGTAAAGCCGCATAAACACAGCCGTGAAAAGCAGCTAAACCCCATTATAAAAATAAATTACTTTTAAAAACCCGTAAAACAAAGACAGTGAAAGAGAGAGAAATTCTTACAAAATTCGTTCAGGGGCTGTGATGCAACCTGGATTGACCATATCTAGACCCACAGCTGGATGAGACATAAGGGTGGACACTCTTGGGGCTGAGAGGTTGGGTGAGGTTGGGTGAGCAAACGCAGACCCTTTAAAGTAATACTGCATGGTACCCATCCCATGGGTCCCAAATCTCCAGGTTCAAGGGCATCTTCCTACATCGAAAACTTGCATGAGGAACCCAGAAGAAGGTACACCGTGTGATTTTGAAAGGTTTCTAAAACGCACCTCATTTCTCATCTCCTTGTGCTCGGGTTCGCCATTCCAGCTACTTCACTAGCAATCTCCCTACTTGGAGAATCAGCACCTTTAACCTCCTGTTCTGTACAGGTTGCAATTTGTCCTGAGGATGAACGGGAAGAGGGGAAACCAATGAGAGAATAGATCTAGCTGTTGGGACAGGCACAGGTCACTCTATTTTCCCATCAGGAAGAAGAATTAACCACAGGCTCAGCCTGCCGCCGGGAACCAGAATAGGGCCTGAGGCAATCCCGTGCTTTTGCGGCCAGCTCCCAAAAAAGACAGTTGAAAAATGGAGCTCAGGGGGACTGCCATTCACAAACCTGCTGAGTTATAAATGATAACTCTCGTCCACAAATATATTGAGGGAAGGCAACGAAGAGGATTTGAAAGCAAGGCAGAATTGCAGGAAACAGGTTTCAGGAGGTAGATTCGAATCGCCTTTAAAGCACATGAAAAGCGGCAAAACGTCGACAATGATGCCCTTGGCCAAAAAGGGCGTATGCGTTTTTTCCTGAATATATTCAGGAAAAAACGCACACGCCCTTTTTGGCCAACCAAGCAACCTGGAAAGGCAAATCAGTGCTACAAAGAAGTCTCGCTTCCCATCGGTCAAAAGGGTCATGCTGCAAAAAGTGTCAAAACCAGAAATGCAGGACAGGCCATGGAGAAATGGCAGCCTTGCTACGCTGATGGGCGGGATGTTAATGCCAACAGCCACTCTGGAGAAGTGTACGGTGTGTCCTGAAACATCGAAAAAACACAGCTTAGGGAGCATATGGCACGTCCACTCATGGGCGTATAAATTGGGAAAACTAAAAATCAGCAAGACACAGGCACCCCAATGTTTAGTGCTGCTCTGTTGACAAGAACCTCCACTTCATGACACCTTAAATATCCCCGGAAAGAGAAAAATGGATAAAGAAGTTGTGGTCCTTATGTACAATGCAATATCACTCAGACATGAAATCAATGTCATAAGGCTAGTAGAAGCAAGATGAGTGGACTTAGGTACGACGATTCTAAGTGAAATAAGTCACACAGAAAAAGACACTTATCATAAGCTATCACTTATAGAGGGAATGTAAAAACCGCTACACTTGAACTGAATTACAGAACAGAACAGAATCACACGTTTAGAAAAAACACTATGGCTGCTTAACGGGAAAGGTGAGGTGGGGTGATGCATAAAACAAGGGTTTCAAATTCGCTCAGATACCGTTCCATACACCCAATATGTAATACACAAGACCTACTCCTTGCTCAGTGAACTGGACTCAACACCCCGTATTCACCGCACAAGAATATATGTGACTAGTAACAATCTTAAAACCTATGTATTGATATCTGTCTGGAAGTGAGTCAAGTGGGTGTAAATCCGCATAAACACAGCCGTGAAAAGCAGCTAAACCCCATTACAAAAATAAATTACTTTTAAAAACCCGTAAAACAAAGACAGTGAAAGAGAGAGAAATTCTTACAAAATTCGTTCAGAGGCTGTGATGCAACCTGGATTGACCATATCTACACGCACAGCTAGATGAGACATAAGGGTGGAATGTCTTGGGGCTGAAAGGTTGGGTTAGGTTGGGTGAGCAAACGCAGACCCTTTAAAGTAATACTGCGTGGTACCCATCCCATGGGTCCCAAGTCTCCAGGTTCAAGGGCATCTTCCTACATCGAAAACATGCATGAGAAACTCAGAAGATGGTACACCGTGTGATTTTGAAAGGTTTCTAAAACGCACCTCATTTCTCATCTCCTTGTGCTCGGGTTCGCCATTCCAGCTACTTCACTAGCAATCTCCCTACTTGGAGAATCAGCACCTTTAACCTCCTGTTCTGTACAGGTTGCAATTTGTCCTGAGGATGAACGGGAAGAGGGGAAACCAATGAGAGAATAGATCTAGCTGTTGGGACAGGCACAGGTCACTCTATTTTCCCATCAGGAAGAAGAATTAACCACAGGCTCAGCCTGCCGCCGGGAACCAGAATAGGGCCTGAGGCAATCCCGTGCTTTTGCGGCCAGCTCCCAAAAAAGACAGTTGAAAAATGGAGCTCAGGGGGACTGCCATTCACAAACCTGCTGAGTTATAAATGATAACTCCCGTCCACAAATATATTGAGGGAAGGCAACGAAGAGGATTTGAAAGCAAGGCAGAATTGCAGGAAACAGGTTTCAGGAGGTAGATTCGAATCGCCTTTAAGGCACATGAAAAGCGGCAAAACGTCGACAATGATGCCCTTGGCCAAAAAGGGCGTATGCGTTTTTTCCTGAATATATTCAGGAAAAAACGCATACGCACTTTTTGGTCAACCAAGCAACCTGGAAAGGCAAATCAGCGCTACAAAGAACTCTCGCTTCCCATGGGTCAAAAGGGCCATGCTGCAAAAAGTGTCAAAACCAGAAATGCAGGACAGGCCATGGAGAAATGGCAGCCTTGCTACGCTGATGGGCGGGATGTAAATTGCCAACAGCCACTCTGGAGAAGTGTACGGTGTGTCCTGAAACATCGAAAAAACACAGCTTAGTGAGCATAGGGCACGTCCACTCATGGGCGTATAAATTGGGAAAACTAAAAATCAGCAAGACACAGGCACCCCAAAGTTTGGGGCTGCTCTGTTGACAAGAACCTCCACTTCATGACACCTTAAATATCCCAGGAAAGAGAAAAATGGATAAAAAAGTTGTGGTCCTTATGTACAATGGAATATCACTCAGACATGAAATCAATGTCATAAGGCTAGTTGAAGCAAGATGAGTGGACTTAGGTATGACGATTCTAAGTGAAATAAGTCACACAGAAAAAGACACTTATCATAAGCTATCACTTATAGAGGGAATGTAAAAACCGCTACACTTGAACTGAATTACAAAACAGAACAGAGTCACACGTTTAGAAAACACACTATGGCTGCTTAACGGGAAAGGTGAGGTGGGGTGATGCATAAAAAAAGGGGTTCAAATTCGCTCAGATACCGTTCCATACACCCAATATGTAATAGACAAGACCTACTCCTTGCTCAGTGAACTGGACTCAACACCACCTATTCACCGCACAAGAATATATGTGACTAGTAACAATCTTAAAACCTATGTATTGATATCTGTCTGGAAGTGAGTCAAGTGGGTGTAAAGCCGCATAAACACAGCCGTGAAAAGCAGCTAAACCCCATTATAAAAATAAATTACTTTTAAAAACCCGTAAAACAAAGACAGTGAAAGAGAGAGAAATTCTTACAAAATTCGTTCAGGGGCTGTGATGCAACCTGGATTGACCATATCTAGACCCACAGCTGGATGAGACATAAGGGTGGACACTCTTGGGGCTGAGAGGTTGGGTGAGGTTGGGTGAGCAAACGCAGACCCTTTAAAGTAATACTGCATGGTACCCAACCCATGGGTCCCAAATCTCCAGGTTCAAGGGCATCTTCCTACATCGAAAACTTGCATGAGGAACCCAGAAGAAGGTACACCGTGTGATTTTGAAAGGTTTCTAAAACGCACCTCATTTCTCATCTCCTTGTGCTCGGGTTCGCCATTCCAGCTACTTCACTAGCAATCTCCCTACTTGGAGAATCAGCACCTTTAACCTCCTGTTCTGTACAGGTTGCAATTTGTCCTGAGGATGAACGGGAAGAGGGGAAACCAATGAGAGAATAGATCTAGCTGTTGGGACAGGCACAGGTCACTCTATTTTCCCATCAGGAAGAAGAATTAACCACAGGCTCGGCCTGCCGCCGGGAACCAGAATAGGGCCTGAGGCAATCCCGTGCTTTTGCGGCCAGCTCCCAAAAAAGACAGTTGAAAAATGGAGCTCAGGGGGACTGCCATTCACAAACCTGCTGAGTTATAAATGATAACTCTCGTCCACAAATATATTGAGGGAAGGCAACGAAGAGGATTTGAAAGCAAGGCAGAATTGCAGGAAACAGGTTTCAGGAGGTAGATTCGAATCGCCTTTAAAGCACATGAAAAGCGGCAAAACGTCGACAATGATGCCCTTGGCCAAAAAGGGCGTATGCGTTTTTTCCTGAATATATTCAGGAAAAAAAGCACACGCCCTTTTTGGCCAACCAAGCAACCTGGAAAGGCAAATCAGTGCTACAAAGAAGTCTCGCTTCCCATCGGTCAAAAGGGTCATGCTGCAAAAAGTGTCAAAACCAGAAATGCAGGACAGGCCATGGAGAAATGGCAGCCTTGCTACGCTGATGGGCGGGATGTTAATTGCCAACAGCCACTCTGGAGAAGTGTACGGTGTCCTGAAACATCGAAAAAACACAGCTTAGGGAGCATATGGCACGTCCACTCATGGGCGTATAAATTGGGAAAACTAAAAATCAGCAAGACACAGGCACCCCAATGTTTAGTGCTGCTCTGTTGACAAGAACCTCCACTTCATGACACCTTAAATATCCCAGGAAAGAGAAAAATGGATAAAGAAGTTGTGGTCCTTATGTACAATGCAATATCACTCAGACATGAAATCAATGTCATAAGGCTAGTAGAAGCAAGATGAGTGGACTTAGGTACGACGATTCTAAGTGAAATAAGTCACACAGAAAAAGACACTTATCATAAGCTATCACTTATAGAGGGAATGTAAAAACAGCTACACTTGAACTGAATTACAGAACAGAACAGAATCACACGTTTAGAAAACACACTATGGCTGCTTAACGGGAAAGGTGAGGTGGGGTGATGCATAAAACAAGGGTTTCAAATTCGCTCAGATACCGTTCCATACACCCAATATGTAATACACAAGACCTACTCCTTGCTCAGTGAACTGGACTCAACACACCGTATTCACCGCACAAGAATATATGTGACTAGTAACAATCTTAAAACCTATGTATTGATATCTGTCTGGAAGTGAGTCAAGTGGGTGTAAAGCCGCATAAACACAGCCGTGAAAAGCAGCTAAACCCCATTACAAAAATAAATTACTTTTAAAAACCCGTAAAACAAAGACAGTGAAAGAGAGAGAAATTCTTACAAAATTCGTTCAGAGGCTGTGATGCAACCTGGATTGACCATATCTACACGCACAGCTGGATGAGACATAAGGGTGGAATGTCTTGGGGCTGAAAGGTTGGGTTAGGTTGGGTGAGCAAACGCAGACCCTTTAAAGTAATACTGCGTGGTACCCATCCCATGGGTCCCAAGTCTCCAGGTTCAAGGGCATCTTCCTACATCGAAAACATGCATGAGAAACTCAGAAGATGGTACACCGTGTGATTTTGAAAGGTTTCTAAAACGCACCTCATTTCTCATCTCCTTGTGCTCGGGTTCGCCATTCCAGCTACTTTACTAGCAATCTCCCTACTTGGAGAATCAGCACCTTTAAGCTCCTGTTCCCTACAGGTTGCAATTTGTCCTGAGGATGAACGGGAAGAGGGGCAACCAATGAGAGACTAGATCTAGCTTTTGGGACAGGCACAGGTCACTCTATTTTCCCATCAGGAAGAAGAATTAACCACAGGCTCAGCCTGCTGCCAGGAACCAGAATAGGGCCTGAGGCAATCCCGTGCTTTTGCGGCCAGCTCTCAAAAAAGACAGTTGAAAAATGGAGCTCAGGGACACTGCAATTCACAAACCCACAGAGTTATAAGTGATAACTCTCATCCACAAATATATTGAGGGAAGTCAACGAAGAGGATTTGAAAGCAAGGCAGAATTGCAGGAAACAGATTTCAGGAGGTAGATTCGAATCGCCTTTAAGGCACATGAAAAGCGGCAAAACGTCGACAATGATGCCCTTGGCCAAAAAGGGCGTATGCGTTTTTTCCTGAATATATTCAGGAAAAAACGCATACGCCCTTTTTGGCCAACCAAGCAACCTGGAAAGGCAAATCAGCGCTACAAAGAACTCTCGCTTCCCATGGGTCAAAAGGGCCATGCTGCAAAAAGTGTCAAAACCAGAAATGCAGGACAGGCCATGGAGAAATGGCAGCCTTGCTACGCTGATGGGCGGGATGTAAATTGCCAACAGCCACTCTGGAGAAGTGTACGGTGTGTCCTGAAACATCGAAAAAACACAGCTTAGTGAGCATAGGGCACGTCCACTCATGGGCGTATAAATTGGGAAAACTAAAAATCAGCAAGACACAGGCACCCCAAAGTTTGGGGCTGCTCTGTTGACAAGAACCTCCACTTCATGACACCTTAAATATCCCAGGAAAGAGAAAAATGGATAAAAAAGTTGTGGTCCTTATGTACAATGGAATATCACTCAGACATGAAATCAATGTCATAAGGCTAGTAGAAGCAAGATGAGTGGACTTAGGTACGACGATTCTAAGTGAAATAAGTCACACAGAAAAAGACACTTATCATAAGCTATCACTTATAGAGGGAATGTAAAAACCGCTACACTTGAACTGAATTACAAAACAGAACAGAGTCACACGTTTAGAAAACACACTATGGCTGCTTAACGGGAAAGGTGAGGTGGGGTGATGCATAAAACAAGGGGTTCAAATTTGCTCAGATACCGTTCCATACACCCAATATGTAATAGACAAGACCTACTCCTTGCTCCGTGAACTGGACTCAACACCCCCTATTCACCGCACAAGAATATATGTGACTAGTAACAATCTTAAAACCTATGTATTGATATCTGTCTGGAAGTGAGTCAAGTGGGTGTAAATCCGCATAAACACAGCCGTGAAAAGCAGCTAAACCCCATTATAAAAATAAATTACTTTTAAAAACCCGTAAAACAAAGACAGTGAAAGAGAGAGAAATTCTTACAAAATTCGTTCAGGGGCTGTGATGCCACCTGGATTGACCATATCTAGACCCACAGCTGGATGAGACATAAGGGTGGACACTCTTGGGGCTGAGAGGTTGGGTGAGCAAACGCAGACCCATTAAAGTAATACTGCGTGATACCCATCCCATGGGTCCCAAATCTCCAGGTTCAAGGGCATCTTCCTACATCGAAAACATGCATGAGAAACTCAGAAGATGGTACACCGTGTGATTTTGAAAGGTTTCTAAAACACACCCCATTTCTCATCTCCTTGTGCTCGGGTTCGCCTTTCCAGCTACTTTACTAGCAATCAACTTACTTGGAGAATCAGCACCTTTAACCTCCTGTTCCCTACAGGTTGCAATTTGTCCTGAGGATGAACGGGAAGAGGGGCAACCAATGAGAGACTAGATCTAGGTGTTGGGACAGGCACAGGTCACTCTATTTTCCCATCAGGAAGAAGAATTAACCACAGGCTCAGCCTGCTGCCAGGAACCAGAATAGGGCCTGAGGCAATCCCGCGCTTTTGTGGCCAGCTCCCAAAAAAGCGAGTTGAAAAATGGAGCTCAGGGACACTGCAATTCACAAACCCGCAGAGTTATAAGTGATAACTCTCATCCACAGATATATTGAGGGAAGGCAACGAAGAGGATTTGAAAGCAAGGCAGAATTGCAGGAAACAGATTTCAGGAGGTAGATTCGAATCGCCTGTAAAGCACATGAAAAGCGGCAAAACGTCGACAATGATGCCCTTGGCCAAAAAGGGCGTATGCGTTTTTTCCTGAATATATTCAGGAAAAAACGCATACGCCCTTTTTGGCCAACCAAGCAACCTGGAAAGGCAAATCAGCGCTACAAAGTGTCTCGCTTCCCATCGGTCAAAAGGGCCATGCTGCAAAAAGTGTCAAAACCAGAAATGCAGGACAGGCCATGGAGAAATGGCAGCCTTGCTACGCTGATGGGCGGGATGTAAATTGCCAACAGCCACTCTGGAGAAGTGTACGGTGTGTCCTGAAACATCGAAAAAACACAGCTTAGGGAGCATAGGGCACGTCCACTCATGGGCGTATAAATTGGGAAAACTAAAAATCAGCAAGACACAGGCACCCCAAAGTTTAGGGCTGCTCTGTTGACAAGAACCTCCACTTCATGACACCTTAAATATCCCAGGAAAGAGAAAAATGGATAAAGAAGTTGTGGTCCTTATGTACAATGGAATATCACTCAGACATGAAATCAATGTCATAAGGCTAGTAGAAGCAAGATGAGTGGACATAGGTACGACGATTCTAAGTGAAATAAGTCACACAGAAAAAGACACTTATCATAAGCTATCACTTATAGAGGGAATGTAAAAACCGCTACACTTGAACTGAATTACAAAACAGAACAGAGTCACACGTTTAGAAAACACACTATGGCTGCTTAACGGGAAAGGTGAGGTGGGGTGATGCATAAAACAAGGGGTTCAAATTCGCTCAGATACCGTTCCATACACCCAATATGTAATAGACAAGACCTACTCCTTGCTCAGTGAACTGGACTCAACACCCCCTATTCACCGCACAAGAATATATGTGACTAGTAACAATCTTAAAACCTATGTATTGATATCTGTCTGGAAGTGAGTCAAGTGGGTGTAAAGCCGCATAAACACAGCCGTGAAAAGCAGCTAAACCCCATTATAAAAATAAATTACTTTTAAAAACCCGTAAAACAAAGACAGTGAAAGAGAGAGAAATTCTTACAAAATTCGTTCAGGGGCTGTGATGCAACCTGGATTGACCATATCTAGACCCACAGCTGGATGAGACATAAGGGTGGACACTCTTGGGGCTGAGAGGTTGGGTGAGGTTGGGTGAGCCAACGCAGACCCTTTAAAATAATACTGCATGGTACCCATCCCATTGGTCCCAAATCTCCAGGTTCAAGGGCATCTTCCTACATCGAAAACTTGCATGAGGAACCCAGAAGAAGGTACACCGTGTGATTTTGAAAGGTTTCTAAATCGCACCTCATTTCTCATCTCCTTGTGCTCGGGTTCGCCATTCCAGCTACTTCACTAGCAATCTCCCTACTTGGAGAATCAGCACCTTTAACCTCCTGTTCTGTACAGGTTGCAATTTGTCCTGAGGATGAACGGGAAGAGGGGAAACCAATGAGAGAATAGATCTAGGTGTTGGGACAGGCACAGGTCACTCTATTTTCCCATCAGGAAGAACAATTAACCACAGGCTCAGCCTGCCGCCGGGAACCAGTATAGGGCCTTAGGCAATCCCGTGCTTTTGCGGCCAGCTCCCAAAAAAGACAGTTGAAAAATGGAGCTCAGGGGGACTGCCATTCACAAACCTGCTGCGTTATAAATGATAACTCTCGTCCACAAATATATTGAGGGAAGGCAACGAAGAGGATTTGAAAGCAAGGCAGAATTGCAGGAAACAGGTTTCAGGAGGTAGATTCAAATCGCCTTTAAAGCACATGAAAAGCGGCAAAACGTCGACAATGATGCCCTTGGCCAAAAAGGGCGTATGCGTTTTTTCCTGAATATATTCAGGAAAAAACGCATACGCCCTTTTTGGCCAACCAAGCAACCTGGAAAGGCAAATCAGTGCTACAAAGAAGTCTCGCTTCCCATCGGTCAAAAGGGTCATGCTGCAAAAAGTGTCAAAACCAGAAATGCAGGACAGGCCATGGAGAAATGGCAGCCTTGCTACGCTGATGGGCGGGATGTTATTTGCCAACAGCCACTCTGGAGAAGTGTACGGTGTATCCTGAAACATCGAAAAAACACAGCTTAGGGAGCATAGGGCACGTCCACTCACGGGCGTATAAATTGGGAAAACTAAAAATCAGCAAGACACAGGCACCCCAAAGTTTAGGGCTGCTCTGTTGACAAGAACCTCCACTTCATGACACCTTAAATATCCCAGGAAAGAGAAAAATGGATAAAGAAGTTGTGGTCCTTATGTACAATGCAATATCACTCAGACATGAAATCAATGTCATAAGGCTAGTAGAAGCAAGATGAGTGGACTTAGGTACGACGATTCTAAGTGAAAAAAGTCACACAGAAAAAGACACTTATCATAAGCTATCACTTATAGAGGGAATGTAAAAACCGCTACACTTGAACTGAATTACAAAACAGAACAGAGTCACACGTTTAGAAAACACACTATGGCTGCTTAACGGGAAAGTTGAGGTGGGGTGATGCATAAAACAAGGGGTTCAAATTTGCTCAGATACCGTTCCATACACCCAATATGTAATAGACAAGACCTACTCCTTGCTCCGTGAACTGGACTCAACAACCCCTATTCACCGCACAAGAATATATGTGACTAGTAACAATCTTAAAACCTATGTATTGATATCTGTCTGGAAGTGAGTCAAGTGGGTGTAAATCCGCATAAACACAGCCGTGAAAAGCAGCTAAACCCCATTATAAAAATAAATTACCTTTAAAAACCCGTAAAACAAAGACAGTGAAAGAGAGAGAAATTCTTACAAAATTCGTTCAGAGGCTGTGATGCCACCTGGATTGACCATATCTAGACCCACAGCTGGATGAGACATAAGGGTGGACACTCTTGGGGCTGAGAGGTTGGGTGAGCAAACGCAGACCCTTTAAAGTAATACTGCGTGATACCCATCCCATGGGTCCCAAATCTCCAGGTTCAAGGGCATCTTCCTACATCGAAAACATGCATGAGAAACTCAGAAGATGGTACACCGTGTGATTTTGAAAGGTTTCTAAAACACACCCCATTTCTCATCTCCTTGTGCTGGGGTTCGCCTTTCCAGCTACTTTACTAGCAATCAACTTACTTGGAGAATCAGCACCTTTAACCTCCTGTTCCCTACAGGTTGCAAATTGTCCTGAGGATGAACGGGAAGAGGGGCAACCAATGAGAGACTAGATCTAGGTGTTGGGACAGGCACAGGTCACTCTATTTTCCCAACAGGAAGAAGAATTAATCACAGGCTCAGCCTGCCGCCCAGAAGCACAATAGGGCCTGAGGCAATCCCGCGCTTTTGCGGCCAGCTCCCAAAAAAGCGAGTAGAAAAATGGAGCTCAGGGACACTGCAATTCACAAACCCGCAGAGTTATAAATGATAACTCTCATCCACAGATATATTGAGGGAAGGCAACGAAGAGGATTTGAAAGCAAGGCAGAATTGCAGGAAACAGATTTCAGGAGGTAGATTCGAATCGCCTGTAAAGCACATGAAAAGCGGCAAAACGTCGACAATGATGCCCTTGGCCAAGAAGGGCGTATGCGTTTTTTACTGAATATATTCAGGAAAAAACGCATACGCCCTTTTTGGCCAACCAAGCAACCTGGAAAGGCAAATCAGCGCTACAAAGAAGTCTCGCTTCCCATCGGTCAAAAGGGCCATGCTGCAAAAAGTGTCAAAACCAGAAATGCAGGACAGGCCATGGAGAAATGGCAGCCTTGCTACGCTGATGGGCGGGATGTAAATTGCCAACAGCCACTCTGGAGAAGTGTACGGTGTGTCCTGAAACATCGAAAAAACACAGCTTAGGGAGCATAGGGCACGTCCACTCATGGGCGTATAAATTGGGAAAACTAAAAATCAGCAAGACACAGGCACCCCAAAGTTTGGGGCTGCTCTGTTGACAAGAACCTCCACTTCATGACACCTTAAATATCCCAGGAAAGAGAAAAATGGATAAAGAAGTTGTGGTCCTTATGTACAATGCAATATCACTCAGACATGAAATCAATGTCATAAGGCTAGTAGAAGCAAGATGAGTGGACTTAGGTACGACGATTCTAAGTGAAATAAGTCACACAGAAAAAGACACTTATCATAAGCTATCACTTATAGAGGGAATGTAAAAACCGCTACACTTGAACTGAATTACAGAACAGAACAGAATCACACGTTTAGAAAACACACTATGGCTGCTTAACGGGAAAGGTGAGGTGGGGTGATGCATAAAACAAGGGGTTCAAATTCGCTCAGATACCGTTCCATACACCCAATATGTAATAGACAAGACCTACTCCTTGCTCAGTGAACTGGACTCAACACGCCCTATTCACCGCACAAGAATATATGTGACTAGTAACAATCTTAAAACCTATGTATTGATATCTGTCTGGATGTGAGTCAAGTGGGTGTAAATCCGCATAAACACAGCCGTGAAAAGCAGCTAAACCCCATTATAAAAATAAATTACTTTTAAAAAGCCGTAAAACAAAGACAGTGAAAGAGAGAGAAATTCTTACAAAATTCGTTCAGAGGCTGTGATGCAACCAGGATTGACCATATCTACACGCACAGCTGGATGAGACATAAGGGTGGACAGTCTTGGGGCTGAAAGGTTGGGTGAGGTTGGGTGAGCAAACGCAGACCCTTTAAAGTAATACTGCATGGTACCCATCCCATGGGTCCCAAATCTCCAGGTTCAAGGGCATCTTCCTACATCGAAAACTTGCATGAGGAACCCAGAAGAAGGTACACCGTGTGATTTTGAAAGGTTTCTAAAACGCACCTCATTTCTCATCTCCTTGTGCTCGGGTTCGCCATTCCAGCTACTTTACTAGCAATCTCCCTACTTGGAGAATCAGCACCTTTAACCTCCTGTTCCCTACAGGTTGCAATTTGTCCTGAGGATGAACGGGAAGAGGGGCAAACAATGAGAGACTAGATCTAGGTGTTGGGACAGGCACAGGTCACTCTATTTTCCCATCAGGAAGAAGAATTAACCACAGGCTCAGCCTGCTGCCAGGAACCAGAATAGGGCCTGAGGCAATCCCGTGCTTTTGCGGCCAGCTCTCAAAAAAGACAGTTGAAAAATGGAGCTCAGGGACACTGCAATTCACAAACCCGCAGAGTTATAAGTGATAACTCTCATCCACAGATATATTGAGGGAAGGCAACGAAGAGGATTTGAAAGCAAGGCAGAATTGCAGGAAACAGATTTCAGGAGGTAGATTCGAATCGCCTTTAAGGCACATGAAAAGCGGCAAAACGTCGACAATGATGCCCTTGGCCAAAAAGGGCGTATGCGTTTTTTCCTGAATATATTCAGGAAAAAACGCATACGCCCTTTTTGGCCAACCAAGCAACCTGGAAAGGCAAATCAGCGCTAAAAAGAAGTCTCGCTTCCCATCGGCCAAAAGGGACATGCTGCAAAAAGTGTCAAAACCAGAAATGCAGGACAGGCCATGGAGAAATGGCAGCCTTGCTGCGCTGATGGGCGGGATGTAAATTGCCAACAGCCACTCTGGAGAAGTGTACGGTGTGTCCTGAAACATCGAAAAAACACAGCTTAGGGAGCATAGGGCACGTCCACTCATGGGCGTATAAATTGGGAAAACTAAAATTCAGCAAGACACAGGCACCCCAAAGTTTGGGGCTGCTCTGTTGACAAGAACCTCCACTTCATGACACCTTAAATATCCCAGGAAAGAGAAAAATGGATAAAAAAGTTGTGGTCCTTATGAACAATGGAATATCACTCAGACATGAAATCAATGTCATAAGGCTAGTAGAAGCAAGATGAGTGGACTTAGGTACGACGATTCTAAGTGAAATAAGTCACACAGAAAAAGACACTTATCATAAGCTATCACTTATAGAGGGAATGTAAAAACCGCTACACTTGAACTGAATTACAAAACAGAACAGAGTCACACGTTTAGAAAACACACTATGGCTGCTTAACGGGAAAGGTGAGGTGGGGTGATGCATAAAACAAGGGGTTCAAATTCGCTCAGATACCGTTCCATACACCCTATATGTAATACACAAGACCTACTCCTTGCTCAGTGAACTGGACTCAACACCCCCTATTCACCGCACAAGAATATATATGACTAGTAACAATCTTAAAACCTATGTATTGATATCTGTCTGGAAGTGAGTCAAGTGGGTGTAAATCCGCATAAACACAGCCGTGAAAAGCAGCTAAACCCCATTATAAAAATAAATTACTTTTAAAAACCCGTAAAACAAAGACAGTGAAAGAGAGAGAAATTCTTACTAAATTCGATCAGGGGCTGAGATGCAACCTGGATTGACCATATCTAGACACACAGCTGGATGAGACATAAGGGTGGACACTCTTGAGGCTGAGAGGTTGGGTGAGCAAACGCAGACCCTTTAAAGTAGTACTGCGTGGTACCCATCCCATGGGTCCCAAATCTCCAGGTTCAAGGGCATCTTCCTACATCGAAAACATGCATGAGAAACTCAGAAGATGGTACACCGTGTGATTTTGAAAGGGTTTAAAACACACCCCATTTCTCATCTCCTTGTGCTCGGGGTCGCCTTTCCAGCTACTTTACTAGCAATCAACTTACTTGGAGAATCAGCACCTTTAACCTCCTGTTCCCTACAGGTTGCAATTTGTCCTGAGTATGAACGGGAAGAGGGGCAACCAATGAGAGACTAGATCTAGGTGTTGGGACAGGCACAGGTCACTCTATTTTCCATCAGGAAGAAGAATTAACCACAGGCTCAGCCTGCTGCCAGGAACCAGAATAGGGCCTGAGGCAATCCCGCGCTTTTGCGGCCAGCTCCCAAAAAAGCGAGTTGAAAAATGGAGCTCAGGGACACTGCAATTTACAAACCCGCAGAGTTATAAGTGATAACTCTCATCCACAGATATATTGAGGGAAGGCAACGAAGAGGATTTGAAAGCAAGGCAGAATTGCAGGAAACAGATTTCAGGAGGTAGATTCGAATCGCCTGTAAAGCACATGAAAAGCGGCAAAACGTCGACAATGATGCCCTTGGCCAAGAAGGGCGTATGCGTTTTTTCCTGAATATATTCAGGAAAAAACGCATACGCCCTTTTTGGCCAACCAAGCAACCTGGAAAGGCAAATCAGCGCTACAAAGAAGTCTCGCTTCCCATCGGTCAAAAGGGCCATGCTGCAAAAAGTGTCAAAACCAGAAATGCAGGACAGGCCATGGAGAAATGGCAGCCTTGCTACGCTGATGGGCGGGATGTAAATTGCCAACAGCCACTCTGGAGAAGTGTACGGTGTGTCCTGAAACATCGAAAAAACACAGCTTAGTGAGCATAGGGCACGTCCACTCATGGGCGTATAAATTGGGAAAACTAAAAATCAGCAAG
Source organism: Eschrichtius robustus (assembly GCF_028021215.1). NCBI lineage: Eukaryota > Metazoa > Chordata > Mammalia > Artiodactyla > Eschrichtiidae > Eschrichtius > Eschrichtius robustus. The sequence goes on from NW_027175172.1 coordinate 975,434, forward strand.
ACACAGGCACCCCAAAGTTTGGGGCTGCTCTGTTGACAAGAACCTCCACTTCATGACACCTTAAATATCCCAGGAAAGAGAAAAATGGATAAAAAAGTTGTGGTCCTTATGTACAATGGAATATCACTCAGACATGAAATCAATGTCATAAGGCTAGTAGAAGCAAGATGAGTGGACTTAGGTACGACGATTCTAAGTGAAATAAGTCACACAGAAAAAGACACTTATCATAAGCTATCACTTATAGAGGGAATGTAAAAACCGCTACACTTGAACTGAATTACAAAACAGAACAGAGTCACACGTTTAGAAAACACACTATGGCTGCTTAACGGGAAAGGTGAGGTGGGGTGATGCATAAAACAAGGGGTTCAAATTCGCTCAGATACCGTTCCATACACCCTATATGTAATACACAAGACCTACTCCTTGCTCAGTGAACTGGACTCAACACCCCCTATTCACCGCACAAGAATATATATGACTAGTAAAAATCTTAAAACCTATGTATTGATATCTGTCTGGAAGTGAGTCAAGTGGGTGTAAATCCGCATAAACACAGCCGTGAAAAGCAGCTAAACCCCATTATAAAAATAAATTACTTTTAAAAACCCGTAAAACAAAGACAGTGAAAGAGAGAGAAATTCTTACAAAATTCGATCAGGGGCTGAGATGCAACCTGGATTGACCATATCTAGACACACAGCTGGATGAGACATAAGGGTGGACACTCTTGGGGCTGAGAGGTTGGGTGAGCAAACGCAGACCCTTTAAAGTAGTACTGCGTGGTACCCATCCCATGGGTCCCAAATCTCCAGGTTCAAGGGCATCTTCCTACATCGAAAACATGCATGAGAAACTCAGAAGATGGTACACCGTGTGATTTTGAAAGGTTTCTAAAACACACCCCATTTCTCATCTCCTTGTGCTCGGGTTCGCCTTTCCAGCTACTTTACTAGCAATCAACTTACTTGGAGAATCAGCACCTTTAACCTCCTGTTCCCTACAGGTTGCAATTTGTCCTGAGTATGAACGGGAAGAGGGGCAACCAATGAGAGACTAGATCTAGGTGTTGGGACAGGCACAGGTCACTCTATTTTCCCATCAGGAAGAAGAATTAACCACAGGCTCAGCCTGCTGCCAGGAACCAGAATAGGGCCTGAGGCAATCCCGCGCTTTTGTGGCCAGCTCCCAAAAAAGCGAGTTGAAAAATGGAGCTCAGGGACACTGCAATTCACAAACCCGCAGAGTTATAAGTGATAACTCTCATCCACAGATATATTGAGGGAAGGCAACGAAGAGGATTTGAAAGCAAGGCAGAATTGCAGGAAACAGATTTCAGGAGGTAGATTCGAATCGCCTGTAAAGCACATGAAAAGCGGCAAAACGTCGACAATGATGCCCTTGGCCAAAAAGGGCGTATGCGTTTTTTCCTGAATATATTCAGGAAAAAACGCATACGCCCTTTTTGGCCAACCAAGCAACCTGGAAAGGCAAATCAGCGCTACAAAGTGTCTCGCTTCCCATCGGTCAAAAGGGCCATGCTGCAAGAAGTGTCAAAACCAGAAATGCAGGACAGGCCATGGAGAAATGGCAGCCTTGCTACGCTGATGGGCGGGATGTAAATTGCCAACAGCCACTCTGGAGAAGTGTACGGTGTGTCCTGAAACATCGAAAAAACACAGCTTAGGGAGCATAGGGCACGTCCACTCATGGGCGTATAAATTGGGAAAACTAAAAATCAGCAAGACACAGGCACCCCAAAGTTTAGGGCTGCTCTGTTGACAAGAACCTCCACTTCATGACACCTTAAATATCCCAGGAAAGAGAAAAATGGATAAAGAAGTTGTGGTCCTTATGTACAATGGAATATCACTCAGACATGAAATCAATGTCATAAGGCTAGTAGAAGCAAGATGAGTGGACTTAGGTACGACGATTCTAAGTGAAATAAGTCACACAGAAAAAGACACTTATCATAAGCTATCACTTATAGAGGGAATGTAAAAACCGCTACACTTGAACTGAATTACAAAACAGAACAGAGTCACACGTTTAGAAAACACACTATGGCTGCTTAACGGGAAAGGTGAGGTGGGGTGATGCATAAAACAAGGGGTTCAAATTCGCTCAGATACCGTTCCATACACCCAATATGTAATAGACAAGACCTACTCCTTGCTCAGTGAACTGGACTCAACACCCCCTATTCCCGCACAAGAATATATGTGACTAGTAACAATCTTAAAACCTATGTATTGATATCTGTCTGGAAGTGAGTCAAGTGGGTGTAAAGCCGCATAAACACAGCCGTGAAAAGCAGCTAAACCCCATTATAAAAATAAATTACTTTTAAAAACCCGTAAAACAAAGACAGTGAAAGAGAGAGAAATTCTTACAAAATTCGTTCAGGGGCTGTGATGCAACCTGGATTGACCATATCTAGACCCACAGCTGGATGAGACATAAGGGTGGACACTCTTGGGGCTGAGAGGTTGGGTGAGGTTGGGTGAGCCAACGCAGACCCTTTAAAATAATACTGCATGGTACCCATCCCATTGGTCCCAAATCTCCAGGTTCAAGGGCATCTTCCTACATCGAAAACTTGCATGAGGAACCCAGAAGAAGGTACACCGTGTGATTTTGAAAGGTTTCTAAATCGCACCTCATTTCTCATCTCCTTGTGCTCGGGTTCGCCATTCCAGCTACTTCACTAGCAATCTCCCTACTTGGAGAATCAGCACCTTTAACCTCCTGTTCTGTACAGGTTGCAATTTGTCCTGAGGATGAACGGGAAGAGGGGAAACCAATGAGAGAATAGATCTAGGTGTTGGGACAGGCACAGGTCACTCTATTTTCCCATCAGGAAGAACAATTAACCACAGGCTCAGCCTGCCGCCGGGAACCAGAATAGGGCCTGAGGCAATCCCGTGCTTTTGCGGCCAGCTCCCAAAAAAGACAGTTGAAAAATGGAGCTCAGGGGGACTGCCATTCACAAACCTGCTGCGTTATAAATGATAACTCTCGTCCACAAATATATTGAGGGAAGGCAACGAAGAGGATTTGAAAGCAAGGCAGAATTGCAGGAAACAGGTTTCAGGAGGTAGATTCAAATCGCCTTTAAAGCACATGAAAAGCGGCAAAACGTCGACAATGATGCCCTTGGCCAAAAAGGGCGTATGCGTTTTTTCCTGAATATATTCAGGAAAAAACGCATACGCCCTTTTTGGCCAACCAAGCAACCTGGAAAGGCAAATCAGTGCTACAAAGAAGTCTCGCTTCCCATCGGTCAAAAGGGTCATGCTGCAAAAAGTGTCAAAACCAAAAATGCAGGACAGGCCATGGAGAAATGGCAGCCTTGCTACGCTGATGGGCGGGATGTTATTTGCCAACAGCCACTCTGGAGAAGTGTACGGTGTATCCTGAAACATCGAAAAAACACAGCTTAGGGAGCATAGGGCACGTCCACTCACGGGCGTATAAATTGGGAAAACTAAAAATCAGCAAGACACAGGCACCCCAAATTTTAGGGCTGCTCTGTTGACAAGAACCTCCACTTCATGACACCTTAAATATCCCAGGAAAGAGAAAAATGGATAAAGAAGTTGTGGTCCTTATGTACAATGCAATATCACTCAGACATGAAATCAATGTCATAAGGCTAGTAGAAGCAAGATGAGTGGACTTAGGTACGACGATTCTAAGTGAAAAAAGTCACACAGAAAAAGACACTTATCATAAGCTATCACTTATAGAGGGAATGTAAAAACCGCTACACTTGAACTGAATTACAAAACAGAACAGAGTCACACGTTTAGAAAACACACTATGGCTGCTTAACGGGAAAGTTGAGGTGGGGTGATGCATAAAACAAGGGGTTCAAATTTGCTCAGATACCGTTCCATACACCCAATATGTAATAGACAAGACCTACTCCTTGCTCCGTGAACTGGACTCAACAACCCCTATTCACCGCACAAGAATATATGTGACTAGTAACAATCTTAAAACCTATGTATTGATATCTGTCTGGAAGTGAGTCAAGTGGGTGTAAATCCGCATAAACACAGCCTTGAAAAGCAGCTAAACCCCATTATAAAAATAAATTACTTTTAAAAACCCGTAAAACAAAGACAGTGAAAGAGAGAGAAATTCTTACAAAATTCGTTCAGAGGCTGTGATGCCACCTGGATTGACCATATCTAGACCCACAGCTGGATGAGACATAAGGGTGGACACTCTTGGGGCTGAGAGGTTGGGTGAGCAAACGCAGACCCTTTAAAGTAATACTGCGTGATACCCATCCCATGGGTCCCAAATCTCCAGGTTCAAGGGCATCTTCCTACATCGAAAACATGCATGAGAAACTCAGAAGATGGTACACCGTGTGATTTTGAAAGGTTTCTAAAACACACCCCATTTCTCATCTCCTTGTGCTGGGGTTCGCCTTTCCAGCTACTTTACTAGCAATCAACTTACTTGGAGAATCAGCACCTTTAACCTCCTGTTCCCTACAGGTTGCAATTTGTCCTGAGGATGAACGGGAAGAGGGGCAACCAATGAGAGACTAGATCTAGGTGTTGGGACAGGCACAGGTCACTCTATTTTCCCAACAGGAAGAAGAATTAATCACAGGCTCAGCCTGCCGCCCAGAAGCACAATAGGGCCTGAGGCAATCCCGCGCTTTTGCGGCCAGCTCCCAAAAAAGCGAGTTGAAAAATGGAGCTCAGGGACACTGCAATTCACAAACCCGCAGAGTTATAAATGATAACTCTCATCCACAGATATATTGAGGGAAGGCAACGAAGAGGATTTGAAAGCAAGGCAGAATTGCAGGAAACAGATTTCAGGAGGTAGATTAGAATCGCCTGTAAAGCACATGAAAAGCGGCAAAACGTCGACAATGATGCCCTTGGCCAAAAAGGGCGTATGCGTTTTTTCCTGAATATATTCAGGAAAAAACGCATACGCCCTTTTTGGCCAACCAAGCAACCTGGAAAGGCAAATCAGCGCTAAAAAGAAGTCTCGCTTCCCATCGGCCAAAAGGGACATGCTGCAAAAAGTGTCAAAACCAGAAATGCAGGACAGGCCATGGAGAAATGGCAGCCTTGCTGCGCTGATGGGCGGGATGTAAATTGCCAACAGCCACTCTGGAGAAGTGTACGGTGTGTCCTGAAACATCGAAAAAACACAGCTTAGGGAGCATAGGGCACGTCCACTCATGGGCGTATAAATTGGGAAAACTAAAATTCAGCAAGACACAGGCACCCCAAAGTTTGGGGCTGCTCTGTTGACAAGAACCTCCACTTCATGACACCTTAAATATCCCAGGAAAGAGAAAAATGGATAAAAAAGTTGTGGTCCTTATGAACAATGGAATATCACTCAGACATGAAATCAATGTCATAAGGCTAGTAGAAGCAAGATGAGTGGACTTAGGTACGACGATTCTAAGTGAAATAAGTCACACAGAAAAAGACACTTATCATAAGCTATCACTTATAGAGGGAATGTAAAAACCGCTACACTTGAACTGAATTACAAAACAGAACAGAGTCACACGTTTAGAAAACACACTATGGCTGCTTAACGGGAAAGGTGAGGTGGGGTGATGCATAAAACAAGGGGTTCAAATTCGCTCAGATACCGTTCCATACACCCTATATGTAATACACAAGACCTACTCCTTGCTCAGTGAACTGGACTCAACACCCCCTATTCACCGCACAAGAATATATATGACTAGTAACAATCTTAAAACCTATGTATTGATATCTGTCTGGAAGTGAGTCAAGTGGGTGTAAATCCGCATAAACACAGCCGTGAAAAGCAGCTAAACCCCATTATAAAAATAAATTACTTTTAAAAACCCGTAAAACAAAGACAGTGAAAGAGAGAGAAATTCTTACTAAATTCGATCAGGGGCTGAGATGCAACCTGGATTGACCATATCTAGACACACAGCTGGATGAGACATAAGGGTGGACACTCTTGAGGCTGAGAGGTTGGGTGAGCAAACGCAGACCCTTTAAAGTAGTACTGCGTGGTACCCATCCCATGGGTCCCAAATCTCCAGGTTCAAGGGCATCTTCCTACATCGAAAACATGCATGAGAAACTCAGAAGATGGTACACCGTGTGATTTTGAAAGGGTTTAAAACACACCCCATTTCTCATCTCCTTGTGCTCGGGGTCGCCTTTCCAGCTACTTTACTAGCAATCAACTTACTTGGAGAATCAGCACCTTTAACCTCCTGTTCCCTACAGGTTGCAATTTGTCCTGAGTATGAACGGGAAGAGGGGCAACCAATGAGAGACTAGATCTAGGTGTTGGGACAGGCACAGGTCACTCTATTTTCCATCAGGAAGAAGAATTAACCACAGGCTCAGCCTGCTGCCAGGAACCAGAATAGGGCCTGAGGCAATCCCGCGCTTTTGCGGCCAGCTCCCAAAAAAGCGAGTTGAAAAATGGAGCTCAGGGACACTGCAATTTACAAACCCGCAGAGTTATAAGTGATAACTCTCATCCACAGATATATTGAGGGAAGGCAACGAAGAGGATTTGAAAGCAAGGCAGAATTGCAGGAAACAGATTTCAGGAGGTAGATTCGAATCGCCTGTAAAGCACATGAAAAGCGGCAAAACGTCGACAATGATGCCCTTGGCCAAGAAGGGCGTATGCGTTTTTTCCTGAATATATTCAGGAAAAAACGCATACGCCCTTTTTGGCCAACCAAGCAACCTGGAAAGGCAAATCAGCGCTACAAAGAAGTCTCGCTTCCCATCGGTCAAAAGGGCCATGCTGCAAAAAGTGTCAAAACCAGAAATGCAGGACAGGCCATGGAGAAATGGCAGCCTTGCTACGCTGATGGGCGGGATGTAAATTGCCAACAGCCACTCTGGAGAAGTGTACGGTGTGTCCTGAAACATCGAAAAAACACAGCTTAGTGAGCATAGGGCACGTCCACTCATGGGCGTATAAATTGGGAAAACTAAAAATCAGCAAGACACAGGCACCCCAAAGTTTGGGGCTGCTCTGTTGACAAGAACCTCCACTTCATGACACCTTAAATATCCCAGGAAAGAGAAAAATGGATAAAAAAGTTGTGGTCCTTATGTACAATGGAATATCACTCAGACATGAAATCAATGTCATAAGGCTAGTAGAAGCAAGATGAGTGGACTTAGGTACGACGATTCTAAGTGAAATAAGTCACACAGAAAAAGACACTTATCATAAGCTATCACTTATAGAGGGAATGTAAAAACCGCTACACTTGAACTGAATTACAAAACAGAACAGAGTCACACGTTTAGAAAACACACTATGGCTGCTTAACGGGAAAGGTGAGGTGGGGTGATGCATAAAACAAGGGGTTCAAATTCGCTCAGATACCGTTCCATACACCCTATATGTAATACACAAGACCTACTCCTTGCTCAGTGAACTGGACTCAACACCCCCTATTCACCGCACAAGAATATATATGACTAGTAAAAATCTTAAAACCTATGTATTGATATCTGTCTGGAAGTGAGTCAAGTGGGTGTAAATCCGCATAAACACAGCCGTGAAAAGCAGCTAAACCCCATTATAAAAATAAATTACTTTTAAAAACCCGTAAAACAAAGACAGTGAAAGAGAGAGAAATTCTTACAAAATTCGATCAGGGGCTGAGATGCAACCTGGATTGACCATATCTAGACACACAGCTGGATGAGACATAAGGGTGGACACTCTTGGGGCTGAGAGGTTGGGTGAGCAAACGCAGACCCTTTAAAGTAGTACTGCGTGGTACCCATCCCATGGGTCCCAAATCTCCAGGTTCAAGGGCATCTTCCTACATCGAAAACATGCATGAGAAACTCAGAAGATGGTACACCGTGTGATTTTGAAAGGTTTCTAAAACACACCCCATTTCTCATCTCCTTGTGCTCGGGTTCGCCTTTCCAGCTACTTTACTAGCAATCAACTTACTTGGAGAATCAGCACCTTTAACCTCCTGTTCCCTACAGGTTGCAATTTGTCCTGAGTATGAACGGGAAGAGGGGCAACCAATGAGAGACTAGATCTAGGTGTTGGGACAGGCACAGGTCACTCTATTTTCCCATCAGGAAGAAGAATTAACCACAGGCTCAGCCTGCTGCCAGGAACCAGAATAGGGCCTGAGGCAATCCCGCGCTTTTGTGGCCAGCTCCCAAAAAAGCGAGTTGAAAAATGGAGCTCAGGGACACTGCAATTCACAAACCCGCAGAGTTATAAGTGATAACTCTCATCCACAGATATATTGAGGGAAGGCAACGAAGAGGATTTGAAAGCAAGGCAGAATTGCAGGAAACAGATTTCAGGAGGTAGATTCGAATCGCCTGTAAAGCACATGAAAAGCGGCAAAACGTCGACAATGATGCCCTTGGCCAAAAAGGGCGTATGCGTTTTTTCCTGAATATATTCAGGAAAAAACGCATACGCCCTTTTTGGCCAACCAAGCAACCTGGAAAGGCAAATCAGCGCTACAAAGTGTCTCGCTTCCCATCGGTCAAAAGGGCCATGCTGCAAGAAGTGTCAAAACCAGAAATGCAGGACAGGCCATGGAGAAATGGCAGCCTTGCTACGCTGATGGGCGGGATGTAAATTGCCAACAGCCACTCTGGAGAAGTGTACGGTGTGTCCTGAAACATCGAAAAAACACAGCTTAGGGAGCATAGGGCACGTCCACTCATGGGCGTATAAATTGGGAAAACTAAAAATCAGCAAGACACAGGCACCCCAAAGTTTAGGGCTGCTCTGTTGACAAGAACCTCCACTTCATGACACCTTAAATATCCCAGGAAAGAGAAAAATGGATAAAGAAGTTGTGGTCCTTATGTACAATGGAATATCACTCAGACATGAAATCAATGTCATAAGGCTAGTAGAAGCAAGATGAGTGGACTTAGGTACGACGATTCTAAGTGAAATAAGTCACACAGAAAAAGACACTTATCATAAGCTATCACTTATAGAGGGAATGTAAAAACCGCTACACTTGAACTGAATTACAAAACAGAACAGAGTCACACGTTTAGAAAACACACTATGGCTGCTTAACGGGAAAGGTGAGGTGGGGTGATGCATAAAACAAGGGGTTCAAATTCGCTCAGATACCGTTCCATACACCCAATATGTAATAGACAAGACCTACTCCTTGCTCAGTGAACTGGACTCAACACCCCCTATTCCCGCACAAGAATATATGTGACTAGTAACAATCTTAAAACCTATGTATTGATATCTGTCTGGAAGTGAGTCAAGTGGGTGTAAAGCCGCATAAACACAGCCGTGAAAAGCAGCTAAACCCCATTATAAAAATAAATTACTTTTAAAAACCCGTAAAACAAAGACAGTGAAAGAGAGAGAAATTCTTACAAAATTCGTTCAGGGGCTGTGATGCAACCTGGATTGACCATATCTAGACCCACAGCTGGATGAGACATAAGGGTGGACACTCTTGGGGCTGAGAGGTTGGGTGAGGTTGGGTGAGCCAACGCAGACCCTTTAAAATAATACTGCATGGTACCCATCCCATTGGTCCCAAATCTCCAGGTTCAAGGGCATCTTCCTACATCGAAAACTTGCATGAGGAACCCAGAAGAAGGTACACCGTGTGATTTTGAAAGGTTTCTAAATCGCACCTCATTTCTCATCTCCTTGTGCTCGGGTTCGCCATTCCAGCTACTTCACTAGCAATCTCCCTACTTGGAGAATCAGCACCTTTAACCTCCTGTTCTGTACAGGTTGCAATTTGTCCTGAGGATGAACGGGAAGAGGGGAAACCAATGAGAGAATAGATCTAGGTGTTGGGACAGGCACAGGTCACTCTATTTTCCCATCAGGAAGAACAATTAACCACAGGCTCAGCCTGCCGCCGGGAACCAGAATAGGGCCTGAGGCAATCCCGTGCTTTTGCGGCCAGCTCCCAAAAAAGACAGTTGAAAAATGGAGCTCAGGGGGACTGCCATTCACAAACCTGCTGCGTTATAAATGATAACTCTCGTCCACAAATATATTGAGGGAAGGCAACGAAGAGGATTTGAAAGCAAGGCAGAATTGCAGGAAACAGGTTTCAGGAGGTAGATTCAAATCGCCTTTAAAGCACATGAAAAGCGGCAAAACGTCGACAATGATGCCCTTGGCCAAAAAGGGCGTATGCGTTTTTTCCTGAATATATTCAGGAAAAAACGCATACGCCCTTTTTGGCCAACCAAGCAACCTGGAAAGGCAAATCAGTGCTACAAAGAAGTCTCGCTTCCCATCGGTCAAAAGGGTCATGCTGCAAAAAGTGTCAAAACCAAAAATGCAGGACAGGCCATGGAGAAATGGCAGCCTTGCTACGCTGATGGGCGGGATGTTATTTGCCAACAGCCACTCTGGAGAAGTGTACGGTGTATCCTGAAACATCGAAAAAACACAGCTTAGGGAGCATAGGGCACGTCCACTCACGGGCGTATAAATTGGGAAAACTAAAAATCAGCAAGACACAGGCACCCCAAATTTTAGGGCTGCTCTGTTGACAAGAACCTCCACTTCATGACACCTTAAATATCCCAGGAAAGAGAAAAATGGATAAAGAAGTTGTGGTCCTTATGTACAATGCAATATCACTCAGACATGAAATCAATGTCATAAGGCTAGTAGAAGCAAGATGAGTGGACTTAGGTACGACGATTCTAAGTGAAAAAAGTCACACAGAAAAAGACACTTATCATAAGCTATCACTTATAGAGGGAATGTAAAAACCGCTACACTTGAACTGAATTACAAAACAGAACAGAGTCACACGTTTAGAAAACACACTATGGCTGCTTAACGGGAAAGTTGAGGTGGGGTGATGCATAAAACAAGGGGTTCAAATTTGCTCAGATACCGTTCCATACACCCAATATGTAATAGACAAGACCTACTCCTTGCTCCGTGAACTGGACTCAACAACCCCTATTCACCGCACAAGAATATATGTGACTAGTAACAATCTTAAAACCTATGTATTGATATCTGTCTGGAAGTGAGTCAAGTGGGTGTAAATCCGCATAAACACAGCCTTGAAAAGCAGCTAAACCCCATTATAAAAATAAATTACTTTTAAAAACCCGTAAAACAAAGACAGTGAAAGAGAGAGAAATTCTTACAAAATTCGTTCAGAGGCTGTGATGCCACCTGGATTGACCATATCTAGACCCACAGCTGGATGAGACATAAGGGTGGACACTCTTGGGGCTGAGAGGTTGGGTGAGCAAACGCAGACCCTTTAAAGTAATACTGCGTGATACCCATCCCATGGGTCCCAAATCTCCAGGTTCAAGGGCATCTTCCTACATCGAAAACATGCATGAGAAACTCAGAAGATGGTACACCGTGTGATTTTGAAAGGTTTCTAAAACACACCCCATTTCTCATCTCCTTGTGCTGGGGTTCGCCTTTCCAGCTACTTTACTAGCAATCAACTTACTTGGAGAATCAGCACCTTTAACCTCCTGTTCCCTACAGGTTGCAATTTGTCCTGAGGATGAACGGGAAGAGGGGCAACCAATGAGAGACTAGATCTAGGTGTTGGGACAGGCACAGGTCACTCTATTTTCCCAACAGGAAGAAGAATTAATCACAGGCTCAGCCTGCCGCCCAGAAGCACAATAGGGCCTGAGGCAATCCCGCGCTTTTGCGGCCAGCTCCCAAAAAAGCGAGTTGAAAAATGGAGCTCAGGGACACTGCAATTCACAAACCCGCAGAGTTATAAATGATAACTCTCATCCACAGATATATTGAGGGAAGGCAACGAAGAGGATTTGAAAGCAAGGCAGAATTGCAGGAAACAGATTTCAGGAGGTAGATTAGAATCGCCTGTAAAGCACATGAAAAGCGGCAAAACGTCGACAATGATGCCCTTGGCCAAGAAGGGCGTATGCGTTTTTTACTGAATATATTCAGGAAAAAACGCATACGCCCTTTTTGGCCAACCAAGCAACCTGGAAAGGCAAATCAGCGCTACAAATAAGTCTCGCTTCCCATCGGTCAAAAGGGCCATGCTGCAAAAAGTGTCAAAACCAGAAATGCAGGACAGGCCATGGAGAAATGGCAGCCTTGCTACGCTGATGGGCGGGATGTAAATTGCCAACAGCCACTCTGGAGAAGTGTACGGTGTGTCCTGAAACATCGAAAAAACACAGCTTAGGGAGCATAGGGCACGTCCACTCATGGGCGTATAAATTGGGAAAACTAAAAATCAGCAAGACACAGGCACCCCAAAGTTTGGGGCTGCTCTGTTGACAAGAACCTCCACTTCATGACACCTTAAATATCCCAGGAAAGAGAAAAATGGATAAAGAAGTTGTGGTCCTTATGTACAATGCAATATCACTCAGACATGAAATCAATGTCATAAGGCTAGTAGAAGCAAGATGAGTGGACTTAGGTACGACGATTCTAAGTGAAATAAGTCACACAGAAAAAGACACTTATCATAAGCTATCACTTATAGAGGGAATGTAAAAACCGCTACACTTGAACTGAATTACAGAACAGAACAGAATCACACGTTTAGAAAACACACTATGGCTGCTTAACGGGAAAGGTGAGGTGGGGTGATGCATAAAACAAGGGGTTCAAATTCGCTCAGATACCGTTCCATACACCCAATATGTAATAGACAAGACCTACTCCTTGCTCAGTGAACTGGACTCAACACGCCCTATTCACCGCACAAGAATATATGTGACTAGTAACAATCTTAAAACCTATGTATTGATATCTGTCTGGATGTGAGTCAAGTGGGTGTAAATCCGCATAAACACAGCCGTGAAAAGCAGCTAAACCCCATTATAAAAATAAATTACTTTTAAAAAGCCGTAAAACAAAGACAGTGAAAGAGAGAGAAATTCTTACAAAATTCGTTCAGAGGCTGTGATGCAACCTGGATTGACCATATCTACACGCACAGCTGGATGAGACATAAGGGTGGACAGTCTTGGGGCTGAAAGGTTGGGTGAGGTTGGGTGAGCAAACGCAGACCCTTTAAAGTAATACTGCATGGTACCCATCCCATGGGTCCCAAATCTCCAGGTTCAAGGGCATCTTCCTACATCGAAAACTTGCATGAGGAACCCAGAAGAAGGTACACCGTGTGATTTTGAAAGGTTTCTAAAACGCACCTCATTTCTCATCTCCTTGTGCTCGGGTTCGCCATTCCAGCTACTTTACTAGCAATCTCCCTACTTGGAGAATCAGCACCTTTAACCTCCTGTTCCCTACAGGTTGCAATTTGTCCTGAGGATGAACGGGAAGAGGGGCAAACAATGAGAGACTAGATCTAGGTGTTGGGACAGGCACAGGTCACTCTATTTTCCCATCAGGAAGAAGAATTAACCACAGGCTCAGCCTGCTGCCAGGAACCAGAATAGGGCCTGAGGCAATCCCGTGCTTTTGCGGCCAGCTCTCAAAAAAGACAGTTGAAAAATGGAGCTCAGGGACACTGCAATTCACAAACCCGCAGAGTTATAAGTGATAACTCTCATCCACAGATATATTGAGGGAAGGCAACGAAGAGGATTTGAAAGCAAGGCAGAATTGCAGGAAACAGATTTCAGGAGGTAGATTCGAATCGCCTTTAAGGCACATGAAAAGCGGCAAAACGTCGACAATGATGCCCTTGGCCAAAAAGGGCGTATGCGTTTTTTCCTGAATATATTCAGGAAAAAACGCATACGCCCTTTTTGGCCAACCAAGCAACCTGGAAAGGCAAATCAGCGCTAAAAAGAAGTCTCGCTTCCCATCGGCCAAAAGGGACATGCTGCAAAAAGTGTCAAAACCAGAAATGCAGGACAGGCCATGGAGAAATGGCAGCCTTGCTGCGCTGATGGGCGGGATGTAAATTGCCAACAGCCACTCTGGAGAAGTGTACGGTGTGTCCTGAAACATCGAAAAAACACAGCTTAGGGAGCATAGGGCACGTCCACTCATGGGCGTATAAATTGGGAAAACTAAAATTCAGCAAGACACAGGCACCCCAAAGTTTGGGGCTGCTCTGTTGACAAGAACCTCCACTTCATGACACCTTAAATATCCCAGGAAAGAGAAAAATGGATAAAAAAAGTTGTGGTCCTTATGTACAATGGAATATCACTCAGACATGAAATCAATGTCATAAGGCTAGTAGAAGCAAGATGAGTGGACTTAGGTACGACGATTCTAAGTGAAATAAGTCACACAGAAAAAGACACTTATCATAAGCTATCACTTATAGAGGGAATGTAAAAACCGCTACACTTGAACTGAATTACAAAACAGAACAGAGTCACACGTTTAGAAAACACACTATGGCTGCTTAACGGGAAAGGTGAGGTGGGGTGATGCATAAAACAAGGGGTTCAAATTCGCTCAGATACCGTTCCATACACCCTATATGTAATACACAAGACCTACTCCTTGCTCAGTGAACTGGACTCAACACCCCCTATTCACCGCACAAGAATATATATGACTAGTAACAATCTTAAAACCTATGTATTGATATCTGTCTGGAAGTGAGTCAAGTGGGTGTAAATCCGCATAAACACAGCCGTGAAAAGCAGCTAAACCCCATTATAAAAATAAATTACTTTTAAAAACCCGTAAAACAAAGACAGTGAAAGAGAGAGAAATTCTTACTAAATTCGATCAGGGGCTGAGATGCAACCTGGATTGACCATATCTAGACACACAGCTGGATGAGACATAAGGGTGGACACTCTTGAGGCTGAGAGGTTGGGTGAGCAAACGCAGACCCTTTAAAGTAGTACTGCGTGGTACCCATCCCATGGGTCCCAAATCTCCAGGTTCAAGGGCATCTTCCTACATCGAAAACATGCATGAGAAACTCAGAAGATGGTACACCGTGTGATTTTGAAAGGGTTTAAAACACACCCCATTTCTCATCTCCTTGTGCTCGGGGTCGCCTTTCCAGCTACTTTACTAGCAATCAACTTACTTGGAGAATCAGCACCTTTAACCTCCTGTTCCCTACAGGTTGCAATTTCTCCTGAGTATGAACGGGAAGAGGGGCAACCAATGAGAGACTAGATCTAGGTGTTGGGACAGGCACAGGTCACTCTATTTTCCCATCAGGAAGAAGAATTAACCACAGGCTCAGCCTGCTGCCAGGAACCAGAATAGGGCCTGAGGCAATCCCGCGCTTTTGCGGCCAGCTCCCAAAAAAGCGAGTTGAAAAATGGAGCTCAGGGACACTGCAATTCACAAACCCGCAGAGTTATAAGTGATAACTCTCATCCACAGATATATTGAGGGAAGGCAACGAAGAGGATTTGAAAGCAAGGCAGAATTGCAGGAAACAGATTTCAGGAGGTAGATTCGAATCGCCTGTAAAGCACATGAAAAGCGGCAAAACGTCGACAATGATGCCCTTGGCCAAAAAGGGCGTATGCGTTTTTTCCTGAATATATTCAGGAAAAAACGCATACGCCCTTTTTGGCCAACCAAGCAACATGGAAAGGCAAATCAGCGCTACAAAGAAGTCTCGCTTCCCATCGGTCAAAAGGGTCATGCTGCAAAAAGTGTCAAAACCAGAAATGCAGGACAGGCCATGGAGAAATGGCAGCCTTGCTACGCTGATGGGCGGGATGTTATTTGCCACCAGCCACTCTGGAGAAGTGTACGGTGTGTCCTGAAACATCGAAAAAACACAGCTTAGGGAGCATAGGGCACGTCCACTCACGGGCGTATAAATTGGGAAAAGTAAAAATCAGCAAGACACAGGCACCCCAAAGTTTAGGGCTGCTCTGTTGACAAGAACCTCCACTTCATGACACCTTAAATATCCCAGGAAAGAGAAAAATGGATAAAGAAGTTGTGGTCCTTATGTACAATGCAATATCACTCAGACATGAAATCAATGTCATAAGGCTAGTAGAAGCAAGATGAGTGGACTTAGGTACGACGATTCTAAGTGAAATAAGTCACACAGAAAAAGACACTTATCATAAGCTATCACTTATAGAGGGAATGTAAAAACCGCTACACTTGAACTGAATTACAGAACAGAACAGAATCACACGTTTAGAAAACACACTATGGCTGCTTAACGGGAAAGGTGAGGTGGGGTGATGCATAAAACAAGGGTTTCAAATTCTCTCAGATACCGTTCCATACACCCAATATGTAATAGACAAGACCTACTCCTTGCTCAGTGAACTGGACTCAACACGCCCTATTCACCGCACAAGAATATATGTGACTAGTAACAATCTTAAAACCTATGTATTGATATCTGTCTGGAAGTGAGTCAAGTGGGTGTAAATCCGCATAAACACAGACGTGAAAAGCAGCTAAACCCCATTATAAAAATAAATTACTTTTAAAAACCCGTAAAACAAAGACAGTGAAAGAGAGAGAAATTCTTACAAAATTCGTTCAGGGGCTGTGATGCAACCTGGATTGACCATATCTAGACCCACAGCTGGATGAGACATAAGGGTGGACACTCTTGGGGCTTAGAGGTTGGGTGAGGTTGGGTGAGCAAACGCAGACCCTTTAAAGTAATACTGCATGGTACCCATCCCATGGGTCCCAAATCTCCAGGTTCAAGGGCATCTTCTTACATCGAAAACTTGCATGAGGAACCCAGAAGAAGGTACACCGTGTGATTTTGAAAGGTTTCTAAAACGCACCTCATTTCTCATCTCCTTGTGCTCGGGTTCGCCATTCCAGCTACTTCACTAGCAATCTCCCTACTTGGAGAATCAGCACCTTTAACCTCCTGTTCTGTACAGGTTGCAATTTGTCCTGAGGATGAACGGGAAGAGGGGCAACCAATGAGAGACTAGATCTAGGTGTTGGGACAGGCACAGGTCACTCTATTTTCCCATTAGGAAAAAGAATTAACCACAGGCTCAGCCTGCCGCCGGGAACCAGAATAGGGCCTGAGGCAATCCCGTGATTTTGCGGCCAGCTCCCAAACAAGACAGTTGAAAAATGGAGCTCAGGGGCACTGCCATTCACAAACCTGCTGAGTTATAAATGATAACTCTCGTCCACAAATATATTGAGGGAAGGCAACAAAGAGGATTTGAAAGCAAGGCAGAATTGCAGGAAACAGGTTTCAGGAGGTAGATTCGAATCGCCTTTAAAGCACATGAAAAGCGGCAAAACGTCGACAATGATGCCCTTGGCCAAAAACGGCGTATGCGTTTTTTCCTGAATATATTCAGGAAAAAACGCATACACCCTTTTTGGCCAACCAAGCAACCTGGAAAGGCAAATCAGTGCTACAAAGAAGTCTCGCTTCCCATCGGTCAAAAGGGTCATGCTGCAAAAAGTGTCAAAACCAGAAATGCAGGACAGGCCATGGAGAAATGGCAGCCTTGCTACGCTGATGGGCGGGATGTTAATTGCCAACAGCCACTCTGGAGAAGTGTACGGTGTGTCCTGAAACATCGAAAAAACACAGCTTAGGGAGCATAGGGCACGTCCACTCATGGGCGTATAAATTGGGAAAACCAAAAATCAGCAAGACACAGGCACCCCAAAGTTTAGGGCTGCTCTGTTGACAAGAGCCTCCACTTCATGACACCTTAAATATCCCAGGAAAGAGAAAAATGGATAAAGAAGTTGTGGTCCTTATGTACAATGGAATATCACTCAGACATGAAATCAATGTCATAAGGCTAGTAGAAGCAAGATGAGTGGACTTAGGTACGACGATTCTAAGTGAAATAAGTCACACAGAAAAAGACACTTATCATAAGCTATCACTTATAGAGGGAATGTAAAAACCGCTACACTTGAACTGAATTACAAAACAGAACAGAGTCACACGTTTAGAAAACACACTATGGCTGCTTAACGGGAAAGGTGAGGTGGGGTGATGCATAAAACAAGGGGTTCAAATTCGCTCAGATACCGTTCCATACACCCTATATGTAATACACAAGACCTACTCCTTGCTCAGTGAACTGGACTCAACACCCCCTATTCACCGCACAAGAATATATGTGACTAGTAACAATCTTAAAACCTATGTATTGATATCTCTCTGGAAGTGAGTCAAGTGGGTGTAAATCCACATAAACACAGCCGTGAAAAGCCTCTAAACCCCATTATAAAAATAAATTACTTTTAAAAACCCGTAAAACAAAGACAGTGAAAGAGAGAGAAATTCTTACAAAATTCGTTCAGAGGCTGTGATGCAACCTGGATTGACCATATCTACACGCACAGCTGGATGAGACATAAGGGTGGACAGTCTTGGGGCTGAAAGGTTGGGTTAGGTTGGGTGAGCAATCGCAGACCCTTTAAAGTAATACTGCGTGGTACCCATCGAATGGGTCCCAAGTCTCCAGGTTCAAGGGCATCTTCCTACATCGAAAACATGCATGAGAAACTCAGAAGATGGTACACCGTGTGATTTTGAAAGGTTTCTAAAACGCACCTCATTTCTCATCTCCTTGTGCTCGGTTTCGCCATTCCAGCTACTTTACTAGCAATCTCCCTACTTGGAGAATCAGCACCTTTAACCTCCTGTTCCCTACAGGTTGCAATTTGTCCTGAGGATGAACGGGAAGAGGGGCAACCAATGAGAGACTAGATCTAGCTGTTGGGACAGGCACAGGTCACTCTATTTTCCCATCAGGAAGAAGAATTAACCACAGGCTCAGCCTGCTGCCAGGAACCAGAATAGGGCCTGAGGCAATCCCGTGCTTTTGCGGCCAGCTCTCAAAAAAGACAGTTGAAAAATGGAGCTCAGGGACACTGCAATTCACAAACCCGCAGAGTTATAAGTGATAACTCTCATCCACAGATATATTGAGGGAAGGCAACGAAGAGGATTTGAAAGCAAGGCAGAATTGCAGGAAACAGATTTCAGGAGGTAGATTCGAATCGCCTGTAAAGCACATGAAAAGCGGCAAAACGTCGACAATGATGCCCTTGGCCAAGAAGGGCGTATGCGTTTTTTCCTGAATATATTCAGGAAAAAACGCATACGCCCTTTTTGGCCAACCAAGCAACCTGGAAAGGCAAATCAGGGCTACAAAGAAGTCTCGCTTCCCATGGGTCAAAAGGGCCATGCTGCAAAAAGTGTCAAAACCAGAAATGCAGGACAGGCCATGGAGAAATGGCAGCCTTGCTACGCTGATGGGCGGGATGTTAATTGCCAACAGCCACTCTGGAGAAGTGTACGGTGTGTCCTGAAACATCGAAAAAACACAGCTTAGGGAGCATAGGGCACGTCCACTCATGGGCGTATAAATTGGGAAAACTAAAAATCAGCAAGACACAGGCACCCCAAAATTTAGGGCTGCTCTGTTGACAAGAACCTCCACTTCATGGCACCTTAAATATCCCAGGAAAGAGAAAAATGGATAAAGAAGTTGTGGTCCTTATGTACAATGGAATATCACTCAGACATGAAATCAATGTCATAAGGCTAGTAGAAGCAAGATGAGTGGATTTAGATACGACGATTCTAAGTGAAATAAGTCACACAGAAAAAGACACTTATCATAAGCTATCACTTATAGAGGGAATGTAAAAACCGCTACACTTGAACTGAATTACAAAACAGAACAGATTCACACGTTTAGAAAACACACTATGGCTGCTTAACGGGAAAGGTGAGGTGGGGTGATGCATAAAACAAGGGTTTCAAATTCGCTCAGATACCGTTCCATACACCCAATATGTAATAGACAAGACCTACTCCTTGCTCAGTGAACTGGACTCAACACCCCCTATTCACCGCACAAGAATATATGTGACTAGTAACAATCTTAAAACCTATGTATTGATATCTGTCTGGAAGTGAGTCAAGTGGGTGTAAATCCGCATAAACACAGCCGTGAAAAGCAGCTAAACCCCATTATAAAAATAAATTACTTTTAAAAACCCGTAAAACAAAGACAGTGAAAGAGAGAGAAATTCTTACAAAATTCGTTCAGGGGCTGTGATGCCACCTGGATTGACCATATCTAGACCCACAGCTGGATGAGACATAAGGGTGGACACTCTTGGGGCTGAGAGGTTGGGTGAGCAAACGCAGACCCTTTAAAGTAATACTGCGTGATACCCATCCCATGGGTCCCAAATCTCCAGGTTCAAGGGCATCTTCCTACATCGAAAACATGCATGAGAAACTCAGAAGATGGTACACCGTGTGATTTTGAAAGGTTTCTAAAACACACCCCATTTCTCATCTCCTTGTGCTCGGGTTCGCCTTTCCAGCTACTTTACTAGCAATCAACTTACTTGGAGAATCAGCACCTTTAACCTCCTGTTCCCTACAGGTTGCAATTTGTCCTGAGGATGAACGGGAAGAGGGGCAACCAATGAGAGACTAGATCTAGGTGTTGGGACAGGCACAGGTCACTCTATTTTCCCATCAGGAAGAAGAATTAACCACAGGCTCAGCCTGCCGCCAGGAACCAGAGTAGGGCCTGAGGCAATCCCGTGCTTTTGCGGCCAGCTCCCAAAACAGACAGTTGAAAAATGGATCTCAGGGGGACTGCAATTCACAAACCTGCTGAGTTATAAATGATAACTCTCGTCCACAAATATATTGAGGGAAGGCAACGAAGAGGATGTGAAAGCAAGGCAGAATTGCAGGAAACAGGTTTCAGGAGGTAGATTCGAATCGCCTTTAAAGCACATGAAAAGCGGCAAAACGTCGACAATGATGCCCTTGGCCAAAAAGGGCGTATGCGTTTTTTCCTGAATATATTCAGGAAAAAACGCATACGCCCTTTTTGGCCAACCAAGCAACCTGGAAAGGCAAATCAGTGCTACAAAGAAGTCTCGCTTCCCATCGGTCAAAAGGGTCATGCTGCAAAAAGTGTCAAAACCAGAAATGCAGGACAGGCCATGGAGAAATGGCAGCCTTGCTACGCTGATGGGCGGGATGTTAATTGCCAACAGCCACTCTGGAGAAGTGTACGGTGTGTCCTGAAACATCGAAAAAACACAGCTTAGTGAGCATAGGGCACGTCCACTCATGGGCGTATAAATTGGGAAAACCAAAAATCAGCAAGACACAGGCACCCCAAAGTTTAGGGCTGCTCTGTTGACAAGAACCTCCACTTCATGACACCTTAAATATCCCAGGAAAGAGAAAAATGGATAAAGAAGTTGTGGTCCTTATGTACAATGCAATATCACTCAGACATGAAATCAATATCATAAGGCTAGTAGAAGCAAGATGAGTGGACTTAGGTACGACGATTCTAAGTGAAATAAGTCACACAGAAAAAGACACTTATCATAAGCTATCACTTATAGAGGGAATGTAAAAACCGCTACACTTGAACTGAATTACAGAACAGAACAGAATCACACGTTTAGAAAACACACTATGGCTGTTTAACGGGAAAGGTGAGGTGGGGTGATGCATAAAACAAGGGTTTCAAATTCGCTCAGATACCATTCCATACACCCAATATGTAATAGACAAGACCTACTCCTTGCTCCGTGAACTGGACTCAACACCCCCTATTCACCGCACAAGAATATATGTGACTAGTAACAATCTTAAAACCTATGTATTGATATCTGTCTGGAAGTGAGTCAAGTGGGTGTAAATCCGCATAAACACAGCCGTGAAAAGCAGCTAAACCCCATTATAAAAATAAATTACTTTTAAAAACCCGTAAAATAAAGACAGTGAAAGAAAGAGAAATTCTTACAAAATTCGATCAGGGGCTGTGATGCAACCTGGATTGACCATATCTACACGCACAGCTGGATGAGACATATGGGTGGACAGTCTTGGGGCTGAAAGGTTGGGTTAGGTTGGGTGAGCAAACGCAGACCCTTTAAAGTAATACTGCGTGGTACCCATCGAATGGGTCCCAAGTCTCCAGGTTCAAGGGCATCTTCCTACATCGAAATCATGCATGAGAAACTCAGAAGATGGTACACCGTGTGATTTTGAAAGGTTTCTAAAACGCACCTCATTTCTCATCTCCTTGTGCTCGGGTTCGCCATTCCAGCTACTTTACTAGCTATCTCCCTACTTGGAGAATCAGCACCTTTAACCTCCTGTTCCCTACAGGTTGCAATTTGTCCTGAGGATGAACGGGAAGAGGGGCAACCAATGAGAGACTAGATCTAGCTGTTGGGACAGGCACAGGTCACTCTATTTTCCCATCAGGAAGAAGAATTAACCACAGGCTCAGCCTGCTGCCAGGAACCAGAATAGGGCCTGAGGCAATCCCGTGCTTTTGCGGCCAGCTCTCAAAAAAGACAGTTGAAAAATGGAGCTCAGGGACACTGCAATTCACAAACCCGCAGAGTTATAAGTGATAACTCTCATCCACAGATATATTGAGGGAAGGCAACGAAGAGGATTTGAAAGCAAGGCAGAATTGCAGGAAACAGATTTCAGGAGGTAGATTCGAATCGCCTGTAAAGCACATGAAAAGCGGCAAAACGTCGACAATGATGCCCTTGGCCAAGAAGGGTGTATGCGTTTTTTCCTGAATATATTCAGGAAAAAACGCATACGCCCTTTTTGGCCAACCAAGCAACCTGGAAAGGCAAATCAGCGCTACAAAGAAGTCTCGCTTCCCATGGGTCAAAAGGGCCATGCTGCAAAAAGTGTCAAAACCAGAAATGCAGGACAGGCCATGGAGAAATGGCAGCCTTGCTACGCTGATGGGCGGGATGTAAAATGCCAACAGCCACTCTGGAGAAGTGTACGGTGTGTCCTGAAACATCTAAAAAACACAGCTTAGTGAGCATAGGGCACGTCCACTCATGGGCATATAAATTGGGAACACTAAAAATCAGCAAGACACAGGCACCCCAAAGTTTAGGGCTGCTCTGTTGACAAGAACCTCCACTTCATGACACCTTAAATATCCCAGGAAAGAGAAAAATGGATAAAGAAGTTGTGGTCCTTATGTACAATGCAATATCACTCAGACATGAAATCAATGTCATAAGGCTAGTAGAAGCAAGATGAGTGGACTTAGGTACGACGATTCTAAGTGAAATAAGTCACACAGAAAAAGACACTTATCATAAGCTATCACTTATAAAGGGAATGTAAAAACCGCTACACTTGAACTGAATTACAAAACAGAACAGAGTCACACGTTCAGAAAACACACTATGGCTGCTTAACGGGAAAGGTGAGGTGGGGTGATGCATAAAAAAAGGGGTTCAAATTTGCTCAGATACCGTTCCATACACCCAATATGTAATAGACAAGACCTACTCCTTGCTCCGTGAACTGGACTCAACACCCCCTATTCACCGCACAAGAATATATGTGACTAGTAAGAATCTTAAAACCTATGTATTGATATCTGTCTGGAAGTGAGTCAAGTGGGTGTAAATCCGCATAAACACAGCCGTGAAAAGCAGCTAAACCCCATTATAAAAATAAATTACTTTTAAAAACCCGTAAAACAAAGACAGTGAAAGAGAGAGAAATTCTTACAAAATTCGTTCAGGGGCTGTGATGCCACCTGGATTGACCATATCTAGACCCACAGCTGGATGAGACATAAGGGTGGACACTCTTGGGGCTGAGAGGTTGGGTGAGCAAACGCAGACCCTTTAAAGTAATACTGCGTGATACCCATCCCATGGGTCCCAAATCTCCAGGTTCAAGGGCATCTTCCTACATCGAAAACATGCATGAGAAACTCAGAAGATGGTACACCGTGTGATTTTGAAAGGTTTCTAAAACACACCCCATTTCTCATCTCCTTGTGCTCGGGTTCGCCTTTCCAGCTACTTTACTAGCAATCAACTTACTTGGAGAATCAGCACCTTTAACCTCCTGTTCCCTACAGGTTGCAATTTGTCCTGAGGATGAACGGGAAGAGGGGCAACCAATGAGAGACTAGATCTAGGTGTTGGGACAGGCACAGGTCACTCTATTTTCCCATCAGGAAGAAGAATTAATCACAGGCTCAGCCTGCCGCCCAGAAGCACAATAGGGCCTGAGGCAATCCCGCGCTTTTGCGGCCAGCTCCCAAAAAGCGAGTTGAAAAATGGAGCTCAGGGACACTGCAATTCACAAACCCGCAGAGCTATAAATAATAACTCTCATCCACAGATATATTGAGGGAAGGCAACGAAGAGGATTTGAAAGCAAGGCAGAATTGCAGGAAACAGATTTCAGGAGGTAGATTCGAATCGCCATTAAAGCACATGAAAAGCGGCAAAACGTCGACAATGATGCCCTTGGCCAAGAAGGGCGTATGCATTTTTTCCTGAATATATTCAGGAAAAAACGCATACGCACTTTTTGGCCAACCAAGCAACCTGGAAAGGCAAATCAGCGCTACAAAGAAGTCTCGCTTCCCATCGGTCAAAAGGGCCATGCTGCAAAAAGTGTCAAAACCAGAAATGCAGGACAGGCCATGGAGAAATGGCAGCCTTGCTACGCTCATGGGCGGGATGTAAGTTGCCAACAGCCACTCTGGAGAAGTGTACGGTGTGTCCTGAAACATCGAAAAAACACAGCTTAGGGAGCATAGGGCACGTCCACTCATGGGCGTATAAATTGGGAAAACTAAAAATCAGCAAGACACAGGCACCCCAAAATTTAGGGCTGCTCTGTTGACAAGAATCTCCACTTCATGACACCTTAAATATCCCAGGAAAGAGAAAAATGGATAAAGAAGTTGTGGTCCTTATGTACAATGGAATATCACTCAGACATGAAATCAATGTCATAAGGCTAGTAGAAGCAAGATGAGTGGACTTAGGTACGACGATTCTAAGTGAAATAAGTCACACAGAAAAAGACACTTATCATAAGCTATCACTTATAGAGGGAATGTAAAAACCGCTACACTTGAACTGAATTACAGAACAGAACAGAATCACACGTTTAGAAAACACACTATGGCTGCTTAACGGGAAAGGTGAGGTGGGGTGATGCATAAAACAAGGGGTTCAAATTCGCTCAGATACCGTTCCATACACCCAATATGTAATAGACAAGACCTACTCCTTGCTCAGTGAACTGGACTCAACACGCCCTATTCACCGCACAAGAATATATGTGACTAGTAACAATCTTAAAACCTATGTATTGATATCTGTCTGGAAGTGAGTCAAGTGGGTGTAAATCCGCATAAACACAGCCGTGAAAAGCAGCTAAACCCCATTATAAAAATAAATTACTTTTAAAAAGCCGTAAAACAAAGACAGTGAAAAAGAGAGAAATTCTTACAAAATTCGTTCAGGGGCTGTGATGCAACCTGGATTGACCATATCTAGACCCACAGCTGGATGAGACATAAGGGTGGACACTCTTGGGGCTGAGAGGTTGGGTGAGGTTGGGTGAGCAAACGCAGACCCTTTAAAGTAATACTGCATGGTACCCAACCCATGGGTCCCAAATCTCCAGGTTCAAGGGCATCTTCCTACATCGAAAACTTGCATGAGGAACCCAGAAGAAGGTACACCGTGTGATTTTGAAAGGTTTCTAAAACGCACCTCATTTCTCATCTCCTTGTGCTCGGGTTCGCCATTCCAGCTACTTCACTAGCAATCTCCCTACTTGGAGAATCAGCACCTTTAACCTCCTGTTCTGTACAGGTTGCAATTTGTCCTGAGGATGAACGGGAAGAGGGGAAACCAATGAGAGAATAGATCTAGGTGTTGGGACAGGCACAGGTCACTCTATTTTCCCATCAGGAAGAAGAATTAACCACAGGCTCAGCCTGCCGCCGGGAACCAGAATAGGGCCTGAGGCAATCCCGTGCTTTTTCGGCCAGCTCCCAAAACAGACAGTTGAAAAATAGAGCTCAGGGGGACTGCCATTCACAAACCTGCTGAGTTATAAATGATAACTCTCGTCCACAAATATATTGAGGGAAGGCAACGAAGAGGATTTGAAAGCAAGGCAGAATTGCAGGAAACAGGTTTCAGGAGGTAGATTCGAATCGCCTTTAAAGCACATGAAAAGCGGCCAAACTTTGACAATGATGCCCTTGGCCAAAAAGGGCGTATGCGTTTTTTCCTGAATATATTCAGGAAAAAACGCATACGCCCTTTTTGGCCAACCAAGCAACCTGGAAAGGCAAATCAGTGCTACAAAGAAGTCTCGCTTCCCATCGGTCAAAAGGGTCATGCTGCAAAAAGTGTCAAAACCAGAAATGCAGGACAGGCCATGGAGAAATGGCAGCCTTGCTACGCTGATGGGCGGGATGTTAATTGCCAACAGCCACTCTGGAGAAGTGTACGGTGTGTCCTGAAACATCGAAAAAACACAGCTTAGGGAGCATAGGGCACGTCCACTCATGGGCGTATAAATTGGGAAAACTAAAAATCAGCAAGACACAGGCACCCCAAAGTTTAGGGCTGCTCTGTTGACAAGAATCTCCACTTCATGACACCTTAAATATCCCAGGAAAGAGAAAAATGGATAAAGAAGTTGTGGTCCTTATGTACAATGCAATATCACTCAGACATGAAATCAATGTCATAAGGCTAGTAGAAGCAAGATGAGTGGACTTAGGTACGACGATTCTAAGTGAAATAAGTCACACAGAAAAAGACACTTATCATAAGCTATCACTTATAGAGGGAATGTAAAAACCGCTACACTTGAACTGAATTACAGAACAGAACAGAATCACACGTTTAGAAAACACACTATGGCTGCTTAACGGGAAAGGTGAGGTGGGGTGATGCATAAAACAAGGGGTTCAAATTCGCTCAGATACCGTTCCATACACCCAATATGTAATAGACAAGACCTACTCCTTGCTCAGTGAACTGGACTCAACACCCCGTATTCACCACACAAGAATATATGTGACTAGTAACAATCTTAAAACCTATGTTTTGATATCTGTCTGGAAGTGAGTCAAGTGGGTGTAAAGCCGCATAAACACAGCCGTGAAAAGCAGCTAAACCCCATTATAAAAATAAATTACTTTTAAAAACCCGTAAAACAAAGACAGTGAAAGAGAGAGAAATTCTTACAAAATTCGTTCAGGGGCTGTGATGCAACCTGGATTGACCATATCTAGACCCACAGCTGGATGAGACATAAGGGTGGACACTCTTGGGGCTGAGAGGTTGGGTGAGGTTGGGTGAGCAAACGCAGACCCTTTAAAGTAATACTGCATGGTACCCAACCCATGGGTCCCAAATCTCCAGGTTCAAGGGCATCTTCCTACATCGAAAACTTGCATGAGGAACCCAGAAGAAGGTACACCGTGTGATTTTGAAAGGTTTCTAAAACGCACCTCATTTCTCATCTCCTTGTGCTCGGGTTCGCCATTCCAGCTACTTCACTAGCAATCTCCCTACTTGGAGAATCAGCACCTTTAACCTCCTGTTCTGTACAGGTTGCAATTTGTCCTGAGGATGAACGGGAAGAGGGGAAACCAATGAAAGAATAGATCTAGGTGTTGGGACAGGCACAGGTCACTCTATTTTCCCATCAGGAAGAAGAATTAACCACAGGCTCAGCCTGCCGCCGGGATCCAGAATAGGGCCTGAGGCAATCCCGTGCTTTTGCGGCCAGCTCCCAAAACAGACAGTTGAAAAATGGAGCTCAGGGGGACTGCCATTCACAAACCTGCTGAGTTATAAATGATAACTCTCGTCCACAAATATATTGAGGGAAGGCAACGAAGAGGATTTGAAAGCAAGGCAGAATTGCAGGAAACAGGTTTCAGGAGGTAGATTCGAATCGCCTTTAAAGCACATGAAAAGCGGCAAAACGTTGACAATGATGCCCTTGGCCAAAAAGGGCGTATGCGTTTTTTCCTGAATATATTCAGGAAAAAACGCATACGCCCTTTTTGGCCAACCAAGCAACCTGGAAAGGCAAATCAGCGCTACAAAGAAGTCTCGCTTCCTATGGGTCAAAAGGGCCATGCTGCAAAAAGTGTCAAAACCAGAAATGCAGGACAGGCCATGGAGAAATGGCAGCCTTGCTACGCTGATGGGCGGGATGTAAATAGCCAACAGCCACTCTGGAGAAGTGTACGGTGTGTCCTGAAACATCGAAAAAACACAGCTTAGTGAGCATAGGGCACGTCCACTCATGGGCGTATAAATTGGGAAAACTAAAAATCAGCAAGACACAGGCACCCCAAAGTTTGGGGCTGCTCTGTTGACAAGAACCTCCACTTCATGACACCTTAAATATCCCAGGAAAGAGAAAAATGGATAAAAAATTGTGCTCCTTATGGACAATGGAATATCACTCAGACATGAAATCAATGTCGTAAGGCTAGTAGAAGCAAGATGAGTGGACTTAGGTACGACGATTCTAAGTGAAATAAGTCACACAGAAAAAGACACTTATCATAAGCTATCACTTATAGAGGGAATGTAAAAACCGCTACACTTGAACTGAATTACAAAACAGAACAGAGTCACACGTTTAGAAAACACACTATGGCTGCTTAACGGGAAAGGTGAGGTGGGGTGATGCATAAAACAAGGGGTTCAAATTTGCTCAGATACCGTTCCATACACCCAATATGTAATAGACAAGACCTACTCCTTGCTCCGTGAACTGGACTCAACACCCCCTATTCACCGCACAAGAATATATGTGACTAGTAACAATCTTAAAACCTATGTATTGATATCTGTCTGGAAGTGAGTCAAGTGGGTGTAAATCCGCATAAACACAGCCGTGAAAAGCAGCTAAACCCCATTATAAAAATAAATTACTTTTAAAAAGCCGTAAAACAAAGACAGTGAAAGAGAGAGAAATTCTTACAAAATTCGTTCAGGGGCTGTGATGCCACCTGGATTGACCATATCTAGACCCACAGCTGGATGAGACATAAGGGTGGACACTCTTGGGGCTGAGAGGTTGGGTGAGCAAACGCAGACCCTTTAAAGTAATACTGCGTGATACCCATCCCATGGGTCCCAAATCTCCAGGTTCAAGGGCATCTTCCTACATCGAAAACATGCATGAGAAACTCAGAAGATGGTACACCGTGTGATTTTGAAAGGTTTCTAAAACACACCCCATTTCTCATCTCCTTGTGCTCGGGTTCGCCTTTCCAGCTACTTTACTAGCAATCAACTTACTTGGAGAATCAGCACCTTTAACCTCCTGTTCCCTACAGGTTGCAATTTGTCCTGAGGATGAACGGGAAGAGGGGCAACCAATGAGAGACTAGATCTAGGTGTTGGGACAGGCACAGGTCACTCTATTTTCCCATCAGGAAGAAGAATTAATCACAGGCTCAGCCTGCCGCCCAGAAGCACAATAGGGCCTGAGGCAATCCCGCGCTTTTGCGGCCAGCTCCCAAAAAAGCGAGTTGAAAAATGGAGCTCAGGGACACTGCAATTCACAAACCCGCAGAGTTATAAATGATAACTCTCATCCACAGATATATTGAGGGAAGGCAACGAAGAGGATTTGAAAGCAAGGCAGAATTGCAGGAAACAGATTTCAGGAGGTAGATTCGAATCGCCTGTAAAGCACATGAAAAGCGGCAAAACGTCGACAATGATGCCCTTGGCCAAGAAGAGCGTATGCGTTTTTTCCTGAATATATTCAGGAAAAAACGCATACGCCCTTTTTGGCCAACCAAGCAACCTGGAAAGGCAAATCAGCGCTACAAAGAAGTCTCGCTTCCCATGGGTCAAAAGGGCCATGCTGCAAATAGTGTCAAAACCAGAAATGCAGGACAGGCCATGGAGAAATGGCAGCCTTGCTACGCTGATGGGCGGGATGTAAATTGCCAACAGCCACTCTGGAGAAGTGTACGGTGTGTACTGAAACATCGAAAAAACACAGCTTAGTAAGCATAGGGCACGTCCACTCATGGGCGTATAAATTGGGAAAACTAAAAATCAGCAAGACACAGGCACCCCAAAGTTTGGGGCTGCTCTGTTGACAAGAACCTCCACTTCATGACACCTTAAATATCCCAGGAAAGAGAAAAATGGATAAAAAAGTTGTGGTCCTTATGTACAATGGAATATCACTCAGACATGAAATCAATGTCATAAGGCTAGTAGAAGCAAGATGAGTGGACTTAGGTATGACGATTCTAAGTGAAATAAGTCACACAGAAAAAGACACTTATCATAAGCTATCACTTATAAAGGGAATGTAAAAACCGCTACACTTGAACTGAATTAAAAAACAGAACAGAGTCACACGTTTAGAAAACACACTATGGCTGCTTAACGAGAAAGGTGAGGTGGGGTGATGCATAAAACAAGGGGTTCAAATTCGCTCAGATACCGTACCATACACCCAATATGTAATAGACAAGACCTACTCCTTGCTCCGTGAACTGGACTCAACACCCCCTATTCACCGCACAAGAATATATGTGACTAGTAACAATCTTAAAACCTATGTATTGATATCTGTCTGGAAGTGAGTCAAGTGGGTGTAAATCCGCATAAACACAGCCGTGAAAAGCAGCTAAACCCCATTATAAAAATAAATTACTTTTAAAAACCCGTAAAACAAAGACAGTGAAAGAGAGAGAAATTCTTACAAAATTCGTTCAGGGGCTGTGATGCCACCTGGATTGACCATATCTAGACCCACAGCTGGATGAGACATAAGGGTGGACACTCTTGGGGCTGAGAGGTTGGGTGAGCAAACGCAGACCCTTTAAAGTAATACTGCGTGATACCCATCCCATGGGTCCCAAATCTCCAGGTTCAAGGGCATCTTCCTACATCGAAAACATGCATGAGAAACTCAGAAGATGGTACACCGTGTGATTTTGAAAGGTTTCTAAAACACACCCCATTTCTCATCTCCTTGTGCTCGGGTTCGCCTTTCCAGCTACTTTACTAGCAATCAACTTACTTGGAGAATCAGCACCTTTAACCTCCTGTTCCCTACAGGTTGCAATTTGTCCTGAGGATGAACGGGAAGAGGGGCAACCAATGAGAGACTAGATCTAGGTGTTGGGACAGGCACAGGTCACTGTATTTTCCCATCAGGAAGAAGAATTAATCACAGGCTCAGCCTGCCGCCCAGAAGCACAATAGGGCCTGAGGCAATCCCGCGCTTTTGCGGCCAGCTCCCAAAAAAGCGAGTTGAAAAATGGAGCTCAGGGACACTGCAATTCACAAACCCGCAGAGTTATAAATGATAACTCTCATCCACAGATATATTGAGGGAAGGCAACGAAGAGGATTTGAAAGCAAGGCAGAATTGCAGGAAACAGATTTCAGGAGGTAGATTCGAATCGCCTGTAAAGCACATGAAAAGCGGCAAAACGTCGACAATGATGCCCTTGGCCAAGAAGGGCGTATGCGTTTTTTCCTGAATATATTCAGGAAAAAACGCATACGCCCTTTTTGGCCAACCAAGCAACCTGGAAAGGCAAATCAGCGCTACAAAGAAGTCTCGCTTCCCATCGGTCAAAAGGGCCATGCTGCAAAAAGTGTCAAAACCAGAAATGCAGGACAGGCCATGGAGAAATGGCAGCCTTGCTACGCTGATGAGCGGGATGTAAGTTGCCAACAGCCACTCTGGAGAAGTGTACGGTGTGTCCTGAAACATCGAAAAAACACAGCTTAGGGAGCATAGGGCACGTCCACTCATGGGCGTATAAATTGGGAAAACTAAAAATCAGCAAGACACAGGCACCCCAAAGTTTAGGGCTGCTCTGTTGACAAGAATCTCCACTTCATGACACCTTAAATATCCCAGGAAAGAGAAAAATGGATAAAGAAGTTGTGGTCCTTATGTACAATGGAATATCACTCAGACATGAAATCAATGTCATAAGGCTAGTAGAAGCAAGATGAGTGGACTTAGGTACGACGATTCTAAGTGAAATAAGTCACACAGAAAAAGACACTTATCATAAGCTATCACTTATAGAGGGAATGTAAAAACCGCTACACTTGAACTGAATTACAGAACAGAACAGAATCACACGTTTAGAAAACACACTATGGCTGCTTAACGGGAAAGGTGAGGTGGGGTGATGCATAAAACAAGGGGTTCAAATTCGCTCAGATACCGTTCCATACACCCAATATGTAATAGACAAGACCTACTCCTTGCTCAGTGAACTGGACTCAACACGCCCTATTCACCGCACAAGAATATATGTGACTAGTAACAATCTTAAAACCTATGTATTGATATCTGTCTGGAAGTGAGTCAAGTGGGTGTAAATCCGCATAAACACAGCCGTGAAAAGCAGCTAAACCCCATTATAAAAATAAATTACTTTTAAAAACCCGTAAAACAAAGACAGTGAAAGAGAGAGAAATTCTTACAAAATTCGTTCAGGGGCTGTGATGCAACCTGGATTGACCATATCTAGACCCACAGCTGGATGAGACATAAGGGTGGACACTCTTGGGGCTGAGACGTTGGGTGAGCTTGGGTGAGCAAACGCAGACCCTTTAAAGTAATACTGCATGGTACCCAACCCATGGGTCCGAAATCTCCAGGTTCAAGGGCATCTTCCTACATCGAAAACTTGCATGAGGAACCCAGAAGAAGGTACACCGTGTGATTTTGAAAGGTTTCTAAAACGCACCTCATTTCTCATCTCCTTGTGCTCGGGTTCGCCATTCCAGCTACTTCACTAGCAATCTCCCTACTTGGAGAATCAGCACCTTTAACCTCCTGTTCCCTACAGGTTGCAATTTGTCCTGAGGATGAACGGGAAGAGGGGCAACCAATGAGAGACTAGATCTAGGTGTTGGGACAGGCACAGGTCACCCTATTTTCCCATCAGGAAGAAGAATTAACCACAGGCTCAGCCTGCCGCCAGGATCCAGAATAGGGCCTGAGGCAATCCCGTGCTTTTGCGGCCAGCTCCCAAAACAGACAGTTGAAAAATGGAGCTCAGGGGGACTGCCATTCACAAACCTGCTGAGTTATAAATGATAACTCTCGTCCACAAATATATTGAGGGAAGGCAACGAAGAGGATTTGAAAGCAAGGCAGAATTGCAGGAAACAGGTTTCAGGAGGTAGATTCGAATCGCCTTTAAAGCACATGAAAAGCGGCAAAACGTTGACAATGATGCCCTTGGCCAAAAAGGGCGTATGCGTTTTTTCCTGAATATATTCAGGAAAAAACGCATACGCCCTTTTTGGCCAACCAAGCAACCTGGAAAGGCAAATCAGCGCTACAAAGAAGTCTCGCTTCCGATGGGTCAAAAGGGCCATGCTGCAAAAAGTGTCAAAACCAGAAATGCAGGACAGGCCATGGAGAAATGGCAGCCTTGCTACGCTGATGGGCGGGATGTAAATTGCCAACAGCCACTCTGGAGAAGTGTACGGTGTGTCCTGAAACATCGAAAAAACACAGCTTAGTGAGCATAGGGCACGTCCACTCATGGGCGTATAAATTGGGAAAACTAAAAATCAGCAAGACACAGGCACCCCAAAGTTTGGGGCTGCTCTGTTGACAAGAACCTCCACTTCATGACACCTTAAATATCCCAGGAAAGAGAAAAATGGATAAAAAATTGTGCTCCTTATGGACAATGGAATATCACTCAGACATGAAATCAATGTCGTAAGGCTAGTAGAAGCAAGATGAGTGGACTTAGGTACGACGATTCTAAGTGAAATAAGTCACACAGAAAAAGACACTTATCATAAGCTATCACTTATAGAGGGAATGTAAAAACCGCTACACTTGAACTGAATTACAAAACAGAACAGAGTCACACGTTTAGAAAACACACTATGGCTGCTTAACGGGAAAGGTGAGGTGGGGTGATGCATAAAACAAGGGGTTCAAATTCGCTCAGATACCGTTCCATACACCCAATATGTAATAGACAAGACCTACTCCTTGCTCCGTGAACTGGACTCAACACCCCCTATTCACCGCACAAGAATATATGTGACTAGTAACAATCTTAAAACCTATGTATTGATATCTGTCTGGAAGTGAGTCAAGTGGGTGTAAATCCGCATAAACACAGCCGTGAAAAGCAGCTAAACCCCATTATAAAAATAAATTACTTTTAAAAACCCGTAAAACAAAGACAGTGAAAGAGAGAGAAATTCTTACAAAATTCGTTCAGGGGCTGTGATGCCACCTGGATTGACCATATCTAGACCCACAGCTGGATGAGACATAAGGGTGGACACTCTTGGGGCTGAGAGGTTGGGTGAGCAAACGCAGACCCTTTAAAGTAATACTGCGTGATACCCATCCCATGGGTCCCAAATCTCCAGGTTCAAGGGCATCTTCCTACATCGAAAACATGCATGAGAAACTCAGAAGATGGTACACCGTGTGATTTTGAAAGGTTTCTAAAACACACCCCATTTCTCATCTCCTTGTGCTCGGGTTCGCCTTTCCAGCTACTTTACTAGCAATCAACTTACTTGGAGAATCAGCACCTTTAACCTCCTGTTCCCTACAGGTTGCAATTTGTCCTGAGGATGAACGGGAAGAGGGGCAACCAATGAGAGACTAGATCTAGGTGTTGGGACAGGCACAGGTCACTGTATTTTCCCATCAGGAAGAAGAATTAATCACAGGCTCAGCCTGCCGCCCAGAAGCACAATAGGGCCTGAGGCAATCCCGCGCTTTTGCGGCCAGCTCCCAAAAAAGCGAGTTGAAAAATGGAGCTCAGGGACACTGCAATTCACAAACCCGCAGAGTTATAAATGATAACTCTCATCCACAGATATATTGAGGGAAGGCAACGAAGAGGATTTGAAAGCAAGGCAGAATTGCAGGAAACAGATTTCAGGAGGTAGATTCGAATCGCCTGTAAAGCACATGAAAAGCGGCAAAACGTCGACAATGATGCCCTTGGCCAAGAAGGGCGTATGCGTTTTTTCCTGAATATATTCAGGAAAAAACGCATACGCCCTTTTTGGCCAACCAAGCAACCTGGAAAGGCAAATCAGCGCTACAAAGAAGTCTCGCTTCCCATCGGTCAAAAGGGCCATGCTGCAAAAAGTGTCAAAACCAGAAATGCAGGACAGGCCATGGAGAAATGGCAGCCTTGCTACGCTGATGAGCGGGATGTAAGTTGCCAACAGCCACTCTGGAGAAGTGTACGGTGTGTCCTGAAACATCGAAAAAACACAGCTTAGGGAGCATAGGGCACGTCCACTCATGGGCGTATAAATTGGGAAAACTAAAAATCAGCAAGACACAGGCACCCCAAAGTTTAGGGCTGCTCTGTTGACAAGAATCTCCACTTCATGACACCTTAAATATCCCAGGAAAGAGAAAAATGGATAAAGAAGTTGTGGTCCTTATGTACAATGGAATATCACTCAGACATGAAATCAATGTCATAAGGCTAGTAGAAGCAAGATGAGTGGACTTAGGTACGACGATTCTAAGTGAAATAAGTCACACAGAAAAAGACACTTATCATAAGCTATCACTTATAGAGGGAATGTAAAAACCGCTACACTTGAACTGAATTACAGAACAGAACAGAATCACACGTTTAGAAAACACACTATGGCTGCTTAACGGGAAAGGTGAGGTGGGGTGATGCATAAAACAAGGGGTTCAAATTCGCTCAGATACCGTTCCATACACCCAATATGTAATAGACAAGACCTACTCCTTGCTCAGTGAACTGGACTCAACACGCCCTATTCACCGCACAAGAATATATGTGACTAGTAACAATCTTAAAACCTATGTATTGATATCTGTCTGGAAGTGAGTCAAGTGGGTGTAAATCCGCATAAACACAGCCGTGAAAAGCAGCTAAACCCCATTATAAAAATAAATTACTTTTAAAAACCCGTAAAACAAAGACAGTGAAAGAGAGAGAAATTCTTACAAAATTCGTTCAGGGGCTGTGATGCAACCTGGATTGACCATATCTAGACCCACAGCTGGATGAGACATAAGGGTGGACACTCTTGGGGCTGAGACGTTGGGTGAGCTTGGGTGAGCAAACGCAGACCCTTTAAAGTAATACTGCATGGTACCCAACCCATGGGTCCGAAATCTCCAGGTTCAAGGGCATCTTCCTACATCGAAAACTTGCATGAGGAACCCAGAAGAAGGTACACCGTGTGATTTTGAAAGGTTTCTAAAACGCACCTCATTTCTCATCTCCTTGTGCTCGGGTTCGCCATTCCAGCTACTTCACTAGCAATCTCCCTACTTGGAGAATCAGCACCTTTAACCTCCTGTTCCCTACAGGTTGCAATTTGTCCTGAGGATGAACGGGAAGAGGGGCAACCAATGAGAGACTAGATCTAGGTGTTGGGACAGGCACAGGTCACTCTATTTTCCCATCAGGAAGAAGAATTAACCACAGGCTCAGCCTGCCGCCGGGATCCAGAATAGGGCCTGAGGCAATCCCGTGCTTTTGCGGCCAGCTCCCAAAACAGACAGTTGAAAAATGGAGCTCAGGGGGACTGCCATTCACAAACCTGCTGAGTTATAAATGATAACTCTCGTCCACAAATATATTGAGGGAAGGCAACGAAGAGGATTTGAAAGCAAGGCAGAATTGCAGGAAACAGGTTTCAGGAGGTAGATTCGAATCGCCTTTAAAGCACATGAAAAGCGGCAAAACGTTGACAATGATGCCCTTGGCCAAAAAGGGCGTATGCGTTTTTTCCTGAATATATTCAGGAAAAAACGCATACGCCCTTTTTGGCCAACCAAGCAACCTGGAAAGGCAAATCAGCGCTACAAAGAAGTCTCGCTTCCTATGGGTCAAAAGGGCCATGCTGCAAAAAGTGTCAAAACCAGAAATGCAGGACAGGCCATGGAGAAATGGCAGCCTTGCTACGCTGATGGGCGGGATGTAAATTGCCAACAGCCACTCTGGAGAAGTGTACGGTGTGTCCTGAAACATCGAAAAAACACAGCTTAGTGAGCATAGGGCACGTCCACTCATGGGCGTATAAATTGGGAAAACTAAAAATCAGCAAGACACAGGCACCCCAAAGTTTGGGGCTGCTCTGTTGACAAGAACCTCCACTTCATGACACCTTAAATATCCCAGGAAAGAGAAAAATGGATAAAAAATTGTGCTCCTTATGGACAATGGAATATCACTCAGACATGAAATCAATGTCGTAAGGCTAGTAGAAGCAAGATGAGTGGACTTAGGTACGACGATTCTAAGTGAAATAAGTCACACAGAAAAAGACACTTATCATAAGCTATCACTTATAGAGGGAATGTAAAAACCGCTACACTTGAACTGAATTACAAAACAGAACAGAGTCACACGTTTAGAAAACACACTATGGCTGCTTAACGGGAAAGGTGAGGTGGGGTGATGCATAAAACAAGGGGTTCAAATTTGCTCAGATACCGTTCCATACACCCAATAAGTAATAGACAAGACCTACTCCTTGCTCCGTGAACTGGACTCAACACCCCCTATTCACCGCACAAGAATATATGTGACTAGTAACAATCTTAAAACCTATGTATTGATATCTGTCTGGAAGTGAGTCAAGTGGGTGTAAATCCGCATAAACACAGCCGTGAAAAGCAGCTAAACCCCATTATAAAAATAAATTACTTTTAAAAAGCCGTAAAACAAAGACAGTGAAAGAGAGAGAAATTCTTACAAAATTCGTTCAGGGGCTGTGATGCCACCTGGATTGACCATATCTAGACCCACAGCTGGATGAGACATAAGGGTGGACACTCTTGGGGCTGAGAGGTTGGGTGAGCAAACGCAGACCCTTTAAAGTAATACTGCGTGATACCCATCCCATGGGTCCCAAATCTCCAGGTTCAAGGGCATCTTCCTACATCGAAAACATGCATGAGAAACTCAGAAGATGGTACACCGTGTGATTTTGAAAGGTTTCTAAAACACACCCCATTTCTCATCTCCTTGTGCTCGGGTTCGCCTTTCCAGCTACTTTACTAGCAATCAACTTACTTGGAGAATCAGCACCTTTAACCTCCTGTTCCCTACAGGTTGCAATTTGTCCTGAGGATGAACGGGAAGAGGGGCAACCAATGAGAGACTAGATCTAGGTGTTGGGACAGGCACAGGTCACTCTATTTTCCCATCAGGAAGAAGAATTAATCACAGGCTCAGCCTGCCGCCCAGAAGCACAATAGGGCCTGAGGCAATCCCGCGCTTTTGCGGCCAGCTCCCAAAAAAGCGAGTTGAAAAATGGAGCTCAGGGACACTGCAATTCACAAACCCGCAGAGTTATAAATGATAACTCTCATCCACAGATATATTGAGGGAAGGCAACGAAGAGGATTTGAAAGCAAGGCAGAATTGCAGGAAACAGATTTCAGGAGGTAGATTCGAATCGCCTGTAAAGCACATGAAAAGCGGCAAAACGTCGACAATGATGCCCTTGGCCAAGAAGAGCGTATGCGTTTTTTCCTGAATATATTCAGGAAAAAACGCATACGCCCTTTTTGGCCAACCAAGCAACCTGGAAAGGCAAATCAGCGCTACAAAGAAGTCTCGCTTTCTATGGGTCAAAAGGGCCATGCTGCAAATAGTGTCAAAACCAGAAATGCAGGACAGGCCATGGAGAAATGGCAGCCTTGCTACGCTGATGGGCGGGATGTAAATTGCCAACAGCCACTCTGGAGAAGTGTACGGTGTGTACTGAAACATCGAAAAAACACAGCTTAGTAAGCATAGGGCACGTCCACTCATGGGCGTATAAATTGGGAAAACTAAAAATCAGCAAGACACAGGCACCCCAAAGTTTGGGGCTGCTCTGTTGACAAGAACCTCCACTTCATGACACCTTAAATATCCCAGGAAAGAGAAAAATGGATAAAAAAGTTGTGGTCCTTATGTACAATGGAATATCACTCAGACATGAAATCAATGTCATAAGGCTAGTAGAAGCAAGATGAGTGGACTTAGGTATGACGATTCTAAGTGAAATAAGTCACACAGAAAAAGACACTTATCATAAGCTATCACTTATAGAGGGAATGTAAAAACCGCTACACTTGAACTGAATTAAAAAACAGAACAGAGTCACACGTTTAGAAAACACACTATGGCTGCTTAACGGGAAAGGTGAGGTGGGGTGATGCATAAAACAAGGGGTTCAAATTCGCTCAGATACCGTTCCATACACCCAATATGTAATAGACAAGACCTACTCCTTGCTCCGTGAACTGGACTCAACACCCCCTATTCACCGCACAAGAATATATGTGACTAGTAACAATCTTAAAACCTATGTATTGATATCTGTCTGGAAGTGAGTCAAGTGGGTGTAAATCCGCATAAACACAGCCGTGAAAAGCAGCTAAACCCCATTATAAAAATAAATTACTTTTAAAAAGCCGTAAAACAAAGACAGTGAAAGAGAGAGAAATTCTTACAAAATTCGTTCAGGGGCTGTGATGCCACCTGGATTGACCATATCTAGACCCACAGCTGGATGAGACATAAGGGTGGACACTCTTGGGGCTGAGAGGTTGGGTGAGCAAACGCAGACCCTTTAAAGTAATACTGCGTGATACCCATCCCATGGGTCCCAAATCTCCAGGTTCAAGGGCATCTTCCTACATCGAAAACATGCATGAGAAACTCAGAAGATGGTACACCGTGTGATTTTGAAAGGTTTCTAAAACACACCCCATTTCTCATCTCCTTGTGCTCGGGTTCGCCTTTCCAGCTACTTTACTAGCAATCAACTTACTTGGAGAATCAGCACCTTTAACCTCCTGTTCCCTACAGGTTGCAATTTGTCCTGAGGATGAACGGGAAGAGGGGCAACCAATGAGAGACTAGATCTAGGTGTTGGGACAGGCACAGGTCACTGTATTTTCCCATCAGGAAGAAGAATTAATCACAGGCTCAGCCTGCCGCCCAGAAGCACAATAGGGCCTGAGGCAATCCCGCGCTTTTGCGGCCAGCTCCCAAAAAAGCGAGTTGAAAAATGGAGCTCAGGGACACTGCAATTCACAAACCCGCAGAGTTATAAATGATAACTCTCATCCACAGATATATTGAGGGAAGGCAACGAAGAGGATTTGAAAGCAAGGCAGAATTGCAGGAAACAGATTTCAGGAGGTAGATTCGAATCGCCTGTAAAGCACATGAAAAGCGGCAAAACGTCGACAATGATGCCCTTGGCCAAGAAGGGCGTATGCGTTTTTTCCTGAATATATTCAGGAAAAAACGCATACGCCCTTTTTGGCCAACCAAGCAACCTGGAAAGGCAAATCAGCGCTACAAAGAAGTCTCGCTTCCCATCGTTCAAAAGGGCCATGCTGCAAAAAGTGTCAAAACCAGAAATGCAGGACAGGCCATGGAGAAATGGCAGCCTTGCTACGCTGATGAGCGGGATGTAAGTTGCCAACAGCCACTCTGGAGAAGTGTACGGTGTGTCCTGAAACATCGAAAAAACACAGCTTAGGGAGCATAGGGCACGTCCACTCATGGGCGTATAAATTGGGAAAACTAAAAATCAGCAAGACACAGGCACCCCAAAGTTTAGGGCTGCTCTGTTGACAAGAATCTCCACTTCATGACACCTTAAATATCCCAGGAAAGAGAAAAATGGATAAAAAAGTTGTGGTCCTTATGTACAATGGAATATCACTCAGACATGAAATCAATGTCATAAGGCTAGTAGAAGCAAGATGAGTGGACTTAGGTATGACGATTCTAAGTGAAATAAGTCACACAGAAAAAGACACTTATCATAAGCTATCACTTATAGAGGGAATGTAAAAACCGCTACACTTGAACTGAATTACAAAACAGAACAGAGTCACACGTTTAGAAAACACACTATGGCTGCTTAACGGGAAAGGTGAGGTGGGGTGATGCATAAAACAAGGGGTTCAAATTCGCTCAGATACCGTTCCATACACCCAATATGTAATAGACAAGACCTACTCCTTGCTCAGTGAACTGGACTCAACACGCCCTATTCACCGCACAAGAATATATGTGACTAGTAACAATCTTAAAACCTATGTATTGATATCTGTCTGGAAGTGAGTCAAGTGGGTGTAAAGCCGCATAAACACAGCCGTGAAAAGCAGCTAAACCCCATTATAAAAATAAATTACTTTTAAAAACCCGTAAAACAAAGACAGTGAAAGAGAGAGAAATTCTTACAAAATTCGTTCAGGGGCTGTGATGCAACCTGGATTGACCATATCTAGACCCACAGCTGGATGAGACATAAGGGTGGACACTCTTGGGGCTGAGACGTTGGGTGAGGTTGGGTGAGCAAACGCAGACCCTTTAAAGTAATACTGCATGGTACCCAACCCATGGGTCCGAAATCTCCAGGTTCAAGGGCATCTTCCTACATCGAAAACTTGCATGAGGAACCCAGAAGAAGGTACACCGTGTGATTTTGAAAGGTTTCTAAAACGCACCTCATTTCTCATCTCCTTGTGCTCGGGTTCGCCATTCCAGCTACTTCACTAGCAATCTCCCTACTTGGAGAATCAGCACCTTTAACCTCCTGTTCTGTACAGGTTGCAATTTGTCCTGAGGATGAACGGGAAGAGGGGAAACCAATGAGAGAATAGATCTAGGTGTTGGGACAGGCACAGGTCACTCTATTTTCCCATCAGGAAGAAGAATTAACCACAGGCTCAGCCTGCCGCCGGGAACCAGAATAGGGCCTGAGGCAATCCCGTGCTTTTGCGGCCAGCTCCCAAAAAAGACAGTTGAAAAATGGAGCTCAGGGGGACTGCCATTCACAAACCTGCTGAGTTATAAATGATAACTCTCGTCCACAAATATATTGAAGGAAGGCAACGAAGAGGATTTGAAAGCAAGGCAGAATTGCAGGAAACAGGTTTCAGGAGGTAGATTCGAATCGCCTTTAAAGCACATGAAAAGCGGCAAAACGTTGACAATGATGCCCTTGGCCAAAAATGGCGTATGCGTTTTTTCCTGAATATATTCAGGAAAAAACGCATACGCCCTTTTTGGCCAACCAAGCAACCTGGAAAGGCAAATCAGCGCTACAAAGAAGTCTCGCTTCCTATGGGTCAAAAGGGCCATGCTGCAAAAAGTGTCAAAACCAGAAATGCAGGACAGGCCATGGAGAAATGGCAGCCTTGCTACGCTGATGGGCGGGATGTAAATTGCCAACAGCCACTCTGGAGAAGTGTACGGTGTGTCCTGAAACATCGAAAAAACACAGCTTAGTGAGCATAGGGCACGTCCACTCATGGGCGTATAAATTGGGAAAACTAAAAATCAGCAAGACACAGGCACCCCAAAGTTTGGGGCTGCTCTGTTGACAAGAACCTCCACTTCATGACACCTTAAATATCCCAGGAAAGAGAAAAATGGATAAAAAATTGTGCTCCTTATGGACAATGGAATATCACTCAGACATGAAATCAATGTCGTAAGGCTAGTAGAAGCAAGATGAGTGGACTTAGGTACGACGATTCTAAGTGAAATAAGTCACACAGAAAAAGACACTTATCATAAGCTATCACTTATAGAGGGAATGTAAAAACCGCTACACTTGAACTGAATTACAAAACAGAACAGAGTCACACGTTTAGAAAACACACTATGGCTGCTTAACGGGAAAGGTGAGGTGGGGTGATGC
Source organism: Eschrichtius robustus (assembly GCF_028021215.1). Lineage (NCBI taxonomy): Eukaryota > Metazoa > Chordata > Mammalia > Artiodactyla > Eschrichtiidae > Eschrichtius > Eschrichtius robustus. The sequence continues at coordinate 1,017,890 of NW_027175172.1, forward strand.
ATAAAACAAGGGGTTCAAATTTGCTCAGATACCGTTCCATACACCCAATATGTAATAGACAAGACCTACTCCTTGCTCCGTGAACTGGACTCAACACCCCCTATTCACCGCACAAGAATATATGTGACTAGTAACAATCTTAAAACCTATGTATTGATATCTGTCTGGAAGTGAGTCAAGTGGGTGTAAATCCGCATAAACACAGCCATGAAAAGCAGCTAAACCCCATTATAAAAATAAATTACTTTTAAAAAGCCGTAAAACAAAGACAGTGAAAGAGAGAGAAATTCTTACAAAATTCGTTCAGGGGCTGTGATGCCACCTGGATTGACCATATCTAGACCCACAGCTGGATGAGACATAAGGGTGGACACTCTTGGGGCTGAGAGGTTGGGTGAGCAAACGCAGACCCTTTAAAGTAATACTGCGTGATACCCATCCCATGGGTCCCAAATCTCCAGGTTCAAGGGCATCTTCCTACATCGAAAACATGCATGAGAAACTCAGAAGATGGTACACCGTGTGATTTTGAAAGGTTTCTAAAACACACCCCATTTCTCATCTCCTTGTGCTCGGGTTCGCCTTTCCAGCTACTTTACTAGCAATCAACTTACTTGGAGAATCAGCACCTTTAACCTCCTGTTCCCTACAGGTTGCAATTTGTCCTGAGGATGAACGGGAAGAGGGGCAACCAATGAGAGACTAGATCTAGGTGTTGGGACAGGCACAGGTCACTCTATTTTCCCATCAGGAAGAAGAATTAATCACAGGCTCAGCCTGCCGCCCAGAAGCACAATAGGGCCTGAGGCAATCCCGCGCTTTTGCGGCCAGCTCCCAAAAAAGCGAGTTGAAAAATGGAGCTCAGGGACACTGCAATTCACAAACCCGCAGAGTTATAAATGATAACTCTCATCCACAGATATATTGAGGGAAGGCAACGAAGAGGATTTGAAAGCAAGGCAGAATTGCAGGAAACAGATTTCAGGAGGTAGATTCGAATCGCCTGTAAAGCACATGAAAAGCGGCAAAACGTCGACAATGATGCCCTTGGCCAAGAAGAGCGTATGCGTTTTTTCCTGAATATATTCAGGAAAAAACGCATACGCCCTTTTTGGCCAACCAAGCAACCTGGAAAGGCAAATCAGCGCTACAAAGAAGTCTCGCTTTCTATGGGTCAAAAGGGCCATGCTGCAAATAGTGTCAAAACCAGAAATGCAGGACAGGCCATGGAGAAATGGCAGCCTTGCTACGCTGATGGGCGGGATGTAAATTGCCAACAGCCACTCTGGAGAAGTGTACGGTGTGTACTGAAACATCGAAAAAACACAGCTTAGTAAGCATAGGGCACGTCCACTCATGGGCGTATAAATTGGGAAAACTAAAAATCAGCAAGACACAGGCACCCCAAAGTTTGGGGCTGCTCTGTTGACAAGAACCTCCACTTCATGACACCTTAAATATCCCAGGAAAGAGAAAAATGGATAAAAAAGTTGTGGTCCTTATGTACAATGGAATATCACTCAGACATGAAATCAATGTCATAAGGCTAGTAGAAGCAAGATGAGTGGACTTAGGTATGACGATTCTAAGTGAAATAAGTCACACAGAAAAAGACACTTATCATAAGCTATCACTTATAGAGGGAATGTAAAAACCGCTACACTTGAACTGAATTAAAAAACAGAACAGAGTCACACGTTTAGAAAACACACTATGGCTGCTTAACGGGAAAGGTGAGGTGGGGTGATGCATAAAACAAGGGGTTCAAATTCGCTCAGATACCGTTCCATACACCCAATATGTAATAGACAAGACCTACTCCTTGCTCCGTGAACTGGACTCAACACCCCCTATTCACCGCACAAGAATATATGTGACTAGTAACAATCTTAAAACCTATGTATTGATATCTGTCTGGAAGTGAGTCAAGTGGGTGTAAATCCGCATAAACACAGCCGTGAAAAGCAGCTAAACCCCATTATAAAAATAAATTACTTTTAAAAAGCCGTAAAACAAAGACAGTGAAAGAGAGAGAAATTCTTACAAAATTCGTTCAGGGGCTGTGATGCCACCTGGATTGACCATATCTAGACCCACAGCTGGATGAGACATAAGGGTGGACACTCTTGGGGCTGAGAGGTTGGGTGAGCAAACGCAGACCCTTTAAAGTAATACTGCGTGATACCCATCCCATGGGTCCCAAATCTCCAGGTTCAAGGGCATCTTCCTACATCGAAAACATGCATGAGAAACTCAGAAGATGGTACACCGTGTGATTTTGAAAGGTTTCTAAAACACACCCCATTTCTCATCTCCTTGTGCTCGGGTTCGCCTTTCCAGCTACTTTACTAGCAATCAACTTACTTGGAGAATCAGCACCTTTAACCTCCTGTTCCCTACAGGTTGCAATTTGTCCTGAGGATGAACGGGAAGAGGGGCAACCAATGAGAGACTAGATCTAGGTGTTGGGACAGGCACAGGTCACTGTATTTTCCCATCAGGAAGAAGAATTAATCACAGGCTCAGCCTGCCGCCCAGAAGCACAATAGGGCCTGAGGCAATCCCGCGCTTTTGCGGCCAGCTCCCAAAAAAGCGAGTTGAAAAATGGAGCTCAGGGACACTGCAATTCACAAACCCGAAGAGTTATAAATGATAACTCTCATCCACAGATATATTGAGGGAAGGCAACGAAGAGGATTTGAAAGCAAGGCAGAATTGCAGGAAACAGATTTCAGGAGGTAGATTCGAATCGCCTGTAAAGCACATGAAAAGCGGCAAAACGTCGACAATGATGCCCTTGGCCAAGAAGGGCGTATGCGTTTTTTCCTGAATATATTCAGGAAAAAACGCATACGCCCTTTTTGGCCAACCAAGCAACCTGGAAAGGCAAATCAGCGCTACAAAGAAGTCTCGCTTCCCATCGGTCAAAAGGGCCATGCTGCAAAAAGTGTCAAAACCAGAAATGCAGGACAGGCCATGGAGAAATGGCAGCCTTGCTACGCTGATGAGCGGGATGTAAGTTGCCAACAGCCACTCTGGAGAAGTGTACGGTGTGTCCTGAAACATCGAAAAAACACAGCTTAGGGAGCATAGGGCACGTCCACTCATGGGCGTATAAATTGGGAAAACTAAAAATCAGCAAGACACAGGCACCCCAAAGTTTAGGGCTGCTCTGTTGACAAGAATCTCCACTTCATGACACCTTAAATATCCCAGGAAAGAGAAAAATGGATAAAGAAGTTGTGGTCCTTATGTACAATGGAATATCACTCAGACATGAAATCAATGTCATAAGGCTAGTAGAAGCAAGATGAGTGGACTTAGGTACGACGATTCTAAGTGAAATAAGTCACACAGAAAAAGACACTTATCATAAGCTATCACTTATAGAGGGAATGTAAAAACCGCTACACTTGAACTGAATTACAGAACAGAACAGAATCACACGTTTAGAAAACACACTATGGCTGCTTAACGGGAAAGGTGAGGTGGGGTGATGCATAAAACAAGGGGTTCAAATTCGCTCAGATACCGTTCCATACACCCAATATGTAATAGACAAGACCTATTCCTTGCTCAGTGAACTGGACTCAACACGCCCTATTCACCGCACAAGAATATATGTGACTAGTAACAATCTTAAAACCTATGTATTGATATCTGTCTGGAAGTGAGCCAAGTGGGTGTAAAGCCGCATAAACACAGCCGTGAAAAGCAGCTAAACCCCATTATAAAAATAAATTACTTTTAAAAACCCGTAAAACAAAGACAGTGAAAGAGAGAGAAATTCTTACAAAATTCGTTCAGGGGCTGTGATGCAACCTGGATTGACCATATCTAGACCCACAGCTGGATGAGACATAAGGGTGGACACTCTTGGGGCTGAGACGTTGGGTGAGGTTGGGTGAGCAAACGCAGACCCTTTAAAGTAATACTGCATGGTACCCAACCCATGGGTCCGAAATCTCCAGGTTCAAGGGCATCTTCCTACATCGAAAACTTGCATGAGGAACCCAGAAGAAGGTACACCGTGTGATTTTGAAAGGTTTCTAAAACGCACCTCATTTCTCATCTCCTTGTGCTCGGGTTCGCCATTCCAGCTACTTCACTAGCAATCTCCCTACTTGGAGAATCAGCACCTTTAACCTCCTGTTCTGTACAGGTTGCAATTTGTCCTGAGGATGAACGGGAAGAGGGGATACCAATGAGAGAATAGATCTAGGTGTTGGGACAGGCACAGGTCACTCTATTTTCCCATCAGGAAGAAGAATTAACCACAGGCTCAGCCTGCCGCCGGGAACCAGAATAGGGCCTGAGGCAATCCCGTGCTTTTGCGGCCAGCTCCCAAAAAAGACAGTTGAAAAATGGAGCTCAGGGGGACTGCCATTCACAAACCTGCTGAGTTATAAATGATAACTCTCGTCCACAAATATATTGAAGGAAGGCAACGAAGAGGATTTGAAAGCAAGGCAGAATTGCAGGAAACAGGTTTCAGGAGGTAGATTCGAATCGCCTTTAAAGCACATGAAAAGCGGCAAAACGTTGACAATGATGCCCTTGGCCAAAAATGGCGTATGCGTTTTTTCCTGAATATATTCAGGAAAAAACGCATACGCCCTTTTTGGCCAACCAAGCAACCTGGAAAGGCAAATCAGCGCTACAAAGAAGTCTCGCTTCCTATGGGTCAAAAGGGCCATGCTGCAAAAAGTGTCAAAACCAGAAATGCAGGACAGGCCATGGAGAAATGGCAGCCTTGCTACGCTGATGGGCGGGATGTAAATTGCCAACAGCCACTCTGGAGAACTGTACGGTGTGTCCTGAAACATCGAAAAAACACAGCTTAGTGAGCATAGGGCACGTCCACTCATGGGCGTATAAATTGGGAAAACTAAAAATCAGCAAGACACAGGCACCCCAAAGTTTGGGGCTGCTCTGTTGACAAGAACCTCCACTTCATGACACCTTAAATATCCCAGGAAAGAGAAAAATGGATAAAAATTGTGGTCCTTATGGACAATGGAATATCACTCAGACATGAAATCAATGTCATAGGGCTAGTAGAAGCAAGATGAGTGGACTTAGGTACGACGATTCTAAGTGAAATAAGTCACACAGAAAAAGACACTTATCATAAGCTATCACTTATAGAGGGAATGTAAAAACCGCTACACTTGAACTGAATTACAAAACAGAACAGAGTCACACGTTTAGAAAACACACTATGGCTGCTTAACGGGAAAGGTGAGGTGGGGTGATGCATAAAACAAGGGGTTCAAATTTGCTCAGATACCGTTCCATACACCCAATATGTAATAGACAAGACCTACTCCTTGCTCCGTGAACTGGACTCAACACCCCCTATTCACCGCACAAGAATATATGTGACTAGTAACAATCTTAAAACCTATGTATTGATATCTGTCTGGAAGTGAGTCAAGTGGGTGTAAATCCGCATAAACACAGCCGTGAAAAGCAGCTAAACCCCATTATAAAAATAAATTACTTTTAAAAACCCGTAAAACAAAGACAGTGAAAGAGAGAGAAATTCTTACAAAATTCGTTCAGGGGCTGTGATGCCACCTGGATTGACCATATCTAGACCCACAGCTGGATGAGACATAAGGGTGGACACTCTTGGGGCTGAGAGGTTGGGTGAGCAAACGCAGACCCTTTAAAGTAATACTGCGTGATACCCATCCCATGGGTCCCAAATCTCCAGGTTCAAGGGCATCTTCCTACATCGAAAACATGCATGAGAAACTCAGAAGATGGTACACCGTGTGATTTTGAAAGGTTTCTAAAACACACCCCATTTCTCATCTCCTTGTGCTCGGGTTCGCCTTTCCAGCTACTTTACTAGCAATCAACTTACTTGGAGAATCAGCACCTTTAACCTCCTGTTCCCTACAGGTTGCAATTTGTCCTGAGGATGAACGGGAAGAGGGGCAACCAATGAGAGACTAGATATAGGTGTTGGGACAGGCACAGGTCACTCTATTTTCCCATCAGGAAGAAGAATTAATCACAGGCTCAGCCTGCCGCCCAGAAGCACAATAGGGCCTGAGGCAATCCCGCGCTTTTGCGGCCAGCTCCCAAAAAAGCGAGTTGAAAAATGGAGCTCAGGGACACTGCAATTCACAAACCCGCAGAGTTATAAATGATAACTCTCATCCACAGATATATTGAGGGAAGGCAACGAAGAGGATTTGAAAGCAAGGCAGAATTGCAGGAAACAGATTTCAGGAGGTAGATTCGAATCGCCTGTAAAGCACATGAAAAGCGGCAAAACGTCGACAATGATGCCCTTGGCCAAGAAGGGCGTATGCGTTTTTTCCTGAATATATTCAGGAAAAAACGCATACGCCCTTTTTGGCCAACCAAGCAACCTGGAAAGGCAAATCAGCGCTACAAAGAAGTCTCGCTTCCCATGGGTCAAAAGGGCCATGCTGCAAATAGTGTCAAAACCAGAAATGCAGGACAGGCCATGGAGAAATGGCAGCCTTGCTACGCTGATGGGCGGGATGTAAATTGCCAACAGCCACTCTGGAGAAGTGTACGGTGTGTCCTGAAACATCGAAAAAACACAGCTTAGTGAGCATAGGGCACGTCCACTCATGGGCGTATAAATTGGGAAAACTAAAAATCAGCAAGACACAGGCACCCCAAAGTTTGGGGCTGCTCTGTTGACAAGAACCTCCACTTCATGACACCTTAAATATCCCAGGAAAGAGAAAAATGGATAAAAAAGTTGTGGTCCTTATGTACAATGGAATATCACTCAGACATGAAAACAATGTCATAAGGCTAGTAGAAGCAAGATGAGTGGACTTAGGTACGACGATTCTAAGTGAAATAAGTCACACAGAAAAAGACACTTATCATAAGCTATCACTTATATAGGGAATGTAAAAACCGCTAAACTTGAACTGAATTACAAAACAGAACAGAGTCACACGTTTAGAAAACACACTACGGCTGCTTAACGGGAAAGGTGAGGTGGGGTGATGCATAAATCAAGGGGTTCAAATTCGCTCAGATACCGTTCCATACACCCAATATGTAATAGACAAGACCTACTCTTTGCTCCGTGAACTGGACTCAACACCCCCTATTCACCGCACAAGAATATATGTGACTAGTAACAATCTTAAAACCTATGTATTGATATCTGTCTGGAAGTGAGTCAAGTGGGTGTAAATCCGCATAAACACAGCCGTGAAAAGCAGCTAAACCCCATTATAAAAATAAATTACTTTTAAAAACCCGTAAAACAAAGACAGTGAAAGAGAGAGAAATTCTTACAAAATTCGTTCAGGGGCTGTGATGCCACCTGGATTGACCATATCTAGACCCACAGCTGAATGAGACATAAGGGTGGACACTCTTGGGGCTGAGAGGTTGGGTGAGCAAACGCAGACCCTTTAAAGTAATACTGCGTGATACCCATCCCATGGGTCCCAAATCTCCAGGTTCAAGGGCATCTTCCTACATCGAAAACATGCATGAGAAACTCAGAAGATGGTACACCGTGTGATTTTGAAAGGTTTCTAAAACACACCCCATTTCTCATCTCCTTGTGCTCGGGTTCGCCTTTCCAGCTACTTTACTAGCAATCAACTTACTTGGAGAATCAGCACCTTTAACCTCCTGTTCCCTACAGGTTGCAATTTGTCCTGAGGATGAACGGGAAGAGGGGCAACCAATGAGAGACTAGATCTAGGTGTTGGGACAGGCACAGGTCACTCTATTTTCCCATCAGGAAGAAGAATTAATCACAGGCTCAGCCTGCCCCCCAGAAGCACAATAGGGCCTGAGGCAATCCCGCGCTTTTGCGGCCAGCTCCCAAAAAAGCGAGTTGAAAAATGGAGCTCAGGGACACTGCAATTCACAAACCCGCAGAGTTATAAGTGATAACTCTCATCCACAGATATATTGAGGGAAGGCAACGAAGAGGATTTGAAAGCAAGGCAGAATTGCAGGAAACAGATTTCAGGAGGTAGATTCGAATCGCCTTTAAGGCACATGAAAAGCGGCAAAACGGCGACAATGATGCCCTTGGCCAAAAAGGGCGTATGCGTTTTTTCCTGAATATATTCAGGAAAAAACGCATACGCCCTTTTTGGCCAACCAAGCAACCTGGAAAGGCAAATCAGCGCTACAAAGAAGTCTCGCTTCCCATCGGTCAAAAGGGCCATGCTGCAAAAAGTGTCAAAACCAGAAATGCAGGACAGGCCATGGAGAAATGGCAGCCTTGCTACGCTGATGGGCGGGATGTAAGTTGCCAACAGCCACTCTGGAGAAGTGTACGGTGTGTCCTGAAACATCGAAAAAACACAGCTTAGGGAGCATAGGGCACGTCCACTCATGGGCGTATAAATTGGGAAAACTAAAAATCAGCAAGACACAGGCACCCCAAAGTTTAGTGCTGCTCTGTTGACAAGAATCTCCACTTCATGACACCTTAAATATCCCAGGAAAGAGAAAAATGGATAAAGAAGTTGTGGTCCTTATGTACAATGGAATATCACTCAGACATGAAATCAATGTCATAAGGCTAGTAGAAGCAAGATGAGTGGAGTTAGGTACGACGATTCTAAGTGAAATAAGTCACACAGAAAAAGACACTTATCATAAGCTATCACTTATAGAGGGAATGTAAAAACCGCTACACTTGAACTGAATTACAGAACAGAACAGAATCACACGTTTAGGAAACACACTATGGCTGCTTAACGGGAAAGGTGAGGTGGGGTGATGCATAAAACAAGGGGTTCAAATTCGCTCAGATACCGTTCCATACACCCAATATGTAATAGACAAGACCTACTCCTTGCTCAGTGAACTGGACTCAACACCCCCTATTCACCGCACAAGAATATATGTGACTAGTAACAATCTTAAAACCTATGTATTGATATCTGTCTGGAAGTGAGTCATGTGGGTGTAAAGCCGCATAAACACAGCTGTGAAAAGCAGCTAAACCCCATTATAAAAATAAATTACTTTTAAAAACCCGTAAAACAAAGACAGTGAAAGAGAGAGAAATTCTTAAAAAATTCGTTCAGGGGCAGTGATGCAACCTGGATTGACCATATCTAGACCCACAGCTGGATGAGACATAAGGGTGGGCACTCTTGGGGCTGAGAGGTTGGGTGAGGTTGGGTGAGCAAACACAGACCCTTTAAAGTAATACTGCATGGTACCCAACCCATGGGTCCCAAATCTCCAGGTTCAAGGGCATCTTCCTACATCGAAAACTTGCATGAGGAACCCAGAAGAAGGTACACCGTGTGATTTTGAAAGGTTTCTAAAACGCACCTCATTTCTCATCTCCTTGTGCTCGGGTTCGCCATTCCAGCTACTTCACTAGCAATCTCCCTACTTGGAGAATCAGCACCTTTAACCTCCTGTTCTGTACAGGTTGCAATTTGTCCTGAGGATGAACGGGAAGAGGGGAAACCAATGAGAGAATAGATCTAGGTGTTGGGACAGGCACAGGCCACTCTATTTTCCCATCAGGAAGAAGAATTAACCACAGGCTCAGCCTGCCGCTGGGAACCAGAATAGGGCCTGAGGCAATCCCGTGCTTTTGCGGCCAGCTCCCAAAACAGACAGTTGAAAAATGGAGCTCAGGGGGACTGCCATTCACAAACCTGCTGAGTTATAAATGATAACTCTCGTCCACAAATATATTGAGGGAAGGCAACGAAGAGGATTTGAAAGCAAGGCAGAATTGCAGGAAACAGGTTTCAGGAGGTAGATTCGAATCGCCTTTAAAGCACATGAAAAGCGGCAAAACGTCGACAATGATGCCCTTGGCCAAAAAGGGCGTATGCGTTTTTTCCTGAATATATTCAGGAAAAAACGCATATGCCCTTTTTGGCCAACCAAGCAACCTGGAAAGGCAAATCAGTGCTACAAAGAAGTCTCGCTTCCCATCGGTCAAAAGGGTCATGCTGCAAAAAGTGTCAAAACCAGAAAGGCAGGACAGGCCATGGAGAAATGGCAGCCTTGCTACGCTGATGGGCGGGATGTTAATTGCCAACAGCCACTCTGGAGAAGTGTACGGTGTGTCCTGAAACATCGAAAAAACACAGCTTAGGGAGAATAGGGCACGTCCACTCATGGGCGTATAAATTGGGAAAACTAAAAATCAGCAATACACAGGCACCCCAAAGTTTAGGGCTGCTCTGTTGACAAGAACCTCCACTTCATGACACCTTAAATATCCCAGGAAAGAGAAAAATGGATAAAGAAGTTGTGGTCCTTATGTACAATGCAATATCACTCAGACATGAAATCAATGTCATAAGGCTAGTAGAAGCAAGATGAGTGGACTTAGGTACGACGATTCTATGTGAAATAAGTCACACAGAAAAAGACACTTATCATAAGCTATCACTTATAGAGGGAATGTAAAAACCGCTACACTTGAACTGAATTACAGAACAGAACAGAATCACACGTTTAGAAAACACACTATGGCTGTTTAACGGGAAAGGTGAGGTGTGGTGATGCATAAAACAAGGGTTTCAAATTCGCTCAGATACCGTTCCATACACCCAATATGTAATAGACAAGACCTACTCCTTGCTCAGTGAACTGGACTCAACACCCCCTATTCACCGCACAAGAATATATGTGACTAGTAACAATCTTAAAACCTATGTATTGATATCTGTCTGGAAGTTAGGCAAGTGGGTGTAAATCCGCATAAACACAGCCGTGAAAAGCAGCTAAACCCCATTATAAAAATAAATTACTTTTAAAACCCGTAAAACAAAGACAGTGAAAGAGAGAGAAATTCTTACAAAATTCGTTCAGGGGCTGTGATGCCACCTGGATTGACCATATCTAGACCCACACCTGGATGAGACATAAGGGTGGACACTCTTGGGGCTGAGAGGTTGGGTGAGCAAACGCAGACCCTTTAAAGTAATACTGCGTGATACCCATCCCATGGGTCCCAAATCTCCAGGTTCAAGGGCATCTTCCTACATCGAAAACATGCATGAGAAACTCAGAAGATGGTACACCGTGTGATTTTGAAAGGTTTCTAAAACACACCCCATTTCTCATCTCCTTGTGCTCGGGTTCGCCTTTCCAGCTACTTTACTAGCAATCAACTTACTTGGAGAATCAGCACCTTTAACCTCCTGTTCCCTACAGGTTGCAATTTGTCCTGAGGATGAACGGGAAGAGGGGCAACCAATGAGAGACTAGATCTAGGTGTTGGGACAGGCACAGGTCACTCTATTTTCCCATCAGGAAGAAGAATTAATCACAGGCTCAGCCTGCCGCCCAGAAGCACAATAGGGCCTGAGGCAATCCCGTGCTTTTGCGGCCAGCTCCCAAAAAAGCGAGTTGAAAAATGGAGCTCAGGGACACTGCAATTCACAAACCCGCAGAGTTATAAATGATAACTCTCATCCACAGATATATTGAGGGAAGGCAACGAAGAGGATTTGAAAGCAAGGCAGAATTGCAGGAAACAGATTTCAGGAGGTAGATTCGAATCGCCTGTAAAGCACATGAAAAGCGGCAAAACGTCGACAATGATGCCCTTGGCCAAGAAGGGCATTTGCGTTTTTTCCTGAATATATTCAGGAAAAAACGCATACGCCCTTTTTGGCCAACCAAGCAACCTGGAAAGGCAAATCAGCGCTACAAAGAAGTCTCGCTTCCCATCGGTCAAAAGGGCCATGCTGCAAAAAGTGTCAAAACCAGAAATGCAGGACAGGCCATGGAGAAATGGCAGCCTTGCTACGCTGATGGGCGGGATGTAAGTTGCCAACAGCCACTCTGGAGAAGTGTACGGTGTGTCCTGAAACATCGAAAAAACACAGCTTCGGGAGCATAGGGCACGTCCACTCATGGGCGTATAAATTGGGAAAACTAAAAATCAGCAAGACACAGGCACCCCAAAATTTAGGGCTGCTCTGTTGACAAGAATCTCCACTTCATGACACCTTAAATATCCCAGGAAAGAGAAAAATGGATAAAGAAGTTGTGGTCCTTATGTACAATGGAATATCACTCAGACATGAAATCAATGTCATAAGGCTAGTAGAAGCAAGATGAGTGGACTTAGGTACGACGATTCTAAGTGAAATAAGTCACACAGAAAAAGACACTTATCATAAGCTATCACTTATAGAGGAAATGTAAAAACCGCTACACTTGAACTGAATTACAGAACAGAACAGAATCACACGTTTAGAAAACACACTATGGCTGCTTAACGGGAAAGGTGAGGTGGGGTGATGCATAAAACAAGGGGTTCAAATTCGCTCAGATACCGTTCCATACACCCAATATGTAATAGACAAGACCTACTCCTTGCTCAGTGAACTGGACTCAACACCCCCTATTCACCGCACAAGAATATATGTGACTAGTAACAATCTTAAAACCTATGTATTGATATCTGTCTGGAAGTGAGTCAAGTGGGTGTAAAGCCGCATAAACACAGCCGTGAAAAGCAGCTAAACCCCATTATAAAAATAAATTACTTTTAAAAACCCGTAAAACAAAGACAGTGAAAGATAGAGAAATTCTTACAAAATTCGTTCAGGGGCTGTGATGCAACCTGGATTGACCATATCTAGACCCACAGCTGGATGAGACATAAGGGTGGACACTCTTGGGGCTGAGAGGTTGGGTGAGGTTGGGTGAGCAAACGCAGACCCTTTAAAGTAATACTGCATGGTACCCATCCCATGGGTCCCAAATCTCCACGTTCAAGGGCATCTTCCTACATCGAAAACATGCATGAGAAACTCAGAAGATTGTACACCGTGTGATTTTGAAAGGTTTCTAAAACGCACCTCATTTCTCATCTCCTTGTGCTCGGGTTCGCCATTCCAGCTACTTTACTAGCAATCTCCCTACTTGGAGAATCAGCACCTTTAACCTCCTGTTCCCTACAGGTTGCAATTTGTCCTGAGGATGAACGGGAAGAGGGGCAACCAATGAGAGACTAGATCTAGCTGTTGGGACAGGCACAGGTCACTCTATTTTCCCATCAGGAAGAAGAATTAACCACAGGCTCAGCCTGCTGCCAGGAACCAGAATAGGGCCTGAGGCAATCCCGTGCTTTTGCGGCCAGCTCTCAAAAAAGACAGTTGAAAAATGGAGCTCAGGGACACTGCAATTCACAAACCCGCAGAGTTATAAGTGATAACTCTCATCCAGAGATATATTGAGGGAAGTCAACGAAGAGGATTTGAAAGCAAGGCAGAATTGCAGGAAACAGATTTCAGGAGGTAGATTCGAATCGCCTTTAAGGCACATGAAAAGCGGCAAAACGTCGACAATGATGCCCTTGGCCAAAAAGGGCGTATGCGTTTTTTCCTGAATATATTCAGGAAAAAACGCATACGCCCTTTTTGGCCAACCAAGCAACCTGGAAAGGCAAATCAGCGCTACAAAGAAGTTTCGCTTCCTATGGGTCAAAAGGGCCATCCTGCAAAAAGTGTCAAAACCAGAAATGCAGGACAGGCCATGGAGAAATGGCAGCCTTGCTACGCTGATGGGCGGGATGTAAATTGCCAACAGCCACTCTGGAGAACTGTACGGTGTGTCCTGAAACATCGAAAAAACACAGCTTAGTGAGCATAGGGCACGTCCACTCATGGGCGTATAAATTGGGAAAACTAAAAATCAGCAAGACACAGGCACCCCAAAGTTTGGGGCTGCTCTGTTGACAAGAACCTCCACTTCATGACACCTTAAATATCCCAGGAAAGAGAAAAATGGATAAAAAATTGTGGTCCTTATGGACAATGGAATATCACTCAGACATGAAATCAATGTCATAAGGCTAGTAGAAGCAAGATGAGTGGACTTAGGTACAACGATTCTAAGTGAAATAAGTCACACAGAAAAAGACACTTATCATAAGCTATCACTTATAGAGGGAATGTAAAAACCGCTACACTTGAACTGAATTACAAAACAGAACAGAGTCACACGTTTAGAAAACACACTATGGCTGCTTAACGGGAAAGGTGAGGTGGGGTGATGCATAAAACAAGGGGTTCAAATTTGCTCAAATACCGTTCCATACACCCAATATGTAATAGACAAGACCTACTCCTTGCTCCGTGAACTGGACTCAACACCCCCTATTCACCGCACAAGAATATATGTGACTAGTAACAATCTTAAAACCTATGTATTGATATCTGTCTGGAAGTGAGTCAAGTGGGTGTAAATCCGCATAAACACAGCCGTGAAAAGCAGCTAAACCCCATTATGAAAATAAATTACTTTTAAAAACCCGTAAAACAAAGACAGTGAAAGAGAGAGAAATTCTTACAAAATTCGTTCAGGGGCTGTGATGCCACCTGGATTGACCATATCTAGACCCACAGCTGGATGAGACATAAGGGTGGACACTCTTGGGGCTGAGAGGTTGGGTGAGCAAACGCAGACCCTTTAAAGTAATACTGCGTGATACCCATCCCATGGGTCCCAAATCTCCAGGTTCAAGGGCATCTTCCTACATCGAAAACATGCATGAGAAACTCAGAAGATGGTACACCGTGTGATTTTGAAAGGTTTCTAAAACACACCCCATTTCTCATCTCCTTGTGCTCGGGTTCGCCTTTCCAGCTACTTTACTAGCAATCAACTTACTTGGAGAATCAGCACCTTTAACCTCCTGTTCCCTACAGGTTGCAATTTGTCCTGAGGATGAACGGGAAGAGGGGCAACCAATGAGAGACTAGATCTAGGTGTTGGGACAGGCACAGGTCACTCTAATTTCCCATCAGGAAGAAGAATTAATCACAGGCTCAGCCTGCCGCCCAGAAGCACAATAGGGCCTGAGGCAATCAAGCGCTTTTGCGGCCAGCTCCCAAAAAAGCGAGTTGAAAAATGGAGCTCAGGGACACTGCAATTCACAAACCCGCAGAGTTATAAATGATAACTCTCATCCACAGATATATTGAGGGAAGGCAACGAAGAGGATTTGAAAGCAAGGCAGAATTGCAGGAAACAGATTTCAGGAGGTAGATTCGAATCGCCTGTAAAGCACATGAAAAGCGGCAAAACGTCGACAATGATGCCCTTGGCCAAGAAGGGCGTATGCGTTTTTTCCTGAATATATTCAGGAAAAAACTCATACGCACTTTTTGGCCAACCAAGCAACCTGGAAAGGCAAATCAGCGCTACAAAGAAGTCTCGCTTCCCATGGGTCAAAAGGGCCATGCTGCAAAAAGTGTCAAAACCAGAAATGCAGGACAGGCCATGGAGAAATGGCAGCCTTGCTACGCTGATGGGCGGGATGTAAATTGCCAACAGCCACTCTGGAGAAGTGTACGGTGTGTCCTGAAACATCGAAAAAACACAGCTTAGTGAGCATAGGGCACGTCCACTCATGGGCGTATAAATTGGGAAAACTAAAAATCAGCAAGACACAGGCACCCCAAAGTTTGGGGCTGCTCTGTTGACAAGAACCTCCACTTCATGACACCTTAAATATCCCAGGAAAGAGAAAAATGGATAAAGAAGTTGTGGTCCTTATGTACAATGGAATATCACTCAGACATGAAATCAATGTCATAAGGCTAGTAGAAGCAAGATGAGTGGACTTAGGTACGACGATTCTAAGTGAAATAAGTCACACAGAAAAAGACACTTATCATAAGCTATCACTTATAGAGGGAATGTAAAAACCGCTACACTTGAACTGAATTACAAAACAGAACAGAGTCACACGTTTAGAAAACACACTATGGCTGCTTAACGGGAAAGGTGAGGTGGGGTGATGCATAAAACAAGGGGTTCAAATTTGCTCAGATACCGTTCCATACACCCAATATATAATAGACAAGACCTACTCCTTGCTCAGTGAACTGGACTCAACACCCCCTATTCACCGCACAAGAATATATGTGACTAGTAACAATCTTAAAACCTATGTATTGATATCTGTCTGGAAGTGAGTCAAGTGGGTGTAAAGCCGCATAAACACAGCCGTGAAAAGCAGCTAAACCCCATTATAAAAATAAATTACTTTTAAAAACCCGTAAAACAAAGACAGTGAAAGAGAGAGAAATTCTTACAAAATTCGTTCAGGGGCTGTGATGCCACCTGGATTGACCATATCTAGACCCACAGCTGGATGAGACATAAGGGTGGACACTCTTGGGGCTGAGAGGTTGGGTGAGCAAACGCAGACCCTTTAAAGTAATACTGCGTGATACCCATCCCATGGGTCCCAAATCTCCAGGTTCAAGGGCATCTTCCTACATCGAAAACATGCATGAGAAACTCAGAAGATGGTACACCGTGTGATTTTGAAAGGTTTCTAAAACACACCCCATTTCTCATCTCCTTGTGCTCGGGTTCGCCTTTCCAGCTACTTTACTAGCAATCAACTTACTTGGAGAATCAGCACCTTTAACCTCCTGTTCCCTACAGGTTGCAATTTGTCCTGAGGATGAACGGGAAGAGGGGCAACCAATGAGAGACTAGATCTAGGTGTTGGGACAGGCACAGGTCACTCTATTTTCCCATCAGGAAGAAGAATTAATCACAGGCTCAGCCTGCCGCCCAGAAGCACAATAGGGCCTGAGGCAATCCCGCGCTTTTGCGGCCAGCTCCCAAAAAAGCGAGTTGAAAAATGGAGCTCAGGGACACTGCAATTCACAAACCCGCAGAGTTATAAGTGATAACTCTCATCCACAGATATATTGAGGGAAGGCAACGAAGAGGATTTGAAAGCAAGGCAGAATTGCAGGAAACAGATTTCAGGAGGTAGATTCGAATCGCCTGTAAAGCACATGAAAAGCGGCAAAACGTCGACAATGATGCCCTTGGCCAAGAAGGGCGTATGCGTTTTTTCCTGAATATATTCAGGAAAAAACGCATACGCACTTTTTGGCCAACCAAGCAACCTGGAAAGGCAAATCAGCGCTACAAAGAAGTCTCGCTTCCCATCGGTCAAAAGGGCCATGCTGCAAAAAGTGTCAAAACCAGAAATGGAGGACAGGCCATGGAGAAATGGCAGCCTTGCTACGCTGATGGGCGGGATGTAAGTTGCCAACAGCCACTCTGGAGAAGTGTACGGTGTGTCCTGAAACATCGAAAAAACACAGCTTAGGGAGCATAGGGCACGTCCACTCATGGGCGTATAAATTGGGAAAACTAAAAATCAGCAAGACACAGGCACCCCAAAGTTTAGGGCTGCTCTGTTGACAAGAATCTCCACTTCATGACACCTTAAATATCCCAGGAAAGAGAAAAATGGATAAAGAAGTTGTGGTCCTTATGTACAATGGAATATCACTCAGACATGAAATCAATGTCATAAGGCTACTAGAAGCAAGATGAGTGGACTTAGGTACGACGATTCTAAGTGAAATAAGTCACACAGAAAAAGACACTTATCATAAGCTATCACTTATAGAGGGAATGTAAAAACCGCTACACTTGAACTGAATTACAGAACAGAACAGAATCACACGTTTAGAAAACACACTATGGCTGCTTAACGGGAAAGGTGAGGTGGGTTGATGCATAAAACAAGGGGTTCAAATTCGCTCAGATACCGTTCCATACACCCAATATGTAATAGACAAGACCTACTCCTTGCTCAGTGAACTGGACTCAACACCCCCTATTCACCGCACAAGAATATATGTGACTAGTAACAATCTTAAAACCTATGTATTGATATCTGTCTGGAAGTGAGTCAAGTGGGTGTAAAGCCGCATAAACACAGCCGTGAAAAGCAGCTAAACCCCATTATAAAAATAAATTACTTTTAAAAACCCGTAAAACAAAGACAGTGAAAGAGAGAGAAATTCTTAAAAAATTCGTTCAGGGGCTGTGATGCAACCTGGATTGACCATATCTAGACCCACAGCTGGATGAGACATAAGGTTGGACACTCTTGGGGCTGAGAGGTTGGGTGAGGTTGGGTGAGCAAACGCAGACCCTTTAAAGTAATACTGCATGGTACCCAACCCATGGGTCCCAAATCTCCAGGTTCAAGGGCATCTTCCTACATCGAAAACTTGCATGAGGAACCCAGAAGAAGGTACACCGTGTGATTTTGAAAGGTTTCTAAAACGCACCTCATTTCTCATCTCCTTGTGCTCGGGTTCGCCATTCCAGCTACTTCACTAGCAATCTCCCTACTTGGAGAATCAGCACCTTTAACCTCCTGTTCTGTACAGGTTGCAATTTGTCCTGAGGATGAACGGGAAGAGGGGAAACCAATGAGAGAATAGATCTAGGTGTTGGGACAGGCACAGGTCACTCTATTTTCCCATCAGGAAGAAGAATTAACCACAGGCTCAGCCTGCCGCCGGGAACCAGAATAGGGCCTGAGGCAATCCCGTGCTTTTGCGGCCAGCTCCCAAAACAGACAGTTGAAAAATGGAGCTCAGGGACACTGCAATTCACAAACCTGCTGAGTTATAAATGATAACTCTCGTCCACAAATATATTGAGGGAAGTCAACGAAGAGGATTTGAAAGCAAGGCAGAATTGCAGGAAACAGATTTCAGGAGGTAGATTCGAATCGCCTTTAAGGCACATGAAAAGCGGCAAAACGTCGACAATGATGCCCTTGGCCAAAAAGGGCGTATGCGTTTTTTCCTGAATATATTCAGGAAAAAACGCATACGCCCTTTTTGGCCAACCAAGCAACCTGGAAAGGCAAATCAGCGCTACAATGAAGTCTCGCTTCCTATGGGTCAAAAGGGTCATGCTGCAAAAAGTGTCAAAACCAGAAATGCAGGACAGGCCATGGAGAAATGGCAGCCTTGCTACGCTGATGGGCGGGATGTTAATTGCCAACAGCCACTCTGGAGTAGTGTACGGTGTGTCCTGAAACATCGAAAAAACACAGCTTAGGGAGCATAGGGCACGTCCACTCATGGGCGTATAAATTGGGAAAACTAAAAATCAGCAAGACACAGGCACCCCAAAGTTTAGGGCTGCTCTGTTGACAAGAACCTCCACTTCATGACACCTTAAATATCCCAGGAAAGAGAAAAATGGATAAAAAAGTTGTGGTCCTTATGTACAATGGAATATCACTCAGACATGAAATCAATGTCATAAGGCTAGTAGAAGCAAGATGAGTGGACTTAGGTACGACGATTCTAAGTGAAATAAGTCACACAGAAAAAGACACTTATCATAAGCTATCACTTATAGAGGGAATGTAAAAACCGCTACACTTGAACTGAATTACAAAACAGAACAGAGTCACACGTTTAGAAAACACACTATGGCTGCTTAACGGGAAAGGTGAGGTGGGGTGATGCATAAAACAAGGGGTTCAAATTTGCTCAGATACCGTTCCATACACCCAATATATAATAGACAAGACCTACTCCTTGCTCAGTGAACTGGACTCAACACCCCCTATTCACCGCACAAGAATATATGTGACTAGTAACAATCTTAAAACCTATGTATTGATATCTGTCTGGAAGTGAGTCAAGTGGGTGTAAAGCCGCATAAACACAGCCGTGAAAAGCAGCTAAACCCCATTATAAAAATAAATTACTTTTAAAAACCCGTAAAACAAAGACAGTGAAAGAGAGAGAAATTCTTACAAAATTCGTTCAGGGGCTGTGATGCCACCTGGATTGACCATATCTAGACCCACAGCTGGATGAGACATAAGGGTGGACACTCTTGGGGCTGAGAGGTTGGGTGAGCAAACGCAGACCCTTTAAAGTAATACTGCGTGATACCCATCCCATGGGTCCCAAATCTCCAGGTTCAAGGGCATCTTCCTACATCGAAAACATGCATGAGAAACTCAGAAGATGGTACACCGTGTGATTTTGAAAGGTTTCTAAAACACACCCCATTTCTCATCTCCTTGTGCTCGGGTTCGCCTTTCCAGCTACTTTACTAGCAATCAACTTACTTGGAGAATCAGCACCTTTAACCTCCTGTTCCCTACAGGTTGCAATTTGTCCTGAGGATGAACGGGAAGAGGGGCAACCAATGAGAGACTAGATCTAGGTGTTGGGACAGGCACAGGTCACTCTATTTTCCCATCAGGAAGAAGAATTAATCACAGGCTCAGCCTGCCGCCCAGAAGCACAATAGGGCCTGAGGCAATCCCGCGCTTTTGCGGCCAGCTCCCAAAAAAGCGAGTTGAAAAATGGAGCTCAGGGACACTGCAATTCACAAACCCGCAGAGTTATAAATGATAACTCTCATCCACAGATATATTGAGGGTAGGCAACGAAGAGGATTTGAAAGCAAGGCAGAATTGCAGGAAACAGATTTCAGGAGGTAGATTCGAATCGCCTGTAAAGCACATGAAAAGCGGCAAAACGTCGACAATGATGCCCTTGGCCAAGAAGGGCGTATGCGTTTTTTCCTGAATATATTCAGGAAAAAACGCATACGCACTTTTTGGCCACCCAAGCAACCTGGAAAGGCAAATCAGCGCTACAAAGAAGTCTCGCTTCCCATCGGTCAAAAGGGCCATGCTGCAAAAAGTGTCAAAACCAGAAATGGAGGACAGGCCATGGAGAAATGGCAGCCTTGCTACGCTGATGGGCGGGATGTAAGTTGCCAACAGCCACTCTGGAGAAGTGTACGGTGTGTCCTGAAACATCGAAAAAACACAGCTTAGGGAGCATAGGGCACGTCCACTCATGGGCGTATAAATTGGGAAAACTAAAAATCAGCAAGACACAGGCACCCCAAAGTTTAGGGCTGCTCTGTTGACAAGAATCTCCACTTCATGACACCTTAAATATCCCAGGAAAGAGAAAAATGGATAAAGAAGTTGTGGTCCTTATGTACAATGGAATATCACTCAGACATGAAATCAATGTCATAAGGCTACTAGAAGCAAGATGAGTGGACTTAGGTACGACGATTCTAAGTGAAATAAGTCACACAGAAAAAGACACTTATCATAAGCTATCACTTATAGAGGGAATGTAAAAACCGCTACACTTGAACTGAATTACAGAACAGAACAGAATCACACGTTTAGAAAACACACTATGGCTGCTTAACGGGAAAGGTGAGGTGGGTTGATGCATAAAACAAGGGGTTCAAATTCGCTCAGATACCGTTCCATACACCCAATATGTAATAGACAAGACCTACTCCTTGCTCAGTGAACTGGACTCAAAACCCCCTATTCACCGCACAAGAATATATGTGACTAGTAACAATCTTAAAACCTATGTATTGATATCTGTCTGGAAGTGAGTCAAGTGGGTGTAAAGCCGCATAAACACAGCCGTGAAAAGCAGCTAAACCCCATTATAAAAATAAATTACTTTTAAAAACCCGTAAAACAAAGACAGTGAAAGAGAGAGAAATTCTTAAAAAATTCGTTCAGGGGCTGTGATGCAACCTGGATTGACCATATCTAGACCCACAGCTGGATGAGACATAAGGGTGGACACTCTTGGGGCTGAGAGGTTGGGTGAGGTTGGGTGAGCAAACGCAGACCCTTTAAAGTAATACTGCATGGTACCCAACCCATGGGTCCCAAATCTCCAGGTTCAAGGGCATCTTCCTACATCGAAAACTTGCATGAGGAACCCAGAAGAAGGTACACCGTGTGATTTTGAAAGGTTTCTAAAACGCACCTCATTTCTCATCTCCTTGTGCTCGGGTTCGCCATTCCAGCTACTTCACTAGCAATCTCCCTACTTGGAGAATCAGCACCTTTAACCTCCTGTTCTGTACAGGTTGCAATTTGTCCTGAGGATGAACGGGAAGAGGGGAAACCAATGAGAGAATAGATCTAGGTGTTGGGACAGGCACAGGTCACTCTATTTTCCCATCAGGAAGAAGAATTAACCACAGGCTCAGCCTGCCGCCGGGAACCAGAATAGGGCCTGAGGCAATCCCGTGCTTTTGCGGCCAGCTCCCAAAACAGACAGTTGAAAAATTGAGCTCAGGGGGACTGCCATTCACAAACCTGCTGAGTTATAAATGATAACTCTCGTCCACAAATATATTGAGGGAAGGCAACGAAGAGGATTTGAAAGCAAGGCAGAATTGCAGGAAACAGGTTTCAGGAGGTAGATTCGAATCGCCTTTAAAGCACATTAAAAGCGGCAAAACGTTGACAATGATGCCCTTGGCCAAAAAGGGCGTATGCGTTTTTTCCTGAATATATTCAGGAAAAAACGCATACGCCCTTTTTGGCCAACCAAGCAACCTGGAAAGGCAAATCAGCGCTACAAAGAAGTCTCGCTTTCTATGGGTCAAAAGGGCCATGCTGCAAAAAGTGTCAAAACCAGAAATGCAGGACAGGCCATGGAGAAATGGCAGCCTTGCTACGCTGATGGGCGGGATGTAAATTGCCAACAGCCACTCTGGAGAAGTGTACGGTGTGTCCTGAAACATCAAAAAAACACAGCTTAGTGAGCATAGGGCACGTCCACTCATGGGCGTATAAATTGGGAAAACTAAAAATCAGCAAGACACAGGCACCCCAAAGTTTGGGGCTGCTCTGTTGACAAGAACCTCCACTTCATGACACCTTAAATATCCCAGGAAAGAGAAAAATGGATAAAAAAGTTGTGGTCCTTATGTACAATGGAATATCACTCAGACATGAAATCAATGTCATAAGGCTAGTAGAAGCAAGATGAGTGGACTTAGGTACGACGATCCTAAGTGAAATAAGTCACACAGAAAAAGACACTTATCATAAGCTATCACTTATAGAGGGAATGTAAAAACCGCTACACTTGAACTGAATTATAAAACAGAACAGAGTCACACGTTTAGAAAACACACTATGGCTGCTTAACGGGAAAGGTGAGGTGGGGTGATGCATAAAACAAGGGGTTCAAATTTGCTCAGATACCGTTCCATACACCCAATATGTAATAGACAAGACCTACTCCTTGCTCCGTGAAATGGACTCAACACCCCCTATTCACCGCACAAGAATATATGTGACTAGTAACAATCTTAAAACCTATGTATTGATATCTGTCTGGAAGTGAGTCAAGTGGGTGTAAATCCGCATAAACACAGCCGTGAAAAGAAGCTAAACCCCATTATAAAAATAAATTACTTTTAAAAACCCGTAAAACAAAGACAGTGTAAGAGAGAGAAATTCTTACAAAATTCGTTCAGGGGCTGTGATGCCACCTGGATTGACCATATCTAGACCCACACCTGGATGAGACATAAGGGTGGACACTCTTGGGGCTGAGAGGTTGGGTGTGCAAACGCAGACCCTTTAAAGTAATACTGCGTGATACCCATCCCATGGGTCCCAAATCTCCAGGTTCAAGGGCATCTTCCTACATTGAAAACATGCATGAGAAACTCAGAAGATGGTACACCGTGTGATTTTGAAAGGTTTCTAAAACACACCCCATTTCTCATCTCCTTGTGCTCGGGTTCGCCTTTCCAGCTACTTTACTAGCAATCAACTTACTTGGAGAATCAGCACCTTTAACCTCCTGTTCCCTACAGGTTGCAATTTGTCCTGAGGATGAACGGGAAGAGGGGCAACCAATGTGAGACTAGATCTAGGTGTTGGGACAGGCACAGGTCACTCTATTTTCCCATCAGGAAGAAGAATTAATCACAGGCTCAGCCTGCCGCCCAGAAGCACAATAGGGCCTGAGGCAATCCCGTGCTTTTGCGGCCAGCTCCCAAAAAAGCGAGTTGAAAAATGGAGCTCAGGGACACTGCAATTCACAAACCCGCAGAGTTATAAATGATAACTCTCATCCACAGATATATTGAGGGAAGGCAACGAAGAGGATTTGAAAGCAAGGCAGAATTGCAGGAAACAGATTTCAGGAGGTAGATTCGAATCGCCTGTAAAGCACATGAAATGCGGCAAAACGTCGACAATGATGCCCTTGGCCAAGAAGGGCATTTGCGTTTTTTCCTGAATATATTCAGGAAAAAACGCATACGCCCTTTTTGGCCAACCAAGCAACCTGGAAAGGCAAATCAGCGCTACAAAGAAGTCTCGCTTCCCATCGGTCAAAAGGGCCATGCTGCAAAAAGTGTCAAAACCAGAAATGCAGGACAGGCCATGGAGAAATGGCAGCCTTGCTACGCTGATGGGCGGGATGTAAGTTGCCAACAGCCACTCTGGAGAAGTGTACGGTGTGTCCTGAAACATCGAAAAAACACAGCTTAGGGAGCATAGGGCACGTCCACTCATGGGCGTATAAATTGGGAAAACTAAAAATCAGCAAGGCACAGGCACCCCAAAGTTTAGGGCTGCTCTGTTGACAAGAACCTCCACTTCATGACACCTTAAATATCCCAGGAAAGAGAAAAATGGATAAAGAAGTTGTGGTCCTTATGTACAATGGAATATCACTCAGACATGAAATCAATGTCATTAGGCTAGTAGAAGCAAGATGAGTGGACTTAGGTACGACGATTCTAAGTGAAATAAGTCACACAGAAAAAGACACTTATCATAAGCTATCACTTATAGAGGGAATGTAAAAACCGCTACACTTGAACTGAATTACAGAACAGAACAGAATCACACGTTTAGAAAACACACTATGGCTGCTTAACGGGAAAGGTGAGGTGGGGTGATGCATAAAACAAGGGGTTCAAATTCGCTCAGATACCGTTCCATACACCCAATATGTAATAGACAAGACCTACTCCTTGCTCAGTGAACTGGACTCAACACCCCCTATTCACCGCACAAGAATATATGTGACTAGTAACAATCTTAAAACCTATGTATTGATATCTGTCTGGAAGTGAGTCAAGTGGGTGTAAAGCCGCATAAACACAGCCGTGAAAAGCAGCTAAACCCCATTATAAAAATAAATTACTTTTAAAAACCCGTAAAACAAAGACAGTGAAAGAGAGAGAAATTCTTACAAAATTCGTTCAGGGGCTGTGATGCAACCTGGATTGACCATATCTACACGCACAGCTGGATGAGACATAAGGGTGGACAGTCTTGGGGCTGAATGGTTGGGTTAGGTTGGGTGAGCAAACGCAGACCCTTTAAAGTAATACTGCGTGGTACCCATCCCATGGGTCCCAAGTCTCCAGGTTCAAGGGCATCTTCCTACATCGAAAACATGCATGAGAAACTCAGAAGAAGGTACACCGTGTGATTTTGAAAGGTTTCTAAAACGCACCTCATTTCTCATCTCCTTGTGCTCGGGTTCGCCATTCCAGCTACTTTACTAGCAATCTCCCTACTTGGAGAATCAGCACCTTTAACCTCCTGTTCCCTACAGGTTGCAATTTGTCCTGAGGATGAACGGGAAGAGGGGCAACCAATGAGAGACTAGATCTAGCTGTTGGGACAGGCACAGGTCACTCTATTTTCCCATCAGGAAGAAGAATTAACCACAGGCTCAGCCTGCTGCCAGGAACCAGAATAGGGCCTGAGGCAATCCCGTGCTTTTGCGGCCAGCTCCCAAAACAGACAGTTGAAAAATGGAGCTCAGGGACACTGCAATTCACAAACCTGCTGAGTTATAAATGATAACTCTCGTCCACAAATATATTGAGGGAAGTCAACGAAGAGGATTTGAAAGCAAGGCAGAATTGCAGGAAACAGATTTCAGGAGGTAGATTCGAATCGCCTTTAAGGCACATGAAAAGCGGCAAAACGTCGACAATGATGCCCTTGGCCAAAAAGGGCGTATGCGTTTTTTCCTGAATATATTCAGGAAAAAACGCATACGCCCTTTTTGGCCAACCAAGCAACCTGGAAAGGCAAATCAGCGCTACAATGAAGTCTCGCTTCCTATGGGTCAAAAGGGTCATGCTGCAAAAAGTGTCAAAACCAGAAATGCAGGACAGGCCATGGAGAAATGGCAGCCTTGCTACGCTGATGGGCGGGATGTTAATTGCCAACAGCCACTCTGGAGTAGTGTACGGTGTGTCCTGAAACATCGAAAAAACACAGCTTAGGGAGCATAGGGCACGTCCACTCATGGGCGTATAAATTGGGAAAACTAAAAATCAGCAAGACACAGGCACCCCAAAGTTTAGGGCTGCTCTGTTGACAAGAACCTCCACTTCATGACACCTTAAATATCCCAGGAAAGAGAAAAATGGATAAAAAAGTTGTGGTCCTTATGTACAATGGAATATCACTCAGACATGAAATCAATGTCATAAGGCTAGTAGAAGCAAGATGAGTGGACTTAGGTACGACGATTCTAAGTGAAATAAGTCACACAGAAAAAGACACTTATCATAAGCTATCACTTATAGAGGGAATGTAAAAACCGCTACACTTGAACTGAATTACAAAACAGAACAGAGTCACACGTTTAGAAAACACACTATGGCTGCTTAACGGGAAAGGTGAGGTGGGGTGATGCATAAAACAAGGGGTTCAAATTTGCTCAGATACCGTTCCATACACCCAATATATAATAGACAAGACCTACTCCTTGCTCAGTGAACTGGACTCAACACCCCTATTCACCGCACAAGAATATATGTGACTAGTAACAATCTTAAAACCTATGTATTGATATCTGTCTGGAAGTGAGTCAAGTGGGTGTAAAGCCGCATAAACACAGCCGTGAAAAGCAGCTAAACCCCATTATAAAAATAAATTACTTTTAAAAACCCGTAAAACAAAGACAGTGAAAGAGAGAGAAATTCTTACAAAATTCGTTCAGGGGCTGTGATGCCACCTGGATTGACCATATCTAGACCCACAGCTGGATGAGACATAAGGGTGGACACTCTTGGGGCTGAGAGGTTGGGTGAGCAAACGCAGACCCTTTAAAGTAATACTGCGTGATACCCATCCCATGGGTCCCAAATCTCCAGGTTCAAGGGCATCTTCCTACATCGAAAACATGCATGAGAAACTCAGAAGATGGTACACCGTGTGATTTTGAAAGGTTTCTAAAACACACCCCATTTCTCATCTCCTTGTGCTCGGGTTCGCCTTTCCAGCTACTTTACTAGCAATCAACTTACTTGGAGAATCAGCACCTTTAACCTCCTGTTCCCTACAGGTTGCAATTTGTCCTGAGGATGAACGGGAAGAGGGGCAACCAATGAGAGACTAGATCTAGGTGTTGGGACAGGCACAGGTCACTCTATTTTCCCATCAGGAAGAAGAATTAATCACAGGCTCAGCCTGCCGCCCAGAAGCACAATAGGGCCTGAGGCAATCCCGCGCTTTTGCGGCCAGCTCCCAAAAAAGCGAGTTGAAAAATGGAGCTCAGGGACACTGCAATTCACAAACCCGCAGAGTTATAAATGATAACTCTCATCCACAGATATATTGAGGGTAGGCAACGAAGAGGATTTGAAAGCAAGGCAGAATTGCAGGAAACAGATTTCAGGAGGTAGATTCGAATCGCCTGTAAAGCACATGAAAAGCGGCAAAACGTCGACAATGATGCCCTTGGCCAAGAAGGGCGTATGCGTTTTTTCCTGAATATATTCAGGAAAAAACGCATACGCACTTTTTGGCCACCCAAGCAACCTGGAAAGGCAAATCAGCGCTACAAAGAAGTCTCGCTTCCCATCGGTCAAAAGGGCCATGCTGCAAAAAGTGTCAAAACCAGAAATGGAGGACAGGCCATGGAGAAATGGCAGCCTTGCTACGCTGATGGGCGGGATGTAAGTTGCCAACAGCCACTCTGGAGAAGTGTACGGTGTGTCCTGAAACATCGAAAAAACACAGCTTAGGGAGCATAGGGCACGTCCACTCATGGGCGTATAAATTGGGAAAACTAAAAATCAGCAAGACACAGGCACCCCAAAGTTTAGGGCTGCTCTGTTGACAAGAATCTCCACTTCATGACACCTTAAATATCCCAGGAAAGAGAAAAATGGATAAAGAAGTTGTGGTCCTTATGTACAATGGAATATCACTCAGACATGAAATCAATGTCATAAGGCTACTAGAAGCAAGATGAGTGGACTTAGGTACGACGATTCTAAGTGAAATAAGTCACACAGAAAAAGACACTTATCATAAGCTATCACTTATAGAGGGAATGTAAAAACCGCTACACTTGAACTGAATTACAGAACAGAACAGAATCACACGTTTAGAAAACACACTATGGCTGCTTAACGGGAAAGGTGAGGTGGGTTGATGCATAAAACAAGGGGTTCAAATTCGCTCAGATACCGTTCCATACACCCAATATGTAATAGACAAGACCTACTCCTTGCTCAGTGAACTGGACTCAAAACCCCCTATTCACCGCACAAGAATATATGTGACTAGTAACAATCTTAAAACCTATGTATTGATATCTGTCTGGAAGTGAGTCAAGTGGGTGTAAAGCCGCATAAACACAGCCGTGAAAAGCAGCTAAACCCCATTATAAAAATAAATTACTTTTAAAAACCCGTAAAACAAAGACAGTGAAAGAGAGAGAAATTCTTAAAAAATTCGTTCAGGGGCTGTGATGCAACCTGGATTGACCATATCTAGACCCACAGCTGGATGAGACATAAGGTTGGACACTCTTGGGGCTGAGAGGTTGGGTGAGGTTGGGTGAGCAAACGCAGACCCTTTAAAGTAATACTGCATGGTACCCAACCCATGGGTCCCAAATCTCCAGGTTCAAGGGCATCTTCCTACATCGAAAACTTGCATGAGGAACCCAGAAGAAGGTACACCGTGTGATTTTGAAAGGTTTCTAAAACGCACCTCATTTCTCATCTCCTTGTGCTCGGGTTCGCCATTCCAGCTACTTCACTAGCAATCTCCCTACTTGGAGAATCAGCACCTTTAACCTCCTGTTCTGTACAGGTTGCAATTTGTCCTGAGGATGAACGGGAAGAGGGGAAACCAATGAGAGAATAGATCTAGGTGTTGGGACAGGCACAGGTCACTCTATTTTCCCATCAGGAAGAAGAATTAACCACAGGCTCAGCCTGCCGCCGGGAACCAGAATAGGGCCTGAGGCAATCCCGTGCTTTTGCGGCCAGCTCCCAAAACAGACAGTTGAAAAATTGAGCTCAGGGGGACTGCCATTCACAAACCTGCTGAGTTATAAATGATAACTCTCGTCCACAAATATATTGAGGGAAGGCAACGAAGAGGATTTGAAAGCAAGGCAGAATTGCAGGAAACAGGTTTCAGGAGGTAGATTCGAATCGCCTTTAAAGCACATTAAAAGCGGCAAAACGTTGACAATGATGCCCTTGGCCAAAAAGGGCGTATGCGTTTTTTCCTGAATATATTCAGGAAAAAACGCATACGCCCTTTTTGGCCAACCAAGCAACCTGGAAAGGCAAATCAGCGCTACAAAGAAGTCTCGCTTTCTATGGGTCAAAAGGGCCATGCTGCAAAAAGTGTCAAAACCAGAAATGCAGGACAGGCCATGGAGAAATGGCAGCCTTGCTACGCTGATGGGCGGGATGTAAATTGCCAACAGCCACTCTGGAGAAGTGTACGGTGTGTCCTGAAACATCAAAAAAACACAGCTTAGTGAGCATAGGGCACGTCCACTCATGGGCGTATAAATTGGGAAAACTAAAAATCAGCAAGACACAGGCACCCCAAAGTTTGGGGCTGCTCTGTTGACAAGAACCTCCACTTCATGACACCTTAAATATCCCAGGAAAGAGAAAAATGGATAAAAAAGTTGTGGTCCTTATGTACAATGGAATATCACTCAGACATGAAATCAATGTCATAAGGCTAGTAGAAGCAAGATGAGTGGACTTAGGTACGACGATCCTAAGTGAAATAAGTCACACAGAAAAAGACACTTATCATAAGCTATCACTTATAGAGGGAATGTAAAAACCGCTACACTTGAACTGAATTATAAAACAGAACAGAGTCACACGTTTAGAAAACACACTATGGCTGCTTAACGGGAAAGGTGAGGTGGGGTGATGCATAAAACAAGGGGTTCAAATTTGCTCAGATACCGTTCCATACACCCAATATGTAATAGACAAGACCTACTCCTTGCTCCGTGAAATGGACTCAACACCCCCTATTCACCGCACAAGAATATATGTGACTAGTAACAATCTTAAAACCTATGTATTGATATCTGTCTGGAAGTGAGTCAAGTGGGTGTAAATCCGCATAAACACAGCCGTGAAAAGAAGCTAAACCCCATTATAAAAATAAATTACTTTTAAAAACCCGTAAAACAAAGACAGTGTAAGAGAGAGAAATTCTTACAAAATTCGTTCAGGGGCTGTGATGCCACCTGGATTGACCATATCTAGACCCACACCTGGATGAGACATAAGGGTGGACACTCTTGGGGCTGAGAGGTTGGGTGTGCAAACGCAGACCCTTTAAAGTAATACTGCGTGATACCCATCCCATGGGTCCCAAATCTCCAGGTTCAAGGGCATCTTCCTACATTGAAAACATGCATGAGAAACTCAGAAGATGGTACACCGTGTGATTTTGAAAGGTTTCTAAAACACACCCCATTTCTCATCTCCTTGTGCTCGGGTTCGCCTTTCCAGCTACTTTACTAGCAATCAACTTACTTGGAGAATCAGCACCTTTAACCTCCTGTTCCCTACAGGTTGCAATTTGTCCTGAGGATGAACGGGAAGAGGGGCAACCAATGTGAGACTAGATCTAGGTGTTGGGACAGGCACAGGTCACTCTATTTTCCCATCAGGAAGAAGAATTAATCACAGGCTCAGCCTGCCGCCCAGAAGCACAATAGGGCCTGAGGCAATCCCGTGCTTTTGCGGCCAGCTCCCAAAAAAGCGAGTTGAAAAATGGAGCTCAGGGACACTGCAATTCACAAACCCGCAGAGTTATAAATGATAACTCTCATCCACAGATATATTGAGGGAAGGCAACGAAGAGGATTTGAAAGCAAGGCAGAATTGCAGGAAACAGATTTCAGGAGGTAGATTCGAATCGCCTGTAAAGCACATGAAATGCGGCAAAACGTCGACAATGATGCCCTTGGCCAAGAAGGGCATTTGCGTTTTTTCCTGAATATATTCAGGAAAAAACGCATACGCCCTTTTTGGCCAACCAAGCAACCTGGAAAGGCAAATCAGCGCTACAAAGAAGTCTCGCTTCCCATCGGTCAAAAGGGCCATGCTGCAAAAAGTGTCAAAACCAGAAATGCAGGACAGGCCATGGAGAAATGGCAGCCTTGCTACGCTGATGGGCGGGATGTAAGTTGCCAACAGCCACTCTGGAGAAGTGTACGGTGTGTCCTGAAACATCGAAAAAACACAGCTTAGGGAGCATAGGGCACGTCCACTCATGGGCGTATAAATTGGGAAAACTAAAAATCAGCAAGGCACAGGCACCCCAAAGTTTAGGGCTGCTCTGTTGACAAGAACCTCCACTTCATGACACCTTAAATATCCCAGGAAAGAGAAAAATGGATAAAGAAGTTGTGGTCCTTATGTACAATGGAATATCACTCAGACATGAAATCAATGTCATTAGGCTAGTAGAAGCAAGATGAGTGGACTTAGGTACGACGATTCTAAGTGAAATAAGTCACACAGAAAAAGACACTTATCATAAGCTATCACTTATAGAGGGAATGTAAAAACCGCTACACTTGAACTGAATTACAGAACAGAACAGAATCACACGTTTAGAAAACACACTATGGCTGCTTAACGGGAAAGGTGAGGTGGGGTGATGCATAAAACAAGGGGTTCAAATTCGCTCAGATACCGTTCCATACACCCAATATGTAATAGACAAGACCTACTCCTTGCTCAGTGAACTGGACTCAACACCCCCTATTCACCGCACAAGAATATATGTGACTAGTAACAATCTTAAAACCTATGTATTGATATCTGTCTGGAAGTGAGTCAAGTGGGTGTAAAGCCGCATAAACACAGCCGTGAAAAGCAGCTAAACCCCATTATAAAAATAAATTACTTTTAAAAACCCGTAAAACAAAGACAGTGAAAGAGAGAGAAATTCTTACAAAATTCGTTCAGGGGCTGTGATGCAACCTGGATTGACCATATCTACACGCACAGCTGGATGAGACATAAGGGTGGACAGTCTTGGGGCTGAATGGTTGGGTTAGGTTGGGTGAGCAAACGCAGACCCTTTAAAGTAATACTGCGTGGTACCCATCCCATGGGTCCCAAGTCTCCAGGTTCAAGGGCATCTTCCTACATCGAAAACATGCATGAGAAACTCAGAAGAAGGTACACCGTGTGATTTTGAAAGGTTTCTAAAACGCACCTCATTTCTCATCTCCTTGTGCTCGGGTTCGCCATTCCAGCTACTTTACTAGCAATCTCCCTACTTGGAGAATCAGCACCTTTAACCTCCTGTTCCCTACAGGTTGCAATTTGTCCTGAGGATGAACGGGAAGAGGGGCAACCAATGAGAGACTAGATCTAGCTGTTGGGACAGGCACAGGTCACTCTATTTTCCCATCAGGAAGAAGAATTAACCACAGGCTCAGCCTGCTGCCAGGAACCAGAATAGGGCCTGAGGCAATCCCGTGCTTTTGCGGCCAGCTCTCAAAAAAGACAGTTGAAAAATGGAGCTCAGGGACACTGCAATTCACAAACCCGCAGAGTTATAAGTGATAACTCTCATCCACAGATATATTGAGGGAAGTCAACGAAGAGGATTTGAAAGCAAGGCAGAATTGCAGGAAACAGATTTCAGGAGGTAGATTCGAATCGCCTTTAAGGCACATGAAAAGCGGCAAAACGTCGACAATGATGCCCTTGGCCAAAAAGGGCGTATGCGTTTTTTCCTGAATATATTCAGGAAAAAACGCATACGCCCTTTTTGGCCAACCAAGCAACCTGGAAAGGCAAATCAGCGCTACAATGAAGTCTCGCTTCCTATGGGTCAAAAGGGTCATGCTGCAAAAAGTGTCAAAACCAGAAATGCAGGACAGGCCATGGAGAAATGGCAGCCTTGCTACGCTGATGGGCGGGATGTTAATTGCCAACAGCCACTCTGGAGTAGTGTACGGTGTGTCCTGAAACATCGAAAAAACACAGCTTAGGGAGCATAGGGCACGTCCACTCATGGGCGTATAAATTGGGAAAACTAAAAATCAGCAAGACACAGGCACCCCAAAGTTTAGGGCTGCTCTGTTGACAAGAACCTCCACTTCATGACACCTTAAATATCCCAGGAAAGAGAAAAATGGATAAAAAAGTTGTGGTCTTTATGTACAATGGAATATCACTCAGACATGAAATCAATGTCATAAGGCTAGTAGAAGCAAGATGAGTGGACTTAGGTACGACGATTCTAAGTGAAATAAGTCACACAGAAAAAGACACTTATCATAAGCTATCACTTATAGAGGGAATGTAAAAACCGCTACACTTGAACTGAATTACAAAACAGAACAGAGTCACACGTTTAGAAAACACACTATGGCTGCTTAACGGGAAAGGTGAGGTTGGGTGATGCATAAAACAAGGGGTTCAAATTTGCTCAGATACCGTTCCATACACCCAATATGTAATAGACAAGACCTACTCCTTGCTCCGTGAAATGGACTCAACACCCCCTATTCACCGCACAAGAATATATGTGACTAGTAACAATCTTAAAACCTATGTATTGATATCTGTCTGGAAGTGAGTCAAGTGGGTGTAAAGCCGCATAAACACAGCCGTGAAAAGCAGCTAAACCCCATTATAAAAATAAATTACTTTTAAAAACCCGTAAAACAAAGACAGTGAAAGAGAGAGAAATTCTTACAAAATTCGTTCAGGGGCTGTGATGCCACCTGGATTGACCATATCTAGACCCACAGCTGGATGAGACATAAGGGTGGACACTCTTGGGGCTGAGAGGTTGGGTGAGCAAACGCAGACCCTTTAAAGTAATACTGCGTGGTACCCATCCCATGGGTCCCAAATCTCCAGGTTCAAGGGCATCTTCCTACATGGAAAACATGCATGAGAAACTCAGAAGATGGTACACCGTGTGATTTTGAAAGGTTTCTAAAACACACCCCATTTCTCATCTCCTTGTGCTCGGGTTCGCCTTTCCAGCTACTTTACTAGCAATCAACTTACTTGGAGAATCAGCACCTTTAACCTCCTGTTCCCTACAGGTTGCAATGTGTCCTGAGGATGAACGGGAAGAGGGGCAACCAATGAGAGACTAGATCTAGGTGTTGGGACAGGCACAGGTCACTCTATTTTCCCATCAGGAAGAAGAATTAATCACAGGCTCAGCCTGCCGCCCAGAAGCACAATAGGGCCTGAGGCAATCCCGCGCTTTTGCGGCCAGCTCCCAAAAAAGTGAGTTGAAAAACGGAGCTCAGGGACACTGCAATTCACAAACCCGCAGAGTTATAAATGATAACTCTCATCCACAGATATATTGAGGGAAGGCAACGAAGAGGATTTGAAAGCAAGGCAGAATTGCAGGAAACAGATTTCAGGAGGTAGATTCGAATCGCCTGTAAAGCACATGAAAAGCGGCAAAACGTCGACAATGATGCCCTTGGCCAAGAAGTGCATTTGCGATTTTTCCTGAATATATTCAGGAAAAAACGCATACGCCCTTTTTGGCCAACCAAGCAACCTGGAAATGCAAATCAGCGCTACAAAGAAGTCTCACTTCCCATCGGTCAAAAGGGCCATGCTGCAAAAAGTGTCAAAACCAGAAATGCAGGACAGGCCATGGAGAAATGGCAGCCTTGCTACGCTGATGGGCGGGATGTAAGTTGCCAACAGCCACTCTGGAGAAGTGTACGGTGTGTCCTGAAACAACGAAAAAACACAGCTTAGGGAGCATAGGGCACGTCCACTCATGGGCGTATAAATTGGGAAAACTAAAAATCAGCAAGACACAGGCACCCCAAAGTTCAGGGCTGCTCTGTTGACAAGAACCTCCACTTCATGACACCTTAAATATCCCAGGAAAGAGAAAAATGGATAAAGAAGTTGTGGTCCTTATGTACAATGGAATATCACTCAGACATGAAATCAATGTCATAAGGCTAGTAGAAGCAAGATGAGTGGACTTAGGTACGACGATTCTAAGTGAAATAAGTCACACAGAAAAAGACACTTATCATAAGCTATCACTTATAGAGGGAATGTAAAAACCGCTACACTTGAACTGAATTACAGAACAGAACAGAATCACACGTTTAGAAAACACACTATGGCTGCTTAAAGGGAAAGGTGAGGTGGGGTGATGCATAAAACAAGGGGTTCAAATTCGCTCAGATACCGTTCCATACACCCAATATGTAATAGACAAGACCTACTCCTTGCTCAGTGAACTGGACTCAACACCCCCTATTCACCGCACAGGAATATATGTGACTAGTAACAATCTTAAAACCTATGTATTGATATCTGTCTGGAAGTGAGTCAAGTGGGTGTAAAGCCGCATAAACACAGCCGTGAAAAGAAGCTAAACCCCATTATAAAAATAAATTACTTTTAAAAACCCGTAAAACAAAGACAGTGAAAGAGAGAGAAATTTTTACAAAATTCGTTCAGGGGCTGTGATGCAACCTGGATTGACCATATCTACACGCACAGCTGGATGAGACATAAGGGTGGACAGTCTTGGGGCTGAAAGGTTGGGTTAGGTTGGGTGAGCAATCGCAGACCCTTTAAAGTAATACTGCGTGGTACCCATCGAATGGGTCCCAAGTCTCCAGGTTCAAGGGCATCTTCCTACATCGAAAACATGCATGAGAAACTCAGAAGAAGGTACACCGTGTGATTTTGAAAGGTTTCTAAAACGCACCTCATTTCTCATCTCCTTGTGCTCGGGTTCGCCATTCCAGCTACTTTACTAGCAATCTCCCTACTTGGAGAATCAGCACCTTTAACCTCCTGTTCCCTACAGGTTGCAATTTGTCCTGAGGATGAACGGGAAGAGGGGCAACCAATGAGAGACTAGATCTAGCTGTTGGGACAGGCACAGGTCACTCTATTTTCCCATCAGGAAGAAGAATTAACCACAGGCTCAGCCTGCTGCCAGGAACCAGAATAGGGCCTGAGGCAATCCCGTGCTTTTGCGGCCAGCTCTCAAAAAAGACAGTTGAAAAATGGAGCTCAGGGACACTGCAATTCACAAACCCGCAGAGTTATAAGTGATAACTCTCATCCACAGATATATTGAGGGAAGTCAACGAAGAGGATTTGAAAGCAAGGCAGAATTGCAGGAAACAGATTTCAGGAGGTAGATTCGAATCACCTTTAAGGCACATGAAAAGCGGCAAAACGTCGACAATGATGCCCTTGGCCAAAAAGGGCGTATGCGTTTTTTCCTGAATATATTCAGGAAAAAACGCATACGCCCTTTTTGGCCAACCAAGCAACCTGGAAAGGCAAATCAGCGCTACAATGAAGTCTCGCTTCCTATGGGTCAAAAGGGTCATGCTGCAAAAAGTGTCAAAACCAGAAATGCAGGACAGGCCATGGAGAAATGGCAGCCTTGCTACGCTGATGGGCGGGATGTAAATTGCCAACAGCCACTCTGGAGAAGTGTACGGTGTGTCCTGAAACATCGAAAAAACACAGCTTAGTGAGCATAGGGCACGTCCACTCATGGGCGTATAAATTGGGAAAACTAAAAATCAGCAAGACACAGGCACCCCAAAGTTTAGGGCTGCTCTGTTGACAAGAACCTCCACTTCATGACACCTTAAATATCCCAGGAAAGAGAAAAATGGATAAAAAAGTTGTGGTCTTTATGTACAATGGAATATCACTCAGACATGAAATCAATGTCATAAGGCTAGTAGAAGCAAGATGAGTGGACTTAGGTACGACGATTCTAAGTGAAATAAGTCACACAGAAAAAGACACTTATCATAAGCTATCACTTATAGAGGGAATGTAAAAACCGCTACACTTGAACAGAATTACAAAACAGAACAGAGTCACACGTTTAGAAAACACACTATGGCTGCTTAACGGGAAAGGTGAGGTTGGGTGATGCATAAAACAAGGGGTTCAAATTTGCTCAGATACCGTTCCATACACCCAATATGTAATAGACAAGACCTACTCCTTGCTCCGTGAAATGGACTCAACACCCCCTATTCACCGCACAAGAATATATGTGACTAGTAACAATCTTAAAACCTATGTATTGATATCTGTCTGGAAGTGAGTCAAGTGGGTGTAAAGCCGCATAAACACAGCCGTGAAAAGCAGCTAAACCCCATTATAAAAATAAATTACTTTTAAAAACCCGTAAAACAAAGACAGTGAAAGAGAGAGAAATTCTTACAAAATTCGTTCAGGGGCTGTGATGCCACCTGGATTGACCATATCTAGACCCACAGCTGGATGAGACATAAGGGTGGACACTCTTGGGGCTGAGAGGTTGGGTGAGCAAATGCAGACCCTTTAAAGTAATACTGCGTGGTACCCATCCCATGGGTCCCAAATCTCCAGGTTCAAGGGCATCTTCCTACATGGAAAACATGCATGAGAAACTCAGAAGATGGTACACCGTGTGATTTTGAAAGGTTTCTAAAACACACCCCATTTCTCATCTCCTTGTGCTCGGGTTCGCCTTTCCAGCTACTTTACTAGCAATCAACTTACTTGGAGAATCAGCACCTTTAACCTCCTGTTCCCTACAGGTTGCAATGTGTCCTGAGGATGAACGGGAAGAGGGGCAACCAATGAGAGACTAGATCTAGGTGTTGGGACAGGCACAGGTCACTCTATTTTCCCATCAGGAAGAAGAATTAATCACAGGCTCAGCCTGCCGCCCAGAAGCACAATAGGGCCTGAGGCAATCCCGCGCTTTTGCGGCCAGCTCCCAAAAAAGTGAGTTGAAAAACGGAGCTCAGGGACACTGCAATTCACAAACCCGCAGAGTTATAAATGATAACTCTCATCCACAGATATATTGAGGGAAGGCAACGAAGAGGATTTGAAAGCAAGGCAGAATTGCAGGAAACAGATTTCAGGAGGTAGATTCGAATCGCCTGTAAAGCACATGAAAAGCGGCAAAACGTCGACAATGATGCCCTTGGCCAAGAAGTGCATTTGCGATTTTTCCTGAATATATTCAGGAAAAAACGCATACGCCCTTTTTGGCCAACCAAGCAACCTGGAAATGCAAATCAGCGCTACAAAGAAGTCTCACTTCCCATCGGTCAAAAGGGCCATGCTGCAAAAAGTGTCAAAACCAGAAATGCAGGACAGGCCATGGAGAAATGGCAGCCTTGCTACGCTGATGGGCGGGATGTAAGTTGCCAACAGCCACTCTGGAGAAGTGTACGGTGTGTCCTGAAACAACGAAAAAACACAGCTTAGGGAGCATAGGGCACGTCCACTCATGGGCGTATAAATTGGGAAAACAAAAAATCAGCAAGACACAGGCACCCCAAAGTTCAGGGCTGCTCTGTTGACAAGAACCTCCACTTCATGACACCTTAAATATCCCAGGAAAGAGAAAAATGGATAAAGAAGTTGTGGTCCTTATGTACAATGGAATATCACTCAGACATGAAATCAATGTCATAAGGCTAGTAGAAGCAAGATGAGTGGACTTAGGTACGACGATTCTAAGTGAAATAAGTCACACAGAAAAAGACACTTATCATAAGCTATCACTTATAGAGGGAATGTAAAAACCGCTACACTTGAACTGAATTACAGAACAGAACAGAATCACACGTTTAGAAAACACACTATGGCTGCTTAAAGGGAAAGGTGAGGTGGGGTGATGCATAAAACAAGGGGTTCAAATTCGCTCAGATACCGTTCCATACACCCAATATGTAATAGACAAGACCTACTCCTTGCTCAGTGAACTGGACTCAACACCCCCTATTCACCGCACAGGAATATATGTGACTAGTAACAATCTTAAAACCTATGTATTGATATCTGTCTGGAAGTGAGTCAAGTGGGTGTAAAGCCGCATAATCACAGCCGTGAAAAGAAGCTAAATCCCATTATAAAAATAAATTACTTTTAAAAACCCGTAAAACAAAGACAGTGAAAGAGAGAGAAATTCTTACAAAATTCGTTCAGGGGCTGTGATGCAACCTGGATTGACCATATCTACACGCACAGCTGGATGAGACATAAGGGTGGACAGTCTTGGGGCTGAAAGGTTGGGTTAGGATGGGTGAGCAATCGCAGACCCTTTAAAGTAATACTGCGTGGTACCCATCGAATGGGTCCCAAGTCTCCAGGTTCAAGGGCATCTTCCTACATCGAAAACATGCATGAGAAACTCAGAAGATGGTACACCGTGTGATTTTGAAAGGTTTCTAAAACACACCCCATTTCTCATCTCCTTGTGCTCGGGTTCGCCTTTCCAGCTACTTTACTAGCAATCAACTTACTTGGAGAATCAGCACCTTTAACCTCCTTTCCCTACAGGTTGCAATTTGTCCTGAGGATGAACGGGAAGAGGGGCAACCAATGAGAGACTAGATCTAGCTGTTGGGACAGGCACAGGTCACTCTATTTTCCCATCAGGAAGAAGAATTAACCACAGGCTCAGCCTGCTGCCAGGAACCAGAATAGGGCCTGAGGCAATCCCGTGCTTTTGCGGCCAGCTCTCAAAAAAGACAGTTGAAAAATGGAGCTCAGGGACACTGCAATTCACAAACCCGCAGAGTTATAAGTGATAACTCTCATCCACAGATATATTGAGGGAAGGCAACGAAGAGGATTTGAAAGCAAGGCAGAATTGCAGGAAACAGATTTCAGGAGGTAGATTCGAATCACCTTTAAGGCACATGAAAAGCGGCAAAACGTCGACAATGATGCCCTTGGCCAAAAAGGGCGTATGCGTTTTTTCCTGAATATATTCAGGAAAAAACGCATACGCCCTTTTTGGCCAACCAAGCAACCTGGAAAGGCAAATCAGCGCTACAATGAAGTCTCGCTTCCTATGGGTCAAAAGGGTCATGCTGCAAAAAGTGTCAAAACCAGAAATGCAGGACAGGCCATGGAGAAATGGCAGCCTTGCTACGCTGATGGGCGGGATGTAAATTGCCAACAGCCACTCTGGAGAAGTGTACGGTGTGTCCTGAAACATCGAAAAAACACAGCTTAGTGAGCATAGGGCACGTCCACTCATGGGCGTATAAATTGGGAAAACTAAAAATCAGCAAGACACAGGCACCCCAAAGTTTAGGGCTGCTCTGTTGACAAGAACCTCCACTTCATGACACCTTAAATATCCCAGGAAAGAGAAAAATGGATAAAAAAGTTGTGGTCTTTATGTACAATGGAATATCACTCAGACATGAAATCAATGTCATAAGGCTAGTAGAAGCAAGATGAGTGGACTTAGGTACGACGATTCTAAGTGAAATAAGTCACACAGAAAAAGACACTTATCATAAGCTATCACTTATAGAGGGAATGTAAAAACCGCTACACTTGAACAGAATTACAAAACAGAACAGAGTCACACGTTTAGAAAACACACTATGGCTGCTTAACGGGAAAGGTGAGGTTGGGTGATGCAT
This sequence comes from Eschrichtius robustus, assembly GCF_028021215.1. Classification (NCBI taxonomy): domain Eukaryota; kingdom Metazoa; phylum Chordata; class Mammalia; order Artiodactyla; family Eschrichtiidae; genus Eschrichtius; species Eschrichtius robustus. Next base: position 1,058,236 of record NW_027175172.1, read on the forward strand.
AAAACAAGGGGTTCAAATTTGCTCAGATACCGTTCCATACACCCAATATGTAATAGACAAGACCTACTCCTTGCTCCGTGAAATGGACTCAACACCCCCTATTCACCGCACAAGAATATATGTGACTAGTAACAATCTTAAAACCTATGTATTGATATCTGTCTGGAAGTGAGTCAAGTGGGTGTAAAGCCGCATAAACACAGCCGTGAAAAGCAGCTAAACCCCATTATAAAAATAAATTACTTTTAAAAACCCGTAAAACAAAGACAGTGAAAGAGAGAAATTCTTACAAAATTCGTTCAGGGGCTGTGATGCCACCTGGATTGACCATATCTAGACCCACAGCTGGATGAGACATAAGGGTGGACACTCTTGGGGCTGAGAGGTTGGGTGAGCAAATGCAGACCCTTTAAAGTAATACTGCGTGGTACCCATCCCATGGGTCCCAAATCTCCAGGTTCAAGGGCATCTTCCTACATGGAAAACATGCATGAGAAACTCAGAAGATGGTACACCGTGTGATTTTGAAAGGTTTCTAAAACACACCCCATTTCTCATCTCCTTGTGCTCGGGTTCGCCTTTCCAGCTACTTTACTAGCAATCAACTTACTTGGAGAATCAGCACCTTTAACCTCCTGTTCCCTACAGGTTGCAATGTGTCCTGAGGATGAACGGGAAGAGGGGCAACCAATGAGAGACTAGATCTAGGTGTTGGGACAGGCACAGGTCACTCTATTTTCCCATCAGGAAGAAGAATTAATCACAGGCTCAGCCTGCCGCCCAGAAGCACAATAGGGCCTGAGGCAATCCCGCGATTTTGCGGCCAGCTCCCAAAAAAGTGAGTTGAAAAATGGAGCTCAGGGACACTGCAATTCACAAACCCGCAGAGTTATAAACGATAACTCTCATCCACAGATATATTGAGGGAAGGCAACGAAGAGGATTTGAAAGCAAGACAGAATTGCAGGAAACAGATTTCAGGAGGTAGATTCGAATCGCCTGTAAAGCACATGAAAAGCGGCAAAACATCGACAATGATGCCCTTGGCCAAGAAGGGCATTTGCGTTTTTTCCTGAATATATTCAGGAAAAAACGCATACGCCCTTTTTGGCCAACCAAGCAACCTGGAAAGGCAAATCAGCGCTACAAAGAAGTCTCGCTTCCCATGGGTCAAAAGGGCCATGCTGCAAAAAGTGTCAAAACCAGAAATGCAGGACAGGCCATGGAGAAATGGCAGCCTTGCTACGCTGATGGGCGGGATGTAAATTGCCAACAGCCACTCTGGAGAAGTGTACGGTGTGTCCTGAAACATCGAAAAAACACAGCTTAGTGAGCATAGGGCACGTCCACTCATGGGCGTATAAATTGGGAAAACTAAAAATCAGCAAGACACAGGCACCCCAAAGTTTAGGGCTGCTCTGTTGACAAGAACCTCCACTTCATGACACCTTAAATATCCCAGGAAAGAGAAAAATGGATAAAGAAGTTGTGGTCCTTATGTACAATGGAATATCACTCAGACATGAAATCAATGTCATAAGGCTAGTAGAAGCAAGATGAGTGGACTTAGGTACGACGATTCTAAGTGAAATAAGTCACACAGAAAAAGACACTTATCATAAGCTATCACTTATAGAGGGAATGTAAAAACCGCTACACTTGAACTGAATTACAGAACAGAACAGAATCACACGTTTAGAAAACACACTATGGCTGCTTAACGGGAAAGGTGAGGTGGGGTGATGCATAAAACAAGGGGTTCAAATTCGCTCAGATACCGTTCCATACACCCAATATGTAATAGACAAGACCTACTCCTTGCTCAGTGAACTGGACTCAACACCCCCTATTCACCGCACAAGAATATATGTGACTAGTAACAATCTTAAAACCTATGTATTGATATCTGTCTGGAAGTGAGTCAAGTGGGTGTAAAGCCGCATAAACACAGCCGTGAAAAGCAGCTAAACCCCATTATAAAAATAAATTACTTTTAAAAACCCGTAAAACAAAGACAGTGAAAGAGAGAGAAATTCTTACAAAATTCGTTCATGGGCTGTGATGCAACCTGGATTGACCATATCTAGACCCACAGCTGGATGAGACATAAGGGTGGACACTCTTGTGGCTGAGAGGTTGGGTGAGGTTGGGTGAGCAAACGCAGACCCTTTAAAGTAATACTGCATGGTACCCATCCCATGGGTCCCAAATCTCCAGGTTCAAGGGCATCTTCCTACATCGAAAACTTGCATGAGGAACCCAGAAGAAGGTACACCGTGTGATTTTGAAAGGTTTCTAAAACGCACCTCATTTCTCATCTCCTTGTGCTCGGGTTCGCCATTCCAGCAACTTCACTAGCAATCTCCCTACTTGGAGAATCAGCACCTTTAACCTCCTGTTCTGTACAGGTTGCAATTTGTCCTGAGGATGAACGGGAAGAGGGGAAACCAATGAGAGAATAGATCTAGGTGTTGGGACAGGCACAGGTCACTCTATTTTCCCATCAGGAAGAACAATTAACCACAGGCTCAGCCTGCCGCCGGGAACCAGAATAGGGCCTGAGGCAATCCCGTGCTTTTGCGGCCAGCTCCCAAAAAAGACAGTTGAAAAATGGAGCTCAGGGGGACTGCCATTCACAAACCTGCTGAGTTATAAATGATAACTCTCGTCCACAAATATATTGAGGGAAGGCAACGAAGAGGATTTGAAAGCAAGGCAGAATTGCAGGAAACAGGTTTCAGGAGGTAGATTCGAATCGCCTTTAAAGCACATGAAAAGCGGCGAAACGTCGACAATGATGCCCTTGGCCAAAAAGGGCGTATGCGTTTTTTCCTGAATATATTCAGGAAAAAACGCATACGCCCTTTTTGGCCAACCAAGCAACCTGGAAAGGCAAATCAGTGCTACAAAGAAGTCTCGCTTCCCATCGGTCAAAAGGGTCATGCTGCAAAAAGTGTCAAAACCAGAAATGCAGGACAGGCCATGGAGAAATGGCAGCCTTGCTACGCTGATGGGCGGGATGTTAATTGCCAACAGCCACTCTGGAGAAGTGTACGGTGTGTCCTGAAACATCGAAAAAACACAGCTTAGGGAGCATAGGGCACGTCCACACATGGGCGTATAAATTGGGAAAACTAAAAATCAGCAAGACACAGGCACCCCAAAGTTTAGGGCTGCTCTGTTGACAAGAACCTCCACTTCATGACACCTTAAATATCCCAGGAAAGAGAAAAATGGATAAAGAAGTTGTGGTCCTTATGTACAATGCAATATCACTCAGACATGAAATCAATGTCATAAGGCTAGTAGAAGCAAGATGAGTGGACTTAGGTACGACGATTCTAAGTGAAATAAGTCACACAGAAAAAGACACTTATCATAAGCTATCACTTATAGAGGGAATGTAAAAACCGCTACACTTGAACTGAATTACAGAACAGAACAGAATCACACGTTTAGAAAACACACTATGGCTGCTTAACGGGAAAGGTGAGGTGGGGTGATGCATAAAACAAGGGGTTCAAATTCGCTCAGATACCGTTCCATACACCCAATATGTAATAGACAAGACCTACTCCTTGCTCAGTGAACTGGACTCAACACCCCCTATTCACCGCACAAGAATATATGTGACTAGTAACAATCTTAAAACCTATGTATTGATATCTGTCTGGAAGTGAGTCAAGTGGGTGTAAAGCCGCATAAACACAGCCGTGAAAAGCAGCTAAACCCCATTATAAAAATAAATTACTTTTAAAAACCCGTAAAACAAAGACAGTGAAAGAGAGAGAAATTCTTACAAAATTCGTTCAGGGGCTGTGATGGAACCTGGATTGACCATATCTACACGCACAGCTGGATGAGACATAAGGGTGGACAGTCTTGGGGCTGAAAGGTTGGGTTAGGTTGGGTGAGCAAACGCAGACCCTTTAAAGTAATACTGTGTGGTACCCATCCCATGGGTCCCAAGTCTCCAGGTTCAAGGGCATCTTCCTACATCGAAAACATGCATGAGAAACTCAGAAGAAGGTACACCGTGTGATTTTGAAAGGTTTCTAAAACGCACCTCATTTCTCATCTCCTTGTGCTCGGGTTCGCCATTCCAGCTACTTTACTAGCAATCTCCCTACTTGGAGAATCAGCACGTTTAACCTCCTGTTCCCTACAGGTTGCAATTTGTCCTGAGGATGAACGGGAAGAGGGGCAACCAATGAGAGACTAGATCTAGCTGTTGGGACAGGCACAGGTCACTCTATTTTCCCATCAGGAAGAAGAATTAACCACAGGCTCAGCCTGCTGCCAGGAACCAGAATAGGGCCTGAGGCAATCCCGTGCTTTTGCGGCCAGCTCTCAAAAAAGACAGTTGAAAAATGGAGCTCAGGGACACTGCAATTCACAAACCCGCAGAGTTATAAGTGATAACTCTCATCCACAGATATATTGAGGGAAGTCAACGAAGAGGATTTGAAAGCAAGGCAGAATTGCAGGAAACAGATTTCAGGAGGTAGATTCGAATCACCTTTAAGGCACATGAAAAGCGGCAAAACGTCGACAATGATGCCCTTGGCCAAAAAGGGCGTATGCGTTTTTTCCTGAATATATTCAGGAAAAAACGCATACGCCCTTTTTGGCCAACCAAGCAACCTGGAAAGGCAAATCAGCGCTACAATGAAGTCTCGCTTCCTATGGGTCAAAAGGGTCATGCTGCAAAAAGTGTCAAAACCAGAAATGCAGGACAGGCCATGGAGAAATGGCAGCCTTGCTACGCTGATGGGCGGGATGTAAATTGCCAACAGCCACTCTGGAGAAGTGTACGGTGTGTCCTGAAACATCGAAAAAACACAGCTTAGTGAGCATAGGGCACGTCCACTCATGGGCGTATAAATTGGGAAAACTAAAAATCAGCAAGACACAGGCACCCCAAAGTTTAGGGCTGCTCTGTTGACAAGAACCTCCACTTCATGACACCTTAAATATCCCAGGAAAGAGAAAAATGGATAAAAAAGTTGTGGTCTTTATGTACAATGGAATATCACTCAGACATGAAATCAATGTCATAAGGCTAGTAGAAGCAAGATGAGTGGACTTAGGTACGACGATTCTAAGTGAAATAAGTCACACAGAAAAAGACACTTATCATAAGCTATCACTTATAGAGGGAATGTAAAAACCGCTACACTTGAACAGAATTACAAAACAGAACAGAGTCACACGTTTAGAAAACACACTATGGCTGCTTAACGGGAAAGGTGAGGTTGGGTGATGCATAAAACAAGGGGTTCAAATTTGCTCAGATACCGTTCCATACACCCAATATGTAATAGACAAGACCTACTCCTTGCTCCGTGAAATGGACTCAACACCCCCTATTCACCGCACAAGAATATATGTGACTAGTAACAATCTTAAAACCTATGTATTGATATCTGTCTGGAAGTGAGTCAAGTGGGTGTAAAGCCGCATAAACACAGCCGTGAAAAGCAGCTAAACCCCATTATAAAAATAAATTACTTTTAAAAACCCGTAAAACAAAGACAGTGAAAGAGAGAAATTCTTACAAAATTCGTTCAGGGGCTGTGATGCCACCTGGATTGACCATATCTAGACCCACAGCTGGATGAGACATAAGGGTGGACACTCTTGGGGCTGAGAGGTTGGGTGAGCAAATGCAGACCCTTTAAAGTAATACTGCGTGGTACCCATCCCATGGGTCCCAAATCTCCAGGTTCAAGGGCATCTTCCTACATGGAAAACATGCATGAGAAACTCAGAAGATGGTACACCGTGTGATTTTGAAAGGTTTCTAAAACACACCCCATTTCTCATCTCCTTGTGCTCGGGTTCGCCTTTCCAGCTACTTTACTAGCAATCAACTTACTTGGAGAATCAGCACCTTTAACCTCCTGTTCCCTACAGGTTGCAATGTGTCCTGAGGATGAACGGGAAGAGGGGCAACCAATGAGAGACTAGATCTAGGTGTTGGGACAGGCACAGGTCACTCTATTTTCCCATCAGGAAGAAGAATTAATCACAGGCTCAGCCTGCCGCCCAGAAGCACAATAGGGCCTGAGGCAATCCCGCGATTTTGCGGCCAGCTCCCAAAAAAGTGAGTTGAAAAATGGAGCTCAGGGACACTGCAATTCACAAACCCGCAGAGTTATAAACGATAACTCTCATCCACAGATATATTGAGGGAAGGCAACGAAGAGGATTTGAAAGCAAGGCAGAATTGCAGGAAACAGATTTCAGGAGGTAGATTCGAATCGCCTGTAAAGCACATGAAAAGCGGCAAAACATCGACAATGATGCCCTTGGCCAAGAAGGGCATTTGCGTTTTTTCCTGAATATATTCAGGAAAAAACGCATACGCCCTTTTTGGCCAACCAAGCAACCTGGAAAGGCAAATCAGCGCTACAAAGAAGTCTCGCTTCCCATGGGTCAAAAGGGCCATGCTGCAAAAAGTGTCAAAACCAGAAATGCAGGACAGGCCATGGAGAAATGGCAGCCTTGCTACGCTGATGGGCGGGATGTAAATTGCCAACAGCCACTCTGGAGAAGTGTACGGTGTGTCCTGAAACATCGAAAAAACACAGCTTAGTGAGCATAGGGCACGTCCACTCATGGGCGTATAAATTGGGAAAACTAAAAATCAGCAAGACACAGGCACCCCAAAGTTTAGGGCTGCTCTGTTGACAAGAACCTCCACTTCATGACACCTTAAATATCCCAGGAAAGAGAAAAATGGATAAAGAAGTTGTGGTCCTTATGTACAATGGAATATCACTCAGACATGAAATCAATGTCATAAGGCTAGTAGAAGCAAGATGAGTGGACTTAGGTACGACGATTCTAAGTGAAATAAGTCACACAGAAAAAGACACTTATCATAAGCTATCACTTATAGAGGGAATGTAAAAACCGCTACACTTGAACTGAATTACAGAACAGAACAGAATCACACGTTTAGAAAACACACTATGGCTGCTTAACGGGAAAGGTGAGGTGGGGTGATGCATAAAACAAGGGGTTCAAATTCGCTCAGATACCGTTCCATACACCCAATATGTAATAGACAAGACCTACTCCTTGCTCAGTGAACTGGACTCAACACCCCCTATTCACCGCACAAGAATATATGTGACTAGTAACAATCTTAAAACCTATGTATTGATATCTGTCTGGAAGTGAGTCAAGTGGGTGTAAAGCCGCATAAACACAGCCGTGAAAAGCAGCTAAACCCCATTATAAAAATAAATTACTTTTAAAAACCCGTAAAACAAAGACAGTGAAAGAGAGAGAAATTCTTACAAAATTCGTTCAGGGGCTGTGATGCAACCTGGATTGACCATATCTAGACCCACAGCTGGATGAGACATAAGGGTGGACACTCTTGTGGCTGAGAGGTTGGGTGAGGTTGGGTGAGCAAACGCAGACCCTTTAAAGTAATACTGCATGGTACCCATCCCATGGGTCCCAAATCTCCAGGTTCAAGGGCATCTTCCTACATCGAAAACTTGCATGAGGAACCCAGAAGAAGGTACACCGTGTGATTTTGAAAGGTTTCTAAAACGCACCTCATTTCTCATCTCCTTGTGCTCGGGTTCGCCATTCCAGCTACTTCACTAGCAATCTCCCTACTTGGAGAATCAGCACCTTTAACCTCCTGTCCTGTACAGGTTGCAATTTGTCCTGAGGATGAACGGGAAGAGGGGAAACCAATGAGAGAATAGATCTAGGTGTTGGGACAGGCACAGGTCACTCTATTTTCCCATCAGGAAGAACAATTAACCACAGGCTCAGCCTGCCGCCGGGAACCAGAATAGGGCCTGAGGCAATCCCGTGCTTTTGCGGCCAGCTCCCAAAAAAGACAGTTGAAAAATGGAGCTCAGGGGGACTGCCATTCACAAACCTGCTGAGTTATAAATGATAACTCTCGTCCACAAATATATTGAGGGAAGGCAACGAAGAGGATTTGAAAGCAAGGCAGAATTGCAGGAAACAGGTTTCAGGAGGTAGATTCGAATCGCCTTTAAAGCACATGAAAAGCGGCGAAACGTCGACAATGATGCCCTTGGCCAAAAAGGGCGTATGCGTTTTTTCCTGAATATATTCAGGAAAAAACGCATACGCCCTTTTTGGCCAACCAAGCAACCTGGAAAGGCAAATCAGTGCTACAAAGAAGTCTCGCTTCCCATCGGTCAAAAGGGTCATGCTGCAAAAAGTGTCAAAACCAGAAATGCAGGACAGGCCATGGAGAAATGGCAGCCTTGCTACGCTGATGGGCGGGATGTAAATTGCCAACAGCCACTCTGGAGAAGTGTACGGTGTGTCCTGAAACATCGAAAAAACACAGCTTAGGGAGCATAGGGCACGTCCACACATGGGCGTATAAATTGGGAAAACTAAAAATCAGCAAGACACAGGCACCCCAAAGTTTAGGGCTGCTCTGTTGACAAGAACCTCCACTTCATGACACCTTAAATATCCCAGGAAAGAGAAAAATGGATAAAGAAGTTGTGGTCCTTATGTACAATGCAATATCACTCAGACATGAAATCAATGTCATAAGGCTAGTAGAAGCAAGATGAGTGGACTTAGGTACGACGATTCTAAGTGAAATAAGTCACACAGAAAAAGACACTTATCATAAGCTATCACTTATAGAGGGAATGTAAAAACCGCTACACTTGAACTGAATTACAGAACAGAACAGAATCACACGTTTAGAAAACACACTATGGCTGCTTAACGGGAAAGGTGAGGTGGGGTGATGCATAAAACAAGGGGTTCAAATTCGCTCAGATACCGTTCCATACACCCAATATGTAATAGACAAGACGTACTCCTTGCTCAGTGAACTGGACTCAACACCCCCTATTCACCGCACAAGAATATATGTGACTAGTAACAATCTTAAAACCTATGTATTGATATCTGTCTGGAAGTGAGTCAAGTGGGTGTAAAGCCGCATAAACACAGCCGTGAAAAGCAGCTAAACCCCATTATAAAAATAAATTACTTTTAAAAACCCGTAAAACAAAGACAGTGAAAGAGAGAGAAATTCTTACAAAATTCGTTCAGGGGCTGTGATGGAACCTGGATTGACCATATCTACACGCACAGCTGGATGAGACATAAGGGTGGACAGTCTTGGGGCTGAAAGGTTGGGTTAGGTTGGGTGAGCAAACGCAGACCCTTTAAAGTAATACTGTGTGGTACCCATCCCATGGGTCCCAAGTCTCCAGGTTCAAGGGCATCTTCCTACATCGAAAACATGCATGAGAAACTCAGAAGAAGGTACACCGTGTGATTTTGAAAGGTTTCTAAAACGCACCTCATTTCTCATCTCCTTGTGCTCGGGTTCGCCATTCCAGCTACTTTACTAGCAATCTCCCTACTTGGAGAATCAGCACGTTTAACCTCCTGTTCCCTACAGGTTGCAATTTGTCCTGAGGATGAACGGGAAGAGGGGCAACCAATGAGAGACTAGATCTAGCTGTTGGGACAGGCACAGGTCACTCTATTTTCCCATCAGGAAGAAGAATTAACCACAGGCTCAGCCTGCTGCCAGGAACCAGAATAGGGCCTGAGGCAATCCCGTGCTTTTGCGGCCAGCTCTCAAAAAAGACAGTTGAAAAATGGAGCTCAGGGACACTGCAATTCACAAACCCGCAGAGTTATAAGTGATAACTCTCATCCACAGATATATTGAGGGAAGTCAACGAAGAGGATTTGAAAGCAAGGCAGAATTGCAGGAAACAGATTTCAGGAGGTAGATTCGAATCGCCTTTAAGGCACATGAAAAGCGGCAAAACGTCGACAATGATGCCCTTGGCCAAAAAGGGCGTATGCGTTTTTTCCTGAATATATTCAGGAAAAAACGCATACGCCCTTTTTGGCCAACCAAGCAACCTGGAAAGGCAAATCAGCGCTACAATGAAGTCTCGCTTCCTATGGGTCAAAAGGGTCATGCTGCAAAAAGTGTCAAAACCAGAAATGCAGGACAGGCCATGGAGAAATGGCAGCCTTGCTACGCTGATGGGCGGGATGTAAATTGCCAACAGCCATTCTGGAGAAGTGTACGGTGTGTCCTGAAACATCGAAAAAACACAGCTTAGTGAGCATAGGGCACGTCCACTCATGGGCGTATAAATTGGGAAAACTAAAAATCAGCAAGACACAGGCACCCCAAAGTTTAGGGCTGCTCTGTTGACAAGAACCTCCACTTCATGACACCTTAAATATCCCAGGAAAGAGAAAAATGGATAAAAAAGTTGTGGTCTTTATGTACAATGGAATATCACTCAGACATGAAATCAATGTCATAAGGCTAGTAGAAGCAAGATGAGTGGACTTAGGTACGACGATTCTAAGTGAAATAAGTCACACAGAAAAAGACACTTATCATAAGCTATCACTTATAGAGGGAATGTAAAAACCGCTACACTTGAACTGAATTACAAAACAGAACAGAGTCACACGTTTAGAAAACACACTATGGCTGCTTAACGGGAAAGGTGAGGTTGGGTGATGCATAAAACAAGGGGTTCAAATTTTCTCAGATACCGTTCCATACACCCAATATGTAATAGACAAGACCTACTCCTTGCTCCGTGAAATGGACTCAACACCCCCTATTCACCGCACAAGAATATATGTGACTAGTAACAATCTTAAAACCTATGTATTGATATCTGACTGGAAGTGAGTCAAGTGGGTGTAAAGCCGCATAAACACAGCCGAGAAAAGCAGCTAAACCCCATTATAAAAATAAATTACTTTTAAAAACCCGTAAAACAAAGACAGTGAAAGAGAGAGAAATTCTTACAAAATTCGTTCAGGGGCTGTGATGCCACCTGGATTGACCATATCTAGACCCACAGCTGGATGAGACATAAGGGTGGACACTCTTGGGGCTGAGAGGTTGGGTGAGCAAACGCAGACCCTTTAAAGTAATACTGCGTGGTACCCATCCCATGGGTCCCAAATCTCCAGGTTCAAGGTCATCTTCCTACATGGAAAACATGCATGAGAAACTCAGAAGATGGTACACCGTGTGATTTTGAAAGGTTTCTAAAACACACCCCATTTCTCATCTCCTTGTGCTCGGGTTCGCTTTTCCAGCTACTTTACTAGCAATCAACTTACTTGGAGAATCAGCACCTTTAACCTCCTGTTCCCTACAGGTTGCAATGTGTCCTGAGGATGAACGGGAAGAGGGGCAACCAATGAGAGACTAGATCTAGGTGTTGGGACAGGCACAGGTCACTCTATTTTCCCATCAGGAAGAAGAATTAATCACAGGCTCAGCCTGCCGCCCAGAAGCACAATAGGGCCTGAGGCAATCCCGCGCTTTTGCGGCCAGCTCCCAAAAAAGTGAGTTGAAAAATGGAGCTCAGGGACACTGCAATTCACAAACCCGCAGAGTTATAAATGATAACTCTCATCCACAGATATATTGAGGGAAGGCAACGAAGAGGATTTGAAAGCAAGGCAGAATTGCAGGAAACAGATTTCAGGAGGTAGATTCGAATCGCCTGTAAAGCACATGAAAAGCGGCAAAACGTCGACAATAATGCCCTTGGCCAAGAAGGGCATTTGCGTTTTTTCCTGAATATATTCAGGAAAAAACGCATACGCACTTTTTGGCCAACCAAGCAACCTGGAAATGCAAATCAGCGCTACAAAGAAGTCTCACTTCCCATCGGTCAAAAGGGCCATGCTGCAAAAAGTGTCAAAACCAGAAATGCAGGACAGGCCATGGAGAAATGGCAGCCTTGCTACGCTGATGGGCGGGATGTAAGTTGCCAACAGCCACTCTGGAGAAGTGTACGGTGTGTCCTGAAACATCGAAAAAACACAGCTTAGGGAGCATAGGGCACGTCCACTCATGGGCGTATAAATTGGGAAAACTAAAAATCAGCAAGACACAGGCACCCCAAAGTTTAGGGCTGCTCTGTTGACAAGAACCTCCACTTCATGACACCTTAAATATCCCAGGAAAGAGAAAAATGGATAAAGAAGTTGTGGTCCTTATGTACAATGGAATATCACTCAGACATGAAATCAATGTCATAAGGCTAGTAGAAGCAAGATGAGTGGACTTAGGTACGACGATTCTAAGTGAAATAAGTCAAACAGAAAAAGACACTTATCATAAGCTATCACTTATAGAGGGAATGTAAAAACCGCTACACTTGAACTGAATTACAGAACAGAACAGAATCACACGTTTAGAAAACACACTATGGCTGCTTAACGGGAAAGGTGAGGTGGGGTGATGCATAAAACAAGGGGTTCAAATTCGCTCAGATACCGTTCCATACACCCAATATGTAATAGACAAGACCTACTCCTTGCTCAGTGAACTGGACTCAACACCCCCTATTCACCGCACAAGAATATATGTGACTAGTAACAATCTTAAAACCTATGTATTGATATCTGTCTGGAAGTGAGTCAAGTGGGTGTAAAGCCGCATAAACACAGCCGTGAAAAGCAGCTAAACCCCATTATAAAAATAAATTACTTTTAAAAACCCGTAAAACAAAGACAGTGAAAGAGAGTGAAATTCTTACAAAATTCGTTCAGGGGCTGTGATGCAACCTGGATTGACCATATCTAGACCCACAGCTGGATGAGACATAAGGGTGGACACTCTTGGGGCTGAGAGGTTGGGTGAGGTTGGGTGAGCAAACGCAGACCCTTTAAAGTAATACTGCATGGTACCCATCCCATGGGTCCCAAATCTCCAGGTTCAAGGGCATCTTCCTACATCGAAAACTTGCATGAGGAACCCAGAAGAAGGTACACCGTGTGATTTTGAAAGGTTTCTAAAACGCACCTCATTTCTCATCTCCTTGTGCTCGGGTTCGCCATTCCAGCTACTTTACTAGCAATCTCCCTACTTGGAGAATCAGCACCTTTAACCTCCTGTTCCCTACAGGTTGCAATTTGTCCTGAGGATGAACGGGAAGAGGGGCAACCAATGAGAGACTAGATCTAGCTGTTGGGACAGGCACAGGTCACTCTATTTTCCCATCAGGAAGAAGAATTAACCACAGGCTCAGCCTGCTGCCAGGAACCAGAATAGGGCCTGAGGCAATCCCGTGCTTTTGCGGCCAGCTCTCAAAAAAGACAGTTGAAAAATGGAGCTCAGGGACACTGCAATTGACAAACCCGCAGAGTTATAAGTGATAACTCTCATCCACAGATATATTGAGGGAAGTCAACGAGGAGGATTTGAAAGCAAGGCAGAATTGCAGGAAACAGATTTCAGGAGGTAGATTCGAATCGCCTTTAAGGCACATGAAAAGCGGCAAAACGTCGACAATGATGCCCTTGGCCAAAAAGGGCGTATGCGTTTTTTCCTGAATATATTCAGGAAAAAACGCATACGCCCTTTTTGGCCAACCAAGCAACCTGGAAAGGCAAATCAGCGCTACAAAGAAGTCTCGCTTCCCATGGGTCAAAAGGACCATGCTGCAAAAAGTGTCAAAACCAGAAATGCAGGACAGGCCATGGAGAAATGGCAGCCTTGCTACGCTGATGGGCGGGATGTAAATTGCCAACAGCCACTCTGGAGAAGTGTACGGTGTGTCCTGAAACATCGAAAAAATTCAGCTTAGTGAGCATAGGGCACGTCCACTCATGGGCGTATAAATTGGGAAAACTAAAAATCAGCAAGACACAGGCACCCCAAAGTTTAGGGCTGCTCTGTTGACAAGAACCTCCACTTCATGACACCTTAAATATCCCAGGAAAGAGAAAAATGGATAAAGAAGTTGTGGTCCTTATGTACAATGGAATATCACTCAGACATGAAATCAATGTCATAAGGCTAGTAGAAGCAAGATGAGTGGACTTAGGTACGACGATTCTAAGTGAAATAAGTCACACAGAAAAAGACACTTATCATAAGCTATCACTTATAGAGGGAATGTAAAAACCGCTACACTTGAACTGAATTACAGAACAGAACAGAATCACACGTTTAGAAAACACACTATGGCTGCTTAACGGGAAAGGTGAGGTGGGGTGATGCATAAAACAAGGGGTTCAAATTCGCTCAGATACCGTTCCATACACCCAATATGTAATAGACAAGACCTACTCCTTGCTCAGTGAACTGGACTCAACACCCCCTATTCACCGCACAAGAATATATGTGACTAGTAATAATCTTAAAACCTATGTATTGATATCTGTCTGGAAGTGAGTCAAGTGGGTGTAAAGCCGCATAAACACAGCCGTTAAAAGCAGCTAAACCCCATTATAAAAATAAATTACTTTTAAAAACCCGTAAAACAAAGACAGTGAAAGAGAGTGAAATTCTTACAAAATTCGTTCAGGGGCTGTGATGCAACCTGGATTGACCATATCTAGACCCACAGCTGGATGAGACATAAGGGTGGACACTCTTGGGGCTGAGAGGTTGGGTGAGGTTGGGTGAGCAAACGCAGACCCTTTAAAGTAATACTGCATGGTACCCATCCCATGGGTCCCAAATCTCCAGGTTCAAGGGCATCTTCCTACATCGAAAACTTGCATGAGGAACCCAGAAGAAGGTACACCGTGTGATTTTGAAAGGTTTCTAAAACGCACCTCATTTCTCATCTCCTTGTGCTCGGGTTCGCCATTCCAGCTACTTCACTAGCAATCTCCCTAATTGGAGAATCAGCACGTTTAACCTCCTGTTCTGTACAGGTTGCAATTTGTCCTGAGGATGAACGGAAAGAGGGGAAACCAATGAGAGAATAGATCTAGGTGTTGGGACAGGCACAGGTCACTCTATTTTCCCATCAGGAAGAACAATTAACCACAGGCTCAGCCTGCCGCCGGGAACCAGAATAGGGCCTGAGGCAATCCCGTGCTTTTGCGGCCAGCTCCCAAAAAAGACAGTTGAAAAATGGAGCTCAGGGGGACTGCCATTCACAAACCTGCTGAGTTATAAATGATAACTCTCGTCCACAAATATATTGAGGGAAGGCAACGAAGAGGATTTGAAAGCAAGGCAGAATTGCAGGAAACAGGTTTCAGGAGGTAGATTCGAATCGCCTTTAAAGCACATGAAAAGCGGCAAAACGTCGACAATGATGCCCTTGGCCAAAAAGGGCGTATGCGTTTTTTCCTGAATATATTCAGGAAAAAACGCATACGCCCTTTTTGGCCAACCAAGCAACCTGGAAAGGCAAATCAGTGCTACAAAGAAGTCTCGCTTCCCATCGGTCAAAAGGGTCATGCTGCAAAAAGTGTCAAAACCAGAAATGCAGGACAGGCCATGGAGAAATGGCAGCCTTGCTACGCTGATGGGCGGGATGTTAATTGCCAACAGCCACTCTGGAGAAGTGTACGGTGTGTCCTGAAACATCGAAAAAACACAGCTTAGGGAGCATAGGGCACGTCCACTCATGGGCGTATAAATTGGGAAAACTAAAAATCAGCAAGACACAGGCACCCCAAAGTTTGGGGCTGCTCTGTTGACAAGAACCTCCACTTCATGACACCTTAAATATCCCAGGAAAGAGAAAAATGGATAAAGAAGTTGTGGTCCTTATGTACAATGCAATATCACTCAGACATGAAATCAATGTCATAAGGCTAGTAGAAGCAAGATGAGTGGACTTAGGTACGACGATTCTAAGTGAAATAAGTCACACAGAAAAAGACACTTATCATAAGCTATCACTTATAGAGGGAATGTAAAAACCGCTACACTTGAACTGAATTACAGAACAGAACAGAATCACACGTTTAGAAAACACACTATGGCTGCTTAACGGGAAAGGTGAGGTGGGGTGATGCATAAAAAAAGGGGTTCAAATTCGCTCAGATACCGTTCCATACACCCAATATGTAATAGACAAGACCTACTCCTTGCTCAGTGAACTGGACTCAACACGCCCTATTCACAGCACAAGAATATATGTGACTAGTAACAATCTTAAAACCTATGTATTGATATCTGTCTGGAAGTGAGTCAAGTGGGTGTAAATCCGCATAAACACAGCCGTGAAAAGCAGCTAAACCCCATTATAAAAATAAATTACTTTTAAAAAGCCGTAAAACAAAGACAGTGAAAGAGAGAGAAATTCTTATAAAATTCGTTCAGAGGCTGTGATGCAACCTGGATTGACCATATCTACACGCACAGCTGGCTGTGACATAAGGGTGGACAGTCTTGGGGCTGAAAGTTTGGGTTAGGTTGGGTGAGCAAACGCAGACCCTTTAAAGTATTACTGTGTGGTACCCATCCCATGGGTCCCAAGTCTCCAGGTTCAAGGGCATCTTCCTACATCGAAAACATGCATGAGAAACTCAGAAGATGGTACACCATGTGATTTTGAAAGGTTTCTAAAACGCACCTCATTTCTCATCTCCTTGTGCTCGGGTTCGCCATTCCAGCTACTTTACTAGCAATCTCCCTACTTGGAGAATCAGCACCTTTAACCTCCTGTTCCCTACAGGTTGCAATTTGTCCTGAGGATGAACGGGAAGAGGGGCAACCAATGAGAGACTAGATCTAGCTGTTGGGACAGGCACAGGTCACTCTATTTTCCCATCAGGAAGAAGAATTAACCACAGGCTCAGCCTGCTGCCAGGAACCAGAATAGGGCCTGAGGCAATCCCGTGCTTTTGCGGCCAGCTCTCAAAAAAGACAGTTGAAAAATGGAGCTCAGGGACACTGCAATTCACAAACCCGCAGAGTTATAAGTGATAACTCTCATCCACAGATATATTGAGGGAAGTCAACGAAGAGGATTTGAAAGCAAGGCAGAATTGCAGGAAACAGATTTCAGGAGGTAGATTCGAATCGCCTTTAAGGCACATGAAAAGCGGCAAAACGTCGACAATGATGCCCTTGGCCAAAAAGGGCGTATGCGTTTTTTCCTGAATATATTCAGGAAAAAACGCATACGCCCTTTTTGGCCAACCAAGCAACCTGGAAAGGCAAATCAGCGCTACAAAGAAGTCTCGCTTCCCATGGGTCAAAAGGGCCATGCTGCAAAAAGTGTCAAAACCAGAAATGCAGGACAGGCCATGGAGAAATGGCAGCCTTGCTACGCTGATGGGCGGGATGTAAATTGCCAACAGCCACTCTGGAGAAGTGTACGGTGTGTCCTGAAACATCGAAAAAACACAGCTTAGTGAGCATAGGGCACGTCCACTCATGGGCGTATAAATTGGGAAAACTAAAAATCAGCAAGACACAGGCACCCCAAAGTTTGGGGCTGCTCTGTTGACAAGAACCTCCACTTCATGACACCTTAAATATCCCAGGAAAGAGAAAAATGGATAAAAAAGTTGTGGTCCTTTTGTACAATGGAATATCACTCAGACATGAAATCAATGTCATAAGGCTAGTAGAAGCAAGATGAGTGGACTTAGGTACGACGATTCTAAGTGAAATAAGTCACACAGAAAAAGACACTTATCATAAGCTATCACTTATAGAGGGAATGTAAAAACCGCTACACTTGAACTGAATTACAAAACAGAACAGAGTCACACGTTTAGAAAACACACTATGGCTGCTTAACGGGAAAGGTGAGGTGGGGTGATGCATAAAACAAGGGGTTCAAATTTGCTCAGATACCGTTCCATACACCCAATATGTAATAGACAAGACCTACTCCTTGCTCAGTGAACTGGACTCAACACCCCCTATTCACCGCACAAGAATATATGTGACTAGTAATAATCTTAAAACCTATGTATTGATATCTGTCTGGAAGTGAGTCAAGTGGGTGTAAATCCGCATAAACACAGCCGTGAAAAGCAGCTAAACCCCATTATAAAAATAAATTACTTTTAAAAACCCGTAAAACAAAGACAGTGAAAGAGAGAGAAATTCTTACAAAATTCGTTCAGGGGCTGTGATGCCACCTGGATTGACCATATCTAGACCCACAGCTGGATGAGACATAAGGGTGGACACTCTTGGGGCTGAGAGGTTGGGTGAGCAAACGCAGACCCTTTAAAGTAATACTGCGTGATACCCATCCCATGGATCCCAAATCTCCAGGTTCAAGGGCATCTTCCTACATCGAAAACATGCATGAGAAACTCAGAAGATGGTACACCGTGTGATTTTGAAAGGTTTCTAAAACACACCCCATTTCTCATCTCCTTGTGCTCGGGTTCGCCTTTCCAGCTACTTTACTAGCAATCAACTTACTTGGAGAATCAGCACCTTTAACCTCCTGTTCCCTACAGGTTGCAATTTGTCCTAAGGATGAACGGGAAGAGGGGCAACCAATGAGAGACTAGATCTAGGTGTTGGGACAGGCACAGGTCACTCTATTTTCCCATCAGGAAGAAGAATTAATCACAGGCTCAGCCTGCCGCCCAGAAGCACAATAGGGCCTGAGGCAATCCCACGCTTTTGCGGCCAGCTCCCAAAAAAGCGAGTTGAAAAATGGAGCTCAGGGACACTGCAATTCACAAACCCGCAGAGTTATAAATGATAACTCTCATCCACAGATATATTGAGGGAAGGCAACGAAGAGGATTTGAAAGCAAGGCAGAATTGCAGGAAAAAGATTTCAGGAGGTAGATTCGAATCGCCTTTAAGGCACATGAAAAGCGGCAAAACGTCGACAATGATGCCCTTGGCCAAAAAGGGCGTATGCGTTTTTTCCTGAATATATTCAGGAAAAAACGCATACGCCCTTTTTGGCCAACCAAGCAACCTGGAAAGGCAAATCAGCGCTACAAAGAAGTCTCGCTTCCCATCGGTCAAAAGGGCCATGCTGCAAAAAGTGTCAAAACCAGAAATGCAGGACAGGCCATGGAGAAATGGCAGCCTTGCTACGCTGATGGGCGGGATGTAAGTTGCCAACAGCCACTCTGGAGAAGTGTACGGTGTGTCCTGAAACATCGAAAAAACACAGCTTAGGGAGCATAGGGCACGTCCACTCATGGGCGTATAAATTGGGAAAACTAAAAATCAGCAAGACACAGGCACCCCAAAGTTTAGGGCTGCTCTGTTGACAAGAACCTCCACTTCATGACACCTTAAATATCCCAGGAAAGAGAAAAATGGATAAAGAAGTTGTGGTCCTTATGTACAATGCAATATCACTCAGACATGAAATCAATGTCATAAGGCTAGTAGAAGCAAGATGAGTGGACTTAGGTACGACGATTCTAAGTGAAATAAGTCACACAGAAAAAGACACTTATCATAAGCTATCACTTATAGAGGGAATGTAAAAACCGCTACACTTGAACTGAATTACAGAACAGAACAGAATCACACGTTTAGAAAACACACTATGGCTGCTTAACGGGAAAGGTGAGGTGGGGTGATGCATAAAACAAGGGGTTCAAATTCGCTCAGATACCGTTCCATACACCCAATATGTAATAGACAAGACCTACTCCTTGCTCAGTGAACTGGACTCAACACCCCCTATTCACCGCACAAGAATATATGTGACTAGTAATAATCTTAAAACCTATGTATTGATATCTGTCTGGAAGTGAGTCAAGTGGGTGTAAAGCCGCATAAACACAGCCGTTAAAAGCAGCTAAACCCCATTATAAAAATAAATTACTTTTAAAAACCCGTAAAACAAAGACAGTGAAAGAGAGTGAAATTCTTACAAAATTCGTTCAGGGGCTGTGATGCAACCTGGATTGACCATATCTAGACCCACAGCTGGATGAGACATAAGGGTGGACACTCTTGGGGCTGAGAGGTTGGGTGAGGTTGGGTGAGCAAACGCAGACCCTTTAAAGTAATACTGCATGGTACCCATCCCATGGGTCCCAAATCTCCAGGTTCAAGGGCATCTTCCTACATCGAAAACTTGCATGAGGAACCCAGAAGAAGGTACACCGTGTGATTTTGAAAGGTTTCTAAAACGCACCTCATTTCTCATCTCCTTGTGCTCGGGTTCGCCATTCCAGCTACTTCACTAGCAATCTCCCTAATTGGAGAATCAGCACGTTTAACCTCCTGTTCTGTACAGGTTGCAATTTGTCCTGAGGATGAACGGAAAGAGGGGAAACCAATGAGAGAATAGATCTAGGTGTTGGGACAGGCACAGGTCACTCTATTTTCCCATCAGGAAGAACAATTAACCACAGGCTCAGCCTGCCGCCGGGAACCAGAATAGGGCCTGAGGCAATCCCGTGCTTTTGCGGCCAGCTCCCAAAAAAGACAGTTGAAAAATGGAGCTCAGGGGGACTGCCATTCACAAACCTGCTGAGTTATAAATGATAACTCTCGTCCACAAATATATTGAGGGAAGGCAACGAAGAGGATTTGAAAGCAAGGCAGAATTGCAGGAAACAGGTTTCAGGAGGTAGATTCGAATCGCCTTTAAAGCACATGAAAAGCGGCAAAACGTCGACAATGATGCCCTTGGCCAAAAAGGGCGTATGCGTTTTTTCCTGAATATATTCAGGAAAAAACGCATACGCCCTTTTTGGCCAACCAAGCAACCTGGAAAGGCAAATCAGTGCTACAAAGAAGTCTCGCTTCCCATCGGTCAAAAGGGTCATGCTGCAAAAAGTGTCAAAACCAGAAATGCAGGACAGGCCATGGAGAAATGGCAGCCTTGCTACGCTGATGGGCGGGATGTTAATTGCCAACAGCCACTCTGGAGAAGTGTACGGTGTGTCCTGAAACATCGAAAAAACACAGCTTAGGGAGCATAGGGCACGTCCACTCATGGGCGTATAAATTGGGAAAACTAAAAATCAGCAAGACACAGGCACCCCAAAGTTTGGGGCTGCTCTGTTGACAAGAACCTCCACTTCATGACACCTTAAATATCCCAGGAAAGAGAAAAATGGATAAAGAAGTTGTGGTCCTTATGTACAATGCAATATCACTCAGACATGAAATCAATGTCATAAGGCTAGTAGAAGCAAGATGAGTGGACTTAGGTACGACGATTCTAAGTGAAATAAGTCACACAGAAAAAGACACTTATCATAAGCTATCACTTATAGAGGGAATGTAAAAACCGCTACACTTGAACTGAATTACAGAACAGAACAGAATCACACGTTTAGAAAACACACTATGGCTGCTTAACGGGAAAGGTGAGGTGGGGTGATGCATAAAAAAAGGGGTTCAAATTCGCTCAGATACCGTTCCATACACCCAATATGTAATAGACAAGACCTACTCCTTGCTCAGTGAACTGGACTCAACACGCCCTATTCACAGCACAAGAATATATGTGACTAGTAACAATCTTAAAACCTATGTATTGATATCTGTCTGGAAGTGAGTCAAGTGGGTGTAAATCCGCATAAACACAGCCGTGAAAAGCAGCTAAACCCCATTATAAAAATAAATTACTTTTAAAAAGCCGTAAAACAAAGACAGTGAAAGAGAGAGAAATTCTTATAAAATTCGTTCAGAGGCTGTGATGCAACCTGGATTGACCATATCTACACGCACAGCTGGCTGTGACATAAGGGTGGACAGTCTTGGGGCTGAAAGTTTGGGTTAGGTTGGGTGAGCAAACGCAGACCCTTTAAAGTATTACTGTGTGGTACCCATCCCATGGGTCCCAAGTCTCCAGGTTCAAGGGCATCTTCCTACATCGAAAACATGCATGAGAAACTCAGAAGATGGTACACCATGTGATTTTGAAAGGTTTCTAAAACGCACCTCATTTCTCATCTCCTTGTGCTCGGGTTCGCCATTCCAGCTACTTTACTAGCAATCTCCCTACTTGGAGAATCAGCACCTTTAACCTCCTGTTCCCTACAGGTTGCAATTTGTCCTGAGGATGAACGGGAAGAGGGGCAACCAATGAGAGACTAGATCTAGCTGTTGGGACAGGCACAGGTCACTCTATTTTCCCATCAGGAAGAAGAATTAACCACAGGCTCAGCCTGCTGCCAGGAACCAGAATAGGGCCTGAGGCAATCCCGTGCTTTTGCGGCCAGCTCTCAAAAAAGACAGTTGAAAAATGGAGCTCAGGGACACTGCAATTCACAAACCCGCAGAGTTATAAGTGATAACTCTCATCCACAGATATATTGAGGGAAGTCAACGAAGAGGATTTGAAAGCAAGGCAGAATTGCAGGAAACAGATTTCAGGAGGTAGATTCGAATCGCCTTTAAGGCACATGAAAAGCGGCAAAACGTCGACAATGATGCCCTTGGCCAAAAAGGGCGTATGCGTTTTTTCCTGAATATATTCAGGAAAAAACGCATACGCCCTTTTTGGCCAACCAAGCAACCTGGAAAGGCAAATCAGCGCTACAAAGAAGTCTCGCTTCCCATGGGTCAAAAGGGCCATGCTGCAAAAAGTGTCAAAACCAGAAATGCAGGACAGGCCATGGAGAAATGGCAGCCTTGCTACGCTGATGGGCGGGATGTAAATTGCCAACAGCCACTCTGGAGAAGTGTACGGTGTGTCCTGAAACATCGAAAAAACACAGCTTAGTGAGCATAGGGCACGTCCACTCATGGGCGTATAAATTGGGAAAACTAAAAATCAGCAAGACACAGGCACCCCAAAGTTTGGGGCTGCTCTGTTGACAAGAACCTCCACTTCATGACACCTTAAATATCCCAGGAAAGAGAAAAATGGATAAAAAAGTTGTGGTCCTTTTGTACAATGGAATATCACTCAGACATGAAATCAATGTCATAAGGCTAGTAGAAGCAAGATGAGTGGACTTAGGTACGACGATTCTAAGTGAAATAAGTCACACAGAAAAAGACACTTATCATAAGCTATCACTTATAGAGGGAATGTAAAAACCGCTACACTTGAACTGAATTACAAAACAGAACAGAGTCACACGTTTAGAAAACACACTATGGCTGCTTAACGGGAAAGGTGAGGTGGGGTGATGCATAAAACAAGGGGTTCAAATTTGCTCAGATACCGTTCCATACACCCAATATGTAATAGACAAGACCTACTCCTTGCTCAGTGAACTGGACTCAACACCCCCTATTCACCGCACAAGAATATATGTGACTAGTAATAATCTTAAAACCTATGTATTGATATCTGTCTGGAAGTGAGTCAAGTGGGTGTAAATCCGCATAAACACAGCCGTGAAAAGCAGCTAAACCCCATTATAAAAATAAATTACTTTTAAAAACCCGTAAAACAAAGACAGTGAAAGAGAGAGAAATTCTTACAAAATTCGTTCAGGGGCTGTGATGCCACCTGGATTGACCATATCTAGACCCACAGCTGGATGAGACATAAGGGTGGACACTCTTGGGGCTGAGAGGTTGGGTGAGCAAACGCAGACCCTTTAAAGTAATACTGCGTGATACCCATCCCATGGATCCCAAATCTCCAGGTTCAAGGGCATCTTCCTACATCGAAAACATGCATGAGAAACTCAGAAGATGGTACACCGTGTGATTTTGAAAGGTTTCTAAAACACACCCCATTTCTCATCTCCTTGTGCTCGGGTTCGCCTTTCCAGCTACTTTACTAGCAATCAACTTACTTGGAGAATCAGCACCTTTAACCTCCTGTTCCCTACAGGTTGCAATTTGTCCTAAGGATGAACGGGAAGAGGGGCAACCAATGAGAGACTAGATCTAGGTGTTGGGACAGGCACAGGTCACTCTATTTTCCCATCAGGAAGAAGAATTAATCACAGGCTCAGCCTGCCGCCCAGAAGCACAATAGGGCCTGAGGCAATCCCACGCTTTTGCGGCCAGCTCCCAAAAAAGCGAGTTGAAAAATGGAGCTCAGGGACACTGCAATTCACAAACCCGCAGAGTTATAAATGATAACTCTCATCCACAGATATATTGAGGGAAGGCAACGAAGAGGATTTGAAAGCAAGGCAGAATTGCAGGAAAAAGATTTCAGGAGGTAGATTCGAATCGCCTTTAAGGCACATGAAAAGCGGCAAAACGTCGACAATGATGCCCTTGGCCAAAAAGGGCGTATGCGTTTTTTCCTGAATATATTCAGGAAAAAACGCATACGCCCTTTTTGGCCAACCAAGCAACCTGGAAAGGCAAATCAGCGCTACAAAGAAGTCTCGCTTCCCATCGGTCAAAAGGGCCATGCTGCAAAAAGTGTCAAAACCAGAAATGCAGGACAGGCCATGGAGAAATGGCAGCCTTGCTACGCTGATGGGCGGGATGTAAGTTGCCAACAGCCACTCTGGAGAAGTGTACGGTGTGTCCTGAAACATCGAAAAAACACAGCTTAGGGAGCATAGGGCACGTCCACTCATGGGCGTATAAATTGGGAAAACTAAAAATCAGCAAGACACAGGCACCCCAAAGTTTAGGGCTGCTCTGTTGACAAGAACCTCCACTTCATGACACCTTAAATATCCCAGGAAAGAGAAAAATGGATAAAGAAGTTGTGGTCCTTATGTACAATGCAATATCACTCAGACATGAAATCAATGTCATAAGGCTAGTAGAAGCAAGATGAGTGGACTTAGGTACGACGATTCTAAGTGAAATAAGTCACACAGAAAAAGACACTTATCATAAGCTATCACTTATAGAGGGAATGTAAAAACCGCTACACTTGAACTGAATTACAGAACAGAACAGAATCACACGTTTAGAAAACACACTATGGCTGCTTAACGGGAAAGGTGAGGTGGGGTGATGCATAAAACAAGGGGTTCAAATTCGCTCAGATACCGTTCCATACACCCAATATGTAATAGACAAGACCTACTCCTTGCTCAGTGAACTGGACTCAACACGCCCTATTCACCGCACAAGAATATATGTGACTAGTAACAATCTTAAAACCTATGTATTGATATCTGTCTGGAAGTGAGTCAAGTGGGTGTAAATCTGCATAAACACAGCCGTGAAAAGCAGCTAAACCCCATTATAAAAATAAATTACTTTTAAAAACCCGTAAAACAAAGACAGTGAAAGAGAGAGAAATTCTTACAAAATTCGTTCAGAGGCTGTGATGCAACCTGGATTGACCATATCTACACGCACAGCTGGATGAGACATAAGGGTGGACAGTTTTGGGGCTGAAAGGTTGGGTTAGTTTGGGTGAGCAAACGCAGACCCTTTAAAGTAATACTGCGTGGTACCCATCCCATGGGTCCCAAGTCTCCAGGTTCAAGGGCATCTTCCTACATTGAAAACATGCATGAGAAACCCAGAAGATGGTACACCGTGTGATTTTGAAAGGTTTCTAAAACGCACCTCATTTCTCATCTCCTTGTGCTCGGGTTCGCCATTCCAGCTACTTTACTAGCAATCTCCCTACTTGGAGAATCAGCACCTTTAACCTCCTGTTCCCTACAGGTTGCAATTTGTCCGGAGGATGAACGGGAAGAGGGGCAACCAATGAGAGACTAGATCTAGCTGTTGGGACAGGCACAGGTCACTCTATTTTCCCATCAGGTAGAAGAATTAACCACAGGCTCAGCCTGCTGCCAGGAACCAGAATAGGGCCTGAGGCAATCCCGTGCTTTTGCGGCCAGCTCTCAAAAAAGACAGTTGAGAAATGGAGCTCAGGGACACTGCAATTCACAAACCCGCAGAGTTATAAGTGATAACTCTCATCCACAGATATATTGAGGGAAGTCAACGAAGAGGATTTGAAAGCAAGGCAGAATTGCAGGAAACAGATTTCAGGAGGTAGATTCGAATCGCCTTTAAGGCACATGAAAAGCGGCAAAACGTCGACAATGATGCCCTTGGCCAAAAAGGGCGTATGCGTTTTTTCCTGAATATATTCAGGAAAAAACGCATACGCCCTTTTTGGCCAACCAAGCAACCTGGAAAGGCAAATCAGCGCTACAAAGAAGTCTCGCTTCCCATCGGTCAAAAGGGCCATGCTGCAAAATGTGTCAAAACCAGAAATGCAGGACAGGCCATGGAGAAATGGCAGCCTTGCTACGCTGATGGGCGGGATGTAAATTGCCAACAGCCACTCTGGAGAAGTGTACGGTGTGTCCTGAAACATCGAAAAAACACAGCTTAGTGAGCATAGGGCACGTCCACTCATGGGCGTATAAATTGGGAAAACTAAAAATCAGCAAGACACAGGCACCCCAAAGTTTAGGGCTGCTCTGTTGACAAGAACCTCCACTTCATGACACCTTAAATATCCCAGGAAAGAGAAAAATGGATAAAGAAGTTGTGGTCCTTATGTACAATGGAATATCACTCAGACATGAAATCAATGTCATAAGGCTAGTAGAAGCAAGATGAGTGGACTTAGGTACGACGATTCTAAGTGAAATAAGTCACACAGAAAAAGACACTTATCATAAGCTATCACTTATAGAGGGAATGTAAAAACCGCTACACTTGAACTGAATTACAGAACAGAACAGAATCACACGTTTAGAAAACACACTATGGCTGCTTAACGGGAAAGGTGAGGTGGGGTGATGCATAAAACAAGGGGTTCAAATTCGCTCAGATACCGTTCCATACACCCAATATGTAATAGACAAGACCTACTCCTTGCTCAGTGAACTGGACTCAACACCCCCTATTCACCGCACAAGAATATATGTGACTAGTAACAATCTTAAAACCTATGTATTGATATCTGTCTGGAAGTGAGTCAAGTGGGTGTAAAGCCGCATAAACACAGCCGTGAAAAGCAGCTAAACCCCATTATAAAAATAAATTACTTTTAAAAACCCGTAAAACAAAGACAGTGAAAGAGAGTGAAATTCTTACAAAATTCGTTCAGGGGCTGTGATGCAACCTGGATTGACCATATCTAGACCCACAGCTGGATGAGACATAAGGGTGGACACTCTTGGGGCTGAGAGGTTGGGTGAGGTTGGGTGAGCAAACGCAGACCCTTTAAAGTAATACTGCATGGTACCCATCCCATGGGTCCCAAATCTCCAGGTTCAAGGGCATCTTCCTACATCGAAAACTTGCATGAGGAACCCAGAAGAAGGTACACCGTGTGATTTTGAAAGGTTTCTAAAACGCACCTCATTTCTCATCTCCTTGTGCTCGGGTTCGCCATTCCAGCTACTTCACTAGCAATCTCCCTAATTGGAGAATCAGCACCTTTAACCTCCTGTTCTGTACAGGTTGCAATTTGTCCTGAGGATGAACGGGAAGAGGGGAAACCAATGAGAGAATAGATCTAGGTGTTGGGACAGGCACAGGTCACTCTATTTTCCCATCAGGAAGAAGAATTAACCACAGGCTCAGCCTGCCGCCGGGAACCAGAATAGGGCCTGAGGCAATCCCGTGCTTTTGCGGCCAGCTCCCAAAAAAGACAGTTGAAAAATGGAGCTCAGGGGGACTGCCATTCACAAACCTGCTGAGTTATAAATGATAACTCTCGTCCACAAATATATTGAGGGAAGGCAACGAAGAGGATTTGAAAGCAAGGCAGAATTGCAGGAAACAGGTTTCAGGAGGTAGATTCGAATCGCCTTTAAAGCACATGAAAAGCGGCGAAACGTCGACAATGATGCCCTTGGCCAAAAAGGGCGTATGCGTTTTTTCCTGAATATATTCAGGAAAAAACGCATACGCCCTTTTTGGCCAACCAAGCAACCTGGAAAGGCAAATCAGTGCTACAAAGAAGTCTCGCTTCCCATCGGTCAAAAGGGTCATGCTGCAAAAAGTGTCAAAACCAGAAATGCAGGACAGGCCATGGAGAAATGGCAGCCTTGCTACGCTGATGGGCGGGATGTTAATTGCCAACAGCCACTCTGGAGAAGTGTACGGTGTGTCCTGAAACATCGAAAAAACACAGCTTAGGGAGCATAGGGCACGTCCACTCATGGGCGTATAAATTGGGAAAACTAAAAATCAGCAAGACACAGGCACCCCAAAGTTTGGGGCTGCTCTGTTGACAAGAACCTCCACTTCATGACACCTTAAATATCCCAGGAAAGAGAAAAATGGATAAAGAAGTTGTGGTCCTTATGTACAATGCAATATCACTCAGACATGAAATCAATGTCATAAGGCTAGTAGAAGCAAGATGAGTGGACTTAGGTACGACGATTCTAAGTGAAATAAGTCACACAGAAAAAGACACTTATCATAAGCTATCACTTATAGAGGGAATGTAAAAACCGCTACACTTGAACTGAATTACAGAACAGAACAGAATCACACGTTTAGAAAACACACTATGGCTGCTTAACGGGAAAGGTGAGGTGGGGTGATGCATAAAAAAAGGGGTTCAAATTCGCTCAGATACCGTTCCATACACCCAATATGTAATAGACAAGACCTACTCCTTGCTCAGTGAACTGGACTCAACACGCCCTATTCACAGCACAAGAATATATGTGACTAGTAACAATCTTAAAACCTATGTATTGATATCTGTCTGGAAGTGAGTCAAGTGGGTGTAAAT
The DNA here is from genome assembly GCF_028021215.1 of Eschrichtius robustus. Classification (NCBI taxonomy): domain Eukaryota; kingdom Metazoa; phylum Chordata; class Mammalia; order Artiodactyla; family Eschrichtiidae; genus Eschrichtius; species Eschrichtius robustus. The sequence goes on from NW_027175172.1 coordinate 1,086,531, forward strand.
CCGCATAAACACAGCCGTGAAAAGCAGCTAAACCCCATTATAAAAATAAATTACTTTTAAAAAGCCGTAAAACAAAGACAGTGAAAGAGAGAGAAATTCTTATAAAATTCGTTCAGAGGCTGTGATGCAACCTGGATTGACCATATCTACACGCACAGCTGGATGTGACATAAGGGTGGACAGTCTTGGGGCTGAAAGTTTGGGTTAGGTTGGGTGAGCAAACGCAGACCCTTTAAAGTATTACTGTGTGGTACCCATCCCATGGGTCCCAAGTCTCCAGGTTCAAGGGCATCTTCCTACATCGAAAACATGCATGAGAAACTCAGAAGATGGTACACCATGTGATTTTGAAAGGTTTCTAAAACGCACCTCATTTCTCATCTCCTTGTGCTCGGGTTCACCATTCCAGCTACTTTACTAGCAATCTCCCTACTTGGAGAATCAGCACCTTTAACCTCCTGTTCCCTACAGGTTGCAATTTGTCCTGAGGATGAACGGGAAGAGGGGCAACCAATGAGAGACTAGATCTAGCTGTTGGGACAGGCACAGGTCACTCTATTTTCCCATCAGGAAGAAGAATTAACCACAGGCTCAGCCTGCTGCCAGGAACCAGAATAGGGCCTGAGGCAATCCCGTGCTTTTGCGGCCAGCTCTCAAAAAAGACAGTTGAAAAATGGAGCTCAGGGACACTGCAATTCACAAACCCGCAGAGTTATAAGTGATAACTCTCATCCACAGATATATTGAGGGAAGTCAACGAAGAGGATTTGAAAGCAAGGCAGAATTGCAGGAAACAGATTTCAGGAGGTAGATTCGAATCGCCTTTAAGGCACATGAAAAGCGGCAAAACGTCGACAATGATGCCCTTGGCCAAAAAGGGCGTATGCGTTTTTTCCTGAATATATTCAGGAAAAAACGCATACGCCCTTTTTGGCCAACCAAGCAACCTGGAAAGGCAAATCAGCGCTACAAAGAAGTCTCGCTTCCCATGGGTCAAAAGGGCCATGCTGCAAAAAGTGTCAAAACCAGAAATGCAGGACAGGCCATGGAGAAATGGCAGCCTTGCTACGCTGATGGGCGGGATGTAAATTGCCAACAGCCACTCTGGAGAAGTGTACGGTGTGTCCTGAAACATCGAAAAAACACAGCTTAGTGAGCATAGGGCACGTCCACTCATGGGCGTATAAATTGGGAAAACTAAAAATCAGCAAGACACAGGCACCCCAAAGTTTGGGGCTGCTCTGTTGACAAGAACCTCCACTTCATGACACCTTAAATATCCCAGGAAAGAGAAAAATGGATAAAAAAGTTGTGGTCCTTATGTACAATGGAATATCACTCAGACATGAAATCAATGTCATAAGGCTAGTAGAAGCAAGATGAGTGGACTTAGGTACGACGATTCTAAGTGAAATAAGTCACACAGAAAAAGACACTTATCATAAGCTATCACTTATAGAGGGAATGTAAAAACCGCTACACTTGAACTGAATTACAAAACAGAACAGAGTCACACGTTTAGAAAACACACTATGGCTGCTTAACGGGAAAGGTGAGGTGGGGTGATGCATAAAACAAGGGGTTCAAATTTGCTCAGATACCGTTCCATACACCCAATATGTAATAGACAAGACCTACTCCTTGCTCAGTGAACTGGACTCAACACCCCCTATTCACCGCACAAGAATATATGTGACTAGTAATAATCTTAAAACCTATGTATTGATATCTGTCTGGAAGTGAGTCAAGTGGGTGTAAATCCGCATAAACACAGCCGTGAAAAGCAGCTAAACCCCATTATAAAAATAAATTACTTTTAAAAACCCGTAAAACAAAGACAGTGAAAGAGAGAGAAATTCTTACAAAATTCGTTCAGGGGCTGTGATGCCACCTGGATTGACCATATCTAGACCCACAGCTGGATGAGACATAAGGGTGGACACTCTTGGGGCTGAGAGGTTGGGTGAGCAAACGCAGACCCTTTAAAGTAATACTGCGTGATACCCATCCCATGGATCCCAAATCTCCAGGTTCAAGGGCATCTTCCTACATCGAAAACATGCATGAGAAACTCAGAAGATGGTACACCGTGTGATTTTGAAAGGTTTCTAAAACACACCCCATTTCTCATCTCCTTGTGCTCGGGTTCGCCTTTCCAGCTACTTTACTAGCAATCAACTTACTTGGAGAATCAGCACCTTTAACCTCCTGTTCCCTACAGGTTGCAATTTGTCCTAAGGATGAACGGGAAGAGGGGCAACCAATGAGAGACTAGATCTAGGTGTTGGGACAGGCACAGGTCACTCTATTTTCCCATCAGGAAGAAGAATTAATCACAGGCTCAGCCTGCCGCCCAGAAGCACAATAGGGCCTGAGGCAATCCCACGCTTTTGCGGCCAGCTCCCAAAAAAGCGAGTTGAAAAATGGAGCTCAGGGACACTGCAATTCACAAACCCGCAGAGTTATAAATGATAACTCTCATCCACAGATATATTGAGGGAAGGCAACGAAGAGGATTTGAAAGCAAGGCAGAATTGCAGGAAAAAGATTTCAGGAGGTAGATTCGAATCGCCTTTAAGGCACATGAAAAGCGGCAAAACGTCGACAATGATGCCCTTGGCCAAAAAGGGCGTATGCGTTTTTTCCTGAATATATTCAGGAAAAAACGCATACGCCCTTTTTGGCCAACCAAGCAACCTGGAAAGGCAAATCAGCGCTACAAAGAAGTCTCGCTTCCCATCGGTCAAAAGGGCCATGCTGCAAAAAGTGTCAAAACCAGAAATGCAGGACAGGCCATGGAGAAATGGCAGCCTTGCTACGCTGATGGGCGGGATGTAAGTTGCCAACAGCCACTCTGGAGAAGTGTACGGTGTGTCCTGAAACATCGAAAAAACACAGCTTAGGGAGCATAGGGCACATCCACTCATGGGCGTATAAATTGGGAAAACTAAAAATCAGCAAGACACAGGCACCCCAAAGTTTAGGGCTGCTCTGTTGACAAGAACCTCCACTTCATGACACCTTAAATATCCCAGGAAAGAGAAAAATGGATAAAGAAGTTGTGGTCCTTATGTACAATGCAATATCACTCAGACATGAAATCAATGTCATAAGGCTAGTAGAAGCAAGATGAGTGGACTTAGGTACGACGATTCTAAGTGAAATAAGTCACACAGAAAAAGACACTTATCATAAGCTATCACTTATAGAGGGAATGTAAAAACCGCTACACTTGAACTGAATTACAGAACAGAACAGAATCACACGTTTAGAAAACACACTATGGCTGCTTAACGGGAAAGGTGAGGTGGGGTGATGCATAAAACAAGGGGTTCAAATTCGCTCAGATACCGTTCCATACACCCAATATGTAATAGACAAGACCTACTCCTTGCTCAGTGAACTGGACTCAACACGCCCTATTCACCGCACAAGAATATATGTGACTAGTAACAATCTTAAAACCTATGTATTGATATCTGTCTGGAAGTGAGTCAAGTGGGTGTAAATCTGCATAAACACAGCCGTGAAAAGCAGCTAAACCCCATTATAAAAATAAATTACTTTTAAAAACCCGTAAAACAAAGACAGTGAAAGAGAGAGAAATTCTTACAAAATTCGTTCAGAGGCTGTGATGCAACCTGGATTGACCATATCTACACGCACAGCTGGATGAGACATAAGGGTGGACAGTCTTGGGGCTGAAAGGTTGGGTTAGTTTGGGTGAGCAAACGCAGACCCTTTAAAGTAATACTGCGTGGTACCCATCCCATGGGTCCCAAGTCTCCAGGTTCAAGGGCATCTTCCTACATTGAAAACATGCATGAGAAACCCAGAAGATGGTACACCGTGTGATTTTGAAAGGTTTCTAAAACGCACCTCATTTCTCATCTCCTTGTGCTCGGGTTCGCCATTCCAGCTACTTTACTAGCAATCTCCCTACTTGGAGAATCAGCACCTTTAACCTCCTGTTCCCTACAGGTTGCAATTTGTCCGGAGGATGAACGGGAAGAGGGGCAACCAATGAGAGACTAGATCTAGCTGTTGGGACAGGCACAGGTCACTCTATTTTCCCATCAGGTAGAAGAATTAACCACAGGCTCAGCCTGCTGCCAGGAACCAGAATAGGGCCTGAGGCAATCCCGTGCTTTTGCGGCCAGCTCTCAAAAAAGACAGTTGAAAAATGGAGCTCAGGGACACTGCAATTCACAAACCCGCAGAGTTATAAGTGATAACTCTCATCCACAGATATATTGAGGGAAGTCAACGAAGAGGATTTGAAAGCAAGGCAGAATTGCAGGAAACAGATTTCAGGAGGTAGATTCGAATCGCCTTTAAGGCACATGAAAAGCGGCAAAACGTCGACAATGATGCCCTTGGCCAAAAAGGGCGTATGCGTTTTTTCCTGAATATATTCAGGAAAAAACGCATACGCCCTTTTTGGACAACCAAGCAACCTGGAAAGGCAAATCAGCGCTACAAAGAAGTCTCGCTTCCCATGGGTCAAAAGGGCCATGCTGCAAAAAGTGTCAAAACCAGAAATGCAGGACAGGCCATGGAGAAATGGCAGCCTTGCTACGCTGATGGGCGGGATGTAAATTGCCAACAGCCACTCTGGAGAAGTGTACGGTGTGTCCTGAAACATCGAAAAAACACAGCTTAGTGAGCATAGGGCACGTCCACTCATGGGCGTATAAATTGGGAAAACTAAAAATCAGCAAGACACAGGCACCCCAAAGTTTGGGGCTGCTCTGTTGACAAGAACCTCCACTTCATGACACCTTAAATATCCCAGGAAAGAGAAAAATGGATAAAAAAGTTGTGGTCCTTATGTACAATGGAATATCACTCAGACATGAAATCAATGTCAAAAGGCTAGTAGAAGCAAGATGAGTGGACTTAGGTACGACGATTCTAAGTGAAATAAGTCACACAGAAAAAGACACTTATCATAAGCTATCACTTATAGAGGGAATGTAAAAACCGCTACACTTGAACTGAATTACAAAACAGAACAGAGTCACACGTTTAGAAAACACACTATGGCTGCTTAACGGGAAAGGTGAGGTGGGGTGATGCATAAAACAAGGGGTTCAAATTTGCTCAGATACCGTTCCATACACCCAATATGTAATAGACAAGACCTACTCCTTGCTCAGTGAACTGGACTCAACACCCCCTATTCACCGCACAAGAATATATGTGACTAGTAATAATCTTAAAACCTATGTATTGATATCTGTCTGGAAGTGAGTCAAGTGGGTGTAAATCCGCATAAACACAGCCGTGAAAAGCAGCTAAACCCCATTATAAAAATAAATTACTTTTAAAAACCCGTAAAACAAAGACAGTGAAAGAGAGAGAAATTCTTACAAAATTCGTTCAGGGGCTGTGATGCCACCTGGATTGACCATATCTAGACCCACAGCTGGATGAGACATAAGGGTGGACACTCTTGGGGCTGAGAGGTTGGGTGAGCAAACGCAGACCCTTTAAAGTAATACTGCGTGATACCCATCCCATGGATCCCAAATCTCCAGGTTCAAGGGCATCTTCCTACATCGAAAACATGCATGAGAAACTCAGAAGATGGTACACCGTGTGATTTTGAAAGGTTTCTAAAACACACCCCATTTCTCATCTCCTTGTGCTCGGGTTCGCCTTTCCAGCTACTTTACTAGCAATCAACTTACTTGGAGAATCAGCACCTTTAACCTCCTGTTCCCTACAGGTTGCAATTTGTCCTAAGGATGAACGGGAAGAGGGGCAACCAATGAGAGACTAGATCTAGGTGTTGGGACAGGCACAGGTCACTCTATTTTCCCATCAGGAAGAAGAATTAATCACAGGCTCAGCCTGCCGCCCAGAAGCACAATAGGGCCTGAGGCAATCCCACGCTTTTGCGGCCAGCTCCCAAAAAAGCGAGTTGAAAAATGGAGCTCAGGGACACTGCAATTCACAAACCCGCAGAGTTATAAATGATAACTCTCATCCACAGATATATTGAGGGAAGGCAACGAAGAGGATTTGAAAGCAAGGCAGAATTGCAGGAAACAGATTTCAGGAGGTAGATTCGAATCGCCTTTAAGGCACATGAAAAGCGGCAAAACGTCGACAATGATGCCCTTGGCCAAAAAGGGCGTATGCGTTTTTTCCTGAATATATTCAGGAAAAAACGCATACGCCCTTTTTGGCCAACCAAGCAACCTGGAAAGGCAAATCAGCGCTACAAAGAAGTCTCGCTTCCCATCGGTCAAAAGGGCCATGCTGCAAAAAGTGTCAAAACCAGAAATGCAGGACAGGCCATGGAGAAATGGCAGCCTTGCTACGCTGATGGGCGGGATGTAAGTTGCCAACAGCCACTCTGGAGAAGTGTACGGTGTGTCCTGAAACATCGAAAAAACACAGCTTAGGGAGCATAGGGCACGTCCACTCATGGGCGTATAAATTGGGAAAACTAAAAATCAGCAAGACACAGGCACCCCAACGTTTAGGGCTGCTCTGTTGACAAGAACTTCCACTTCATGACACCTTAAATATCCCAGGAAAGAGAAAAATGGATAAAGAAGTTGTGGTCCTTATGTACAATGCAATATCACTCAGACATGAAATCAATGTCATAAGGCTAGTAGAAGCAAGATGAGTGGACTTAGGTACGACGATTCTAAGTGAAATAAGTCACACAGAAAAAGACACTTATCATAAGCTATCACTTATAGAGGGAATGTAAAAACCGCTACACTTGAACTGAATTACAGAACAGAACAGAATCACACGTTTAGAAAACACACTATGGCTGCTTAACGGGAAAGGTGAGGTGGGGTGATGCATAAAACAAGGGGTTCAAATTCGCTCAGATACCGTTCCATACACCCAATATGTAATAGACAAGACCTACTCCTTGCTCAGTGAACTGGACTCAACACGCCCTATTCACCGCACAAGAATATATGTGACTAGTAACAATCTTAAAACCTATGTATTGATATCTGTCTGGAAGTGAGTCAAGTGGGTGTAAATCTGCATAAACACAGCCGTGAAAAGCAGCTAAACCCCATTATAAAAATAAATTACTTTTAAAAACCCGTAAAACAAAGACAGTGAAAGAGAGAGAAATTCTTACAAAATTCGTTCAGAGGCTGTGATGCAACCTGGATTGACCATATCTACACGCACAGCTGGATGAGACATAAGGGTGGACAGTCTTGGGGCTGAAAGGTTGGGTTAGTTTGGGTGAGCAAACGCAGACCCTTTAAAGTAATACTGCGTGGTAACCATCCCATGGGTCCCAAGTCTCCAGGTTCAAGGGCATCTTCCTACATTGAAAACATGCATGAGAAACCCAGAAGATGGTACACCGTGTGATTTTGAAAGGTTTCTAAAACGCACCTCATTTCTCATCTCCTTGTGCTCGGGTTCGCCATTCCAGCTACTTTACTAGCAATCTCCCTACTTGGAGAATCAGCACCTTTAACCTCCTGTTCCCTACAGGTTGCAATTTGTCCGGAGGATGAACGGGAAGAGGGGCAACCAATGAGAGACTAGATCTAGCTGTTGGGACAGGCACAGGTCACTCTATTTTCCCATCAGGAAGAAGAATTAACCACAGGCTCAGCCTGCTGCCAGGAACCAGAATAGGGCCTGAGGCAATCCCGTGCTTTTGCGGCCAGCTCTCAAAAAAGACAGTTGAAAAATGGAGCTCAGGGACACTGCAATTCACAAACCCGCAGAGTTATAAGTGATAACTCTCATCCACAGATATATTGAGGGAAGTCAACGAAGAGGATTTGAAAGCAAGGCAGAATTGCAGGAAACAGATTTCAGGAGGTAGATTCGAATCGCCTTTAAGGCACATGAAAAGCGGCAAAACGTCGACAATGATGCCCTTGGCCAAAAAGGGCGTATGCGTTTTTTCCTGAATATATTCAGGAAAAAACGCATACGCCCTTTTTGGACAACCAAGCAACCTGGAAATGCAAATCAGCGCTACAAAGAAGTCTCGCTTCCCATGGGTCAAAAGGGCCATGCTGCAAAAAGTGTCAAAACCAGAAATGCAGGACAGGCCATGGAGAAATGGCAGCCTTGCTACGCTGATGGGCGGGATGTAAATTGCCAACAGCCACTCTGGAGAAGTGTACGGTGTGTCCTGAAACATCGAAAAAACACAGCTTAGTGAGCATAGGGCACGTCCACTCATGGGCGTATAAATTGGGAAAACTAAAAATCAGCAAGACACAGGCACCCCAAAGTTTGGGGCTGCTCTGTTGACAAGAACGTCCACTTCATGACACCTTAAATATCCCAGGAAAGAGAAAAATGTATAAAAAAGTTGTGGTCCTTATGTACAATGGAATATCACTCAGACATGAAATCAATGTCATAAGGCTAGTAGAAGCAAGATGAGTGGAGTTAGGTACGACGATTCTAAGTGAAAAAAGTCACACAGAAAAAGACACTTATCATAAGCTATCACTTATAGAGGGAATGTAAAAACCGCTACACTTGAACTGAATTACAAAACAGAACAGAGTCACACGTTTAGAAAACACACTATGGCTGCTTAACGGGAAAGGTGAGGTGGGGTGATGCATAAAACAAGGGGTTCAAATTTGCTCAGATACCGTTCCATACACCCAATATGTAATAGACAAGACCTACTCCTTGCTCAGTGAACTGGACTCAACACCCCCTATTCACCGCACAAGAATATATGTGACTAGTAACAATCTTAAAACCTATGTATTGATATCTGTCTGGAAGTGAGTCAAGTGGGTGTAAATCCGCATAAACACAGCCGTGAAAAGCAGCTAAACCCCATTATAAAAATAAATTACCTTTAAAAACCCGTAAAACAAAGACAGTGAAAGAGAGAGAAATTCTTACAAAATTCGTTCAGAGGCTGTGATGCCACCTGGATTGACCATATCTAGACCCACAGCTGGATGAGACATAAGGGTGGACACTCTTGGGGCTGAGAGGTTGGGTGAGCAAACGCAGACCCTTTAAAGTAATACTGCGTGATACCCATCCCATGGGTCCCAAATCTCCAGGTTCAAGGGCATCTTCCTACATCGAAAACATGCATGAGAAACTCAGAAGATGGTACACCATGTGATTTTGAAAGGTTTCTAAAACACACCCCATTTCTCATCTCCTTGTGCTCGGGTTCGCCTTTCCAGCTACTTTACTAGCAATCAACTTACTTGGAGAATCAGCACCTTTAACCTCCTGTTCCCTACAGGTTGCAATTTGTCCTGAGGATGAACGGGAAGAGGGGCAACCAATGAGAGACTAGATCTAGGTGTTGGGACAGGCACAGGTCACTCTATTTTCCCAACAGGAAGAAGAATTAATCACAGGCTCAGCCTGCCGCCCAGAAGCACAATACGGCCTGAGGCAATCCCGCGCATTTGCGGCCAGCTCCCAAAAAAGCGACTTGAAAAATGGAGCTCAGGGACACTGCAATTCACAAACCCGCAGAGTTATAAATGATAACTCTCATCCACAGATATATTGAGGGAAGGCAACGAAGAGGATTTGAAAGCAAGGCAGAATTGCAGGAAACAGATTTCAGGAGGTAGATTCGAATCGCCTGTAAAGCACATGAAAAGCGGCAAAACGTCGACAATGATGCCCTTGGCCAAGAAGGGCGTATGCGTTTTTTCCTGAATATATTCAGGAAAAAACGCATACGCCCTTTTTGGCCAACCAAGCAACCTGGAAAGGCAAATCAGCGCTACAAAGAAGTCTCGCTTCCCATCGGTCAAAAGGGCCATGCTGCAAAAAGTGTCAAAACCAGAAATGCAGGACAGGCCATGGAGAAATGGCAGCCTTGCTACGCTGATGGGCGGGATGTAAATTGCCAACAGCCAATCTGGAGAAGTGTACAGTGTGTCCTAAAACATCGAAAAAACACAGCTTAGGGAGCATAGGGCACGTCCACTCATGGGCGTATAAATTGGGAAAAATAAAAATCAGCAAGACACAGGCACCCCAAAGTTTAGGGCTGCTCTGTTGACAAGAACCTCCACTTCATGACACCTTAAATATCCCAGGAAAGAGAAAAATGGATAAAGAAGTTGTGGTCCTTATGTACAATGCAATATCACTCAGACATGAAATCAATGTCATAAGGCTAGTAGAAGCAAGATGAGTGGACTTAGGTACGACGATTTTAAGTGAAATAAGTCACACAGAAAAAGACACTTATCATAAGCTATCACTTATAGAGGGAATGTAAAAACCGCTACACTTGAACTGAATTACAGAACAGAACAGAATCACACGTTTAGAAAACACACTATGGTTGCTTAACGGGAAAGGTGAGGTGGGGTGATGCATAAAACAAGGGGTTCAAATTCGCTCAGATA